>NC_052154.1:194102980-194441718 GCF_902713615.1 Scyliorhinus canicula | reverse complement strand
TTCCTCTCTCTCTCTCACTCCGGGGGTGGAGGGAGCAAATTTGGAGGAAATGCTGCGACGTGACCGACCTTGCCTCCCCCCACCCCCCCTCCTCCTCCTCCTCACCACCCCCGGCACAACTTCAAAAAATGATTAAAATAGAGAACGGGCGCCCAATTGAGCGAAAGGGGCAGGAAAATGTGGCGGAGCGCCCCTGCATTGCGCGGGGACATCTCCCCCGGCTTCCCATCCCTCGCAACCCCCTCAATTTGGAGCCTTTCTGGGGAGGGGGCTGTGCTGAGGGCCGGGGGGGGGGGGGGGGGGGGACAGATGCCTCGCAACAAAGAATCGGGTTAATTTCCTCTGGTCAGTTTCTGAAATGCCTGAATTCCCCCTCCCTCCCTGTCCTCCTGTCCCTGGGCGCTGACAGGGACACAGCCTCCCTCCCGGGGGGGGGGGGGGGGGGGCTCTGTGAGATGATTTGAAATAAAAGTTAAGAGTGTGTGTGGGGGTTCAGATCGATACGGAACAAGATGGCGATTAATACTGGCACCGAGTGATCTGTAGACGTGTACAACCCTATTTAGGGTTTTGTTTTAAATAAACATTAAATTTCTCAGCCCCAGGATCTGGGGGACAAAACGTGGGCAGAGGGTGGGGTAGGGAGGGCAGGGGTCTGGGCGGGGAGGGCAGGGGTCTGGGTGGGGAGGGCAGGGGGCCTGGGTGGGGAGGGCAGGGGGCCTGGGTGGGTGGCTGTCCCCTCCTGTCTCCTCCGCCGCCTGTGAAATGCCCTCATCACATTCTCCACATGAGAGATAAAAGAGGCTATTGCAAAACTTGTGAACGCGGGGCAATAGTGGGGAGAAAGGGGGAGAGAGCGAGGGGAGAGAGAGATTGAGAGAGGGGAGACACAGAGAGAGATAGGTGCTTACAGGGAGAACCCACATATTAACAAAAATATTTTAAAATATGTTTTAAAATATATTTAAAATGAGTTGGGGAGGAAGCAGAGAAACGGGCTATGTTGGGGCCAGAGGGTAGGAATGTCAAGTCCCCCCAGTTTGCTATGACATCAGAAGTTTGTCTCCTCATTTCACCCCCTCAAATTGAGAAACTCGGGGCAGATACTGCCAGGGCTGCAGAGTGCAAATACCCCCTCTGCACACACACACACAAACAGCTAGATCATGTCTACAAGATTCTCTGCACAAACCTCCAGCATCCAAGTGGCCACAATCTTCCTCATGGAGGGCAAAATTTCTTTTTGGACGCATTTGAAATAGCTGAGGGAAGGCAGACAGTTCTCCTCGCTCCTGAGCATGGTCTGCAGGACGCGGTCATTGATTAAATTGGAGTCCTTGTAAGCTCTTCTGATCGGCTCTCCCTCGCAGCATAGCAGCTGATGTTCCATTGCTATCGCTTCTCTCTCTCTCTCTCTCTCCCCCTTTCTCTCTCCTTTCTCTCTCTCCCCGCTTATTGCATTGACTAAAACGGGGATGCTACTGCCTCTGGAGACTCCAGCGCAGGGAAAAAAAACTTAACTATAACTTGCCCGCAAGTGACGCAATCGGGCTGAGTTGTTATGCAGAGCAGCTGCGAATTGGAGATCAAAGAAGGTAGAGAGGGAGAGAGAGAGAGAGAGAGGGGGCCAGCACAGGGGCAGAGCTCCAAAAAAAAGCTGTCCCATTACAGGAAGAGGGCAGCATTTAGCAACGTGAATTCAAAAACCACCTTATTCATTACGAGCGACTGTGTCCAACAGGCTGCATCTGAGCTCACCCGGACATACAGACAGATAGATATTTGATATAAAACACTTTGCGAACAATTAAGAAATCCATGTCAAAGAGCAATACTGGGGAGCTCCGAACCAGCTGCTAGCCGACCCACGATCGGACTTGACCGACCCCGCCCCGTGTGACACAAGTTAGAAAGTTGAAGCGTTTGGGGGTGGAATGGGAACAAGAATTAATTTAAAATAGATTCACGGTTGACAAAACCTCTGGGTGCACATATTTGGGCATGGAACGGTGACCTGTGGGTAAAACATGCACTCTGCCTTGTCGGTGGCGATTTTTAAAGTTTTGGCTCCTTAAGATTGAAATGTTGTACCCCCACACACACACACATTGCATTTTATTAATTTTGCTGATTCGTTTCCCGTTTCCAAAGGGGGTCAGCAGCCCAGTTTACTTGCTGCTTTCCAGAAACATTCGATTCTGCCACTGGTACTAATCCCTGTTCCCCTTCTAATTCCTCGCCCACTGTCAAAAGCTTCATTTCTTGTCTCTGGGGGGAGGGAGTTAAATTGGCCACACACACAAAAAAAAACATGTCCTCAGCCTGGGAGAGGAACTCCTTACGCCGGTAGAAATAAGAGGCGAAGGTATTAGCATAACCAATGGTGGAAAAGATTGTTACTAGGCAGATCAGTGAGCCTTCCGCCCTGGCTCCCCATCGATCACTCAGGCATCCAGCACCGTCCCTTTTGTTCAGAGGAATGTGAAAGCATTCACAAGTTTTATTTGTGGGGGAGAGGGACCAGAGAGAGGGATCACCTTGATGTGAATAACTTCTATTTCTTTATATATATATATATATATATATTGCACTAAATCCCAGCTTTAAAACAATCAAACTGCTAAACCTGTGATTTTTCACTCAACCTCTTGGTAACTTTTACTTTGAAAGTCTTTGAACTTTAAAGAAACAAGGTAAAAGTTTTAATTTTCATTAATTGTGGCTGGTTTATTTATCCCCCCCCCCCCCCCCCCGTTCTTTAATTTTACTTCATGCGGGAAAAAGATTCCCCCTCTGTGTGGGTCTTATTTTTTCTCTTCTCTCGCTGTGAATCTTGTCGCATGATTATTAATGGGAGCCGGGACATTCCTGACATTCCAGACTGCGCCTACATTAACAAGTCCACATGCTCCGCTTGCATCTAATTACCGTAATACAGCTAAGCTATTGTTCTGGAGGAAACCAAGCTTTTGCCAAGCGACCCAGATCATTTGTCAAAACGGATGTGAGGAGGGATCTGTGTATTTCACTTAAAACACACACACACACACTGACTGCCTGTGGATTTCAGTTCGCTGTCCTGCACTGACCCCGCCATTCCTCTCTGTGCTAATGATTACATTCAATGGAATAAAGCCATTCTGGGCATTTCAATCGAACTGGGGGGGGGGGTCTGAGTGGGAGTGAGGGAGGGGTTGAGTAAGGGAGGGGCTGTGTGAGGGAGGGGCTGAGGGAGCGGCTGAGGGGGGAGTGAGGGAGTGGCTGAGGGGGGAGTGAGGGAGGGGCTGAGGGGGGAGTGAGGGAGGGGCTGAGGGGGGAGTGAAGGAGGGGCTGAGGGCGAGTGAGGGAGCGGCTGAGGGGAGTGATGGGCTGAATGGGGAGTGAGGGAGGGGCTAAGGGGGGAGTGAAGGGGCTGAGTGGGGAATGAGAGAGGGGCTGAGGGGGAGTGACGTTAGTTTGGAGGGGCGGGTGAGTGAGGGAGGGGAGGGGTGAGAGAGAGGGGGAGGGGGAGGAGAAGGGGGAGAGGGGGAGGGGGGGAGGAGAAGGGGGAGGGGGGAGGGGGGAGGAGAAGGGGGAGGGGGGAGGGGGGAGGAGAAGGGGGAGAGGGGGAGGGAGGGGGAGAGGGGGAGGGAGGGGGAGGAGGGGAGGGAGGGGGGAGAGGGGGAGGGAGGGGGGGGGGGAGGGGGAGAGGGGAGGGAGGGGGAGAGGGGATGAGAGGGGGGGAGAGGGAGTGAGAGGGGGAGGGAGGGAGGAGGGGAGGGATGGGGAGAGAGGGAGGGGAGGAGGAGAGGGAGGGGAGGGAGAGCGGGAGAGGGAGGTTGGAGGGAGGGAGAGGGAGGTTGGAGGGAGGGAGAGGGAGGTTGGAGGGAGGGAGGGGGAGGGGGAGGGGAAGGCAGGGAGGGGGAGTGAGGGAGAGGGTGACGGAGGGAGGGGGGTGAGGGAGGGAGTGTGAGGGGGAGGGAGGGCAGGGAAGGGGAGGGAAGAGGGGGAGTAGTGGGGAGTGAGGGAGGGAAGGTTGAGGACGGGCGGGAGAGGAGGGGAGTGAGGGAGGTTTGGAGGGGAGGGGGAGGGAGGGGTAAGGAAGCTGAGTGAGTTCCACTGGGGTCTCTGCGCCCGAATCGTCCCCAAAGTGATGCCGCCCCGGGGTGAGGACGGGGTTCTCGCCCGGGTGAGGATGGGGACGGGGTTCCAGCCGGGGTGAGGACGGGGTTCCCGCCGGTGTGAGGACGGGGTTCCCGCCGGGGTGAGGACGGGGTTTCCGCCGGGGTGAGGATGGGGACGGGGTTCCCGCCGGGGTGGGGACGGGGTTCCCGCCGGGGTGAGGACGGGGTTCCCGCCGGGGTGAGGACGGGGTTCCCGCCGGGGTGAGGACGGGGTTCCCGCCGGGATGAGGATGGGGACGGGGTTCCCGCCGGGGTGAGGACGGGGTTCCCGCCGGGGTGAGGACGGGGTTCCCGCCGGGGTGAGGACGGGGTTCCCGCCGGGGTTCCAGCCGGGGTGAGGACGGGGTTCCCGCCGTGGTGAGGATGGGGACGGGGTTCCCGCCGAGGTGAGGACGGGGTTCCCGCCGGGGTGAGGACGGGGTTCCCGCCGGGGTGAGGATGGGGACGGGGTTCCCGCCGGGGTGAGGACGGGGTTCCCGCCGTGGTGAGGATGGGGACGGGGTTCCCGCCGGGGTGAGGACGGGGTTCCCGCCGAGGTGAGGACGGGGTTCCCGCCGGGGTGAGGACGGGGTTCCCGCCGGGGTGAGGATGGGGACGGGGTTCCCGCCGGGGTGAGGACGGGGTTACCGCCGGGGTGAGCAGTGCCGGCTGCTCCGGCCGAAGGTGGGACGGGATCCTGGGCGATTTCCCGTCAGTAAATAACAGCTCCGGGATTGGGATTGACACCCAGGCGATGGGATTTCACCCCCGGGAATGGGATTCACTCCGGGGCGAGGTTTCCGCCTTCCCGGGGGGTGAGATTCCGCTTCCCAGCCGCATTGTGGAATGATATTCCTGAGCAATCCCGGTGCTAAGGAAGCAGCCCCTTCCCAATGCTGCAAACTCCCACTGCCAAATCCCTCCGTTTCTCAGAAAATAAACCAATCCCAATCCCAATTTTACTGACAGGCGGAAACGCCGGGAAGGGTTCTGAGCGCCAGCTGGGAGAGTACAACAGACAATACGGTAAACGTGGCTGCACAGGAGCAACAGCACCACATCTACTCAGCACAATACGGTAACTGGGAGTGTTTGACAGACAGGAAAACCAGGATTGTTGTAGGGAAACCAGGACTGATCCACATAGACCAGGATTGGTCCAGGGAAACCAGGATTGCCCCAGGTAAACCAGGATTGATCCAGGTAAACCAGGATTGATCCACATAGACCAGGATTGGTCCAGGCAAACCAGGATTGATCCACATAGTCCAGGATTGCCCCAGGTAAACCAGGATTGCCCCAGGTAAACCAGGATTGATCCACATAGTCCAGGATTGCCCAGGTAAACCAGGATTGCCCCAGGTAAACCAGGATTGATCCACATAGTCCAGGATTGCCCCAGGTAAACCAGGATTGCCCCAGGTAAACCAGGATTGATCCACATAGTCCAGGATTGCCCCAGGTAAACCAGGATTGATCCAGGTAAACCAGGATTGATCCACATAGTTCAGGATTGCCCCAGGCAAACCAGGATTGCCCCAGGTAAATTAGGATCGATCCAGGATTGTCCCTGGAAAACCAGAATTGATCCAGGTAAACCAGGATTGTTCTAGGAAAACCAGGATTGATCCAGGTAGACCAGGATTGACCCAGGTAAACAGGGATTGATCCAGTTAAACCAGGATTGGTCCAGGTAAACCAGGATTGCCCCAGGTCGACCAGGATTGATTCAGGTAGACCAGGATTGGTCCAGGTAAACCAGGATTCATCCAGGAAACCAGGATTGTTCCAGACAAACCAGGATTGTTTTAGGAAAACGAGGATTGCCCTAGGTAGACCAGGATTGATCAAGGTAAACCAGGATTGTCTCAGGAAAACCAGGATAATTCCAGGTAGACCAGAAATGCCCCAGGAAAACCAGGATTGATCCAGGTAAACCAGGATTGTTCCAGGTAGACCAGGATTTTTCCAGGTAGACCAGGACAGGCGCCGGAATGTGGCGACTAGGGGTTTTTCATAGTAACTTCATTGAAGCCTATTTGTGACAATAAGCAATTTTCATTTCATTTCATTTTCATTTCATCCAGGTAGATCAGGATGTTGCAGGTAGACCAGGATTGATACAGGTAAAACCAGGATTGTCCCAGGGAAACTAGAAATGTTCCACATTAACCAGGATTGCTCTAGGTAGACCAGGATTGTTCCAGGTAAACCATGATTGATCCAGATAAACCAGGATTGATCCAGGTAAACCAGGATTGTTGCAGGTAGACCAGGATTGATCCAGGTAAACCAGTATTGCTCCAGGTAAACCAGGGTTGTTGCAGGTAGACCAGGATTGATCCAGGTAGGGCAGCACGGTGGCGCAGTGGGTTAGCCCTGCAGCCTCACGGTGCTGAGGTCCCAGATTTGATCCCGGCTCTGGGTCACTGTCCGTGTGGAGTTTGCACATTCTCCCTGTGTCTGCGTGTGTTTCGCCCCCACAACCCAAAGATGTGCCGGGTAGGTGGATTGGCCACGCTAAATTGCCCCTTAATTGGAAAAAATGAATTGGGTACTCTAAATTTATTTTAAAAAAGGATTGATCCAGGTAGACCAGGATTGATCCAGGTGGACCAGGATTGTTCCCGGTAGACCGGGATTGATCCAGGTAAACCAGGATTGTTCCAGGAAAAACAGGATTGTTCCAGGTAAACCAGGATTGTTCCAGGAAAAACAGGATTGTTCCAGGTAAACAAGGATTGTTCCAGGAAAAACAGGATTGTTCCAGGTAAACTAGGATTGCCCCAGGTAAACCAGGATTGCCCCAGGTAAACCAGGATTGATCCAGGTAAACCAGGATTGATCCACATAGTCCAGGATTGCCCCAGGTAAACCAGGATTGATCCAGGTAAACCAGGATTGATCCACATAGTCCAGGATTGCCCCAGGGAAACCAGGGTTGCCCCAGGTAAATTAGGATCGGTCCAGAATTGTCCCTGGAAAACCAGAATTGATCCAGGTAAACCAGGATTGTTCTAGGAAAACCAGGATTGATCCAGGTAGACCCGGATTGACCCAGGTAAACAGGGATTGATCCAGTTAAACCAGGATTGGTCCAGGTAAACCAGGATTGTTCCAGGTAAACCAGGATTGCCCCAGGTCGACCAGGATTGATTCAGGTAGACCAGGATTGGTCCAGGTAAACCAGATTCATCCAGGAAAACCAGGATTGTTCCAGACAAACCAGGATTGTTTTAGGAAAACGAGGATTGCCCTAGGTAGACCAGGATTGATCAAGGTAAACCAGGATTGTCTCAGGAAACCAGGATAGTTCCAGGTAGACCAGAAATGCCCCAGGAAAACCAGGATTGGTCCAGGTAAACCAGGATTGTTCCAGGTAGACCAGGATTTTTCCAGGTAGACCAGGACAGGCGCCGGAATGTGGCGACTAGGGGTTTTTCATAGTAACTTCATTGAAGCCTATTTGTGACAATAAGCGATTTTCATTTCATTTCATTTTTCATTTCATCCAGGTAGATCAGGATGTTGCAGGTAGACCAGGATTGATACAGGTAAAACCAGGATTGTCCCAGGGAAACTAGAATTGTTCCACGTTAACCAGGATTGCTCTAGGTAGACCAGGATTGTTCCAGGTAAACCAGGATTGTTGCAGGTAGACCAGGATTGATCCAGGTAGGGCAGCACGGTGGCGCAGTGGGTTAGCCCTGCAGCCTCACGGTGCTGAGGTCCCAGATTTGATCCCGGCTCTGGGTCACTGTCCGTGTGGAGTTTGCACATTCTCCCCGTGTCTGCGTGTGTTTCGCCCCCACAACCCAAAGATGTGCCGGGTAGGTGGATTGGCCACGCTAAATTGCCCCTTAATTGGAAAAAATGAATTGGGTACTCTAAATTTATTTTAAAAAAGGATTGATCCAGGTAGACCAGGATTGATCCAGGTGGACCAGGATTGTTCCCGGTAGACCGGGATTGATCCAGGTAAACAAGGATTGTTCCAGGAAAAACAGGATTGTTCCAGGTAAACCAGGATTGTTCCAGGAAAAACAGGATTGTTCCAGGTAAAAAATGATTGTTCCAGGAAAAACAGGATTGTTCCAGGTAAACCAGGATTGTTCCAGGAAAACCAGGATTGCCCCAGGTAGACCAGGATTCTCCAGGTAGACCAGGACTGATTCCGGAAAACCAGGATTGTTCCAGGTAAACCAGGACTGTTCAAGGAAAACCAGGATTGATCCAGGTAAACAAGGATTGTTCCAGGTAAACCAGGATGGATCCAGGTAGACGAGGATTGTTCCAGGTAAACAAGGATTGATCCAGGTAGACGAGGATTGTTCCAGGTAAACCAGGATTGTTGCAGGTTGACTAGGATTGATCTAGGTGAACCAAGGTTGATCCAGGTAAACCAGGATTGACCCAGGCTGTCCAGGATTTATCCAGGTAGACCAGGATTGATCCAGGTAAACCAGGATTGTTCCAGGTTGTCCAGGATTGTTCCAGGTAAACCAGGACTGTCCTAGGAAAACCAGGATTGATCCAGGCTGTCCAGGATTACTCTGGAAATACCAGGATTGTTCCAGGTAGACCAGGATTGCTCCAGGTAAATGCAGAATAGCCGAAGAGGCTACCAGGCGTCACCGTGGAGATTTTAGGCACAGTTGAAACATTAACGTTGATTGTTTTGTTGCTCAGAAATCTAACCACAGAGTTAAACGAGCCAACATTAACGCGGAAAATATATTTTCAGTGCTTGTCTGTTGGTGACACTTATGTCATTGACATTTTACACATTTAATTTGCCGAGATTGTTTTAAATTTGTGACTGCAGGTTAGCCCAGCTCTGATTTTGGGATATGCCTCTCTGATATATCAATATTCAAAACGTCACAGTGTGAATGAGTCTCACAGGCCAACTGCTCCAGATTATGTATGCAGTTATATTGGAAGCAGCCATGGCTATTGAAAGTTATTTTTAAAAATTCCCCCTGAGGTTCCTGTTGTATTTACTCAGAGTTCTACAGCTTAACAGAAGTGGCAAAAAGCTGCAGATGTTTTAAGCATCTGCTGTGTTAATCTCAGAGCGGGTATTGATCTACACATTCCAGACCTATCCCTGAGCAAGCAATTCAAGATCTTTTTGAATGAGCTGTCGATAGTGTTGCAATGATGGTAACTAAACTCTTCCCCACCTTTCATATTATGTACTTGTGATGATATGTGAATCTTTTACTGTTGACTTATTTCACACCGCAGGAAAAATGGATGCAAGTAAATTTAAACAGACATCAACATCGGAATACTAATAATAATCTTTATTAGTGTCACAAGTAGGCTTACATTAACACTACAATGAAGTTACTGTGAAAATCCCCTAGTCGCCACACTCCGGCGCCTGTTCGGGTACACAGAGGGAGAATTCAGAATGTCCAATTCACCTCACAGCATGTCTTTCGGGACTTGTGGGAGGAAACCGGAGCACCCGGAGGAAACCCACGCAGACACGGGGAGAACATGCAGACTCCGCACAGACAGTGACCCAAGCCGGGAATCGAGCCCGGGTCCCTGGCGCTGTGAAGCAGCAATACTAACCACTGTGCTCCCATGCCGCTCATAGGCGGTGATAAGGAGGTGATCATTCAGCTATTGGAGTCTGTTTCACCAAGTTCCTCACCCAACCACAAAAAATATCCCTAACCTAACAAAAACCTATTGACTGGAGCGAAACACTGTAGGTCATAGAAATCTCTGCAGCAAATAACTAGCAGTTCAGATAGCATCTGTGGAGAGAGGAATCGGGTTAACATTTCCCGTCAATTAACTTTTGACAATCTATTGCTCTCACCCATGCTAATTTCAGTTGACTCCAAAGGATCCATAGCCCTATTCAGATAGAATTCCAGATTTCTACCACTCTTTGTGACCAAGTGCTCTTTGCTCTCGCTCCTGAGCGAGCTGGTTTTAATTTTCAAGTTACATTATCTTTTTTCCCCCACCAGAGATACAGTTTATCTTTATCTACATTTTCAAATATACAATCCAGCTTCCTTTAATTCATCGAATAATTTTTTTTAAATGTCCCAGATGCTCCTTGCAGTTTTCACTGGACACCACCAAACCCTCAATGTACACTGTACAATGGTTTAGTCCAGACATTACTTTGTTGGTTAATCTTTAGAATGTTGCTGGGGTATTCGTCATTCCAACTGGCGTGACCTTGAATTGATACAGACCATTTGGCCCTGTCTGATAAACGTACTTGCCAATATCCTTTAAGTAAGTCAAGTTTGGTAATAAAATGTGCTTGTCCCACCTTTTCATCACAGTCTTCCAAATAAGGAATAGGGTACAAATCTGACTTTGTAACTGCATTGATCTTTCTATAGTCTACACACAATCATTTTGTTCCATCCACTTTGGGTACCATGGCAATCAGTGAGCTCCAATCACTGCAACTCACTTCAATTATTTCTTTAAGTAATGACAATAAAAGTAATCTTTATTGTCACAAGTCGGCTTACATTAACACTGCAATGAAGTTACTCTGAAAATCCCCTAGTCGCCACAGTCTGGTGCCTGTTCGGGTACACAGAGGGAGAATTCAGAATGTCCAAATTGCCTAACAGCACATTTTTCGGAACTTGTGGGAGGAAACTGGAGCACCCGGAGGAAACCCACGCAGGCACGGAGAGAAAGTGCAGACTGCACAGACAGTGACCCAAGCCGGGAATTGAACCTGGGACCCTGGCGCCGTGAAACAACAGTAATAACCACCGTGCTGTCAATTTTGGATTGGATTTGTTCATTGTCATGTGTACCGAGGTACAGTGAAAAGTATTGTTCTACAATCATTCCATACATGAAAAGAGAATGCGTAATAGGGCAAACATAAGATACACAATGTAAGCACATAGACACAGGCAGCGGGTGAAGCATACAGGAGTGCAGTACTACTCAGTAGAGAAAATGTATGAAGAGATCAGACCAGTCCATAAGAGGATCATTCAGGAGTCGGGTAACAGCAGGGAAGAAGCTGTTTTTGAGTCTGTTCGTGCATGTTCTCAGACTTTTGTATCTCCTGCCCGATGGAAGAAGTTGGAAGAGTGAATAAGCTGGGTGGGAAGGGTCTTTGATTATGCTGCCCGCTTTCCCCAGGCAGTGGGAGGTGTAGGTGGAGTTAATGGATAGAAGGTGAGCTTGCATGATGGACTAGGCTGTGTTCATGACTCTCCTTTTGTACCTGTGCTAATTTTAGTGAATTGAGCTTGTATAGATGCTGCTAAATTGGAATAGCATTTCCTACATCTACATTATGCATAATTACTTCCCAATTCATTCTCACATATAGCTCTATGCGACTGTAATAACTCTTTTAGGTCATTTTGATTTTCCTACGGATGGTATCACAATAATTCATCCCAATTTTTAAATACTTCCTCATTACTCAATTTGGGGAATGTCGATTTCAGAATCATCTGGATGTATCTCTTCTTCCTGAGCTACAAAGACTAACACCTCCTCCTTCTTTATCAAAATATGTTTTGAGCTTATTAAAATGACACACTCCTTGAGCTTTCCTTCTGACTGCTATGCTTAGCAAATAATTCACGTCGCTCACTTTTCTTTCGATTTGATTTGGCCACTAACTCTTGTTTTTAATGGGTCACCTACTATCGGTAACAACACTCGTACTTTCTCCCTACCAAAAAAACTACCAATTTTTGATTTCTTAACCGTCTCCTTTTTATCCCATGATGTCACAATTTTAAATGTTTCCCAGTCAACTCACCAGCCCTATTTAATCTCTCTGTAATGTTTTTTTAAAAAAATTTAGAGTACCCAATTCATTTTTTCCAATTAAGGGGCAATTTTAGCGTGTTCAATCCACCTACCTTGCACATCTTTTGGATTGTGGGGGCAAAACCCACGCAAACACGGGGAGAATTTGCAAACTCCACACGGAAAGTGACCCAGAGCCGGGATCGAACCTGGGACCTCGGCACCGTGAGACTGCAGTGCCTACCACTGCGCCTCTGTGCTGCCCTTCACTCCGTAAAGTTTGACACACAGACCAACAACGTAGTCTCGGACCGCTGACCTTAATTTAATTTAATTTAACTTAATGATTCTTATCCACCTCTCAAAATTATTTTGTTTAATTCTTTCGAATTCTATATCTGTCTGACCTGTGTTTTTCCTTAGATTTTTAAACTTTTGTCTGTAGGCTTCTGGCACTAGTGTTTTTTGTTACCATAATCCCTAGATATCTCCTCTGATAATGATGCAAGCACTTCACTAGCTCTACCTACCAACTTTGTTTGAACCAACATTACCCACATGATCTTTGGCCAATTCAATTGTTTTGCCATTTTCTCAATTGAAATGAAAAGGCTTCCACATATTTCTCATCAAATCTTGGCAATTCTTGAATATATTTAAACTTATCCCTACTAAGCATTTGACTAGGAAGTATTTCTTCTTCCTCTTGACCTTCCTCAGCTTCTGCCTTGAATCCAACCCTTTAAGTTGATGCTCTCCTTGCAGTGTCAGTTTCTGAACTTCAAATTCTCTCTTTTTTCTCTTTCTTCCTTCACTAATTTTTTCATTTCTACTTCAAGCTTCCTCCTTTCCATTTCCTTTTGAAAAGCCCGCTATTTTCCTTTTTCTGCTCTCTACTTTTCCTTTTCATCTGCCGTTGCCAATCTCTTCTTTTCCTTTGCTTCTATTTCCAGTTTCATCATTTCTATTTGTAGTTGAATTCTAGCTAATTCTAATGATTCAGGCTGTGTTCCTGGCAAATTTAAATATTGAGCTATGGCCTGTATTATCTCTACCTCCCTCACTGCTCTTGATATGGTTAACTGCAGTTATCCCGCCACAGCCAGAAGTTTTGCTTTAGTCTCCCTTCGTAAACTACCTCGAGTAATCGTTTCCACACCAAGGAAAACTTTTACAACTTAAAGAGCCATATCCAGTCACTTCCTGTTTACATTTCAAATCCTGAAAGAATGAAATCATTACACACACACACATATACACACACACAGGGCGGGATTCTCTGACCCCCTGCCGGGTCGGAGAATCGCCGGGGGGGTGGGGGGGGCGGCGTGAATCCCGCCCCGCCGCTCCGACGGCGGTTTCCGAATTCTCCGGCGCCGGTTTTGTGGCGGGGTGGGGATCGCGCCGGGCCGGTCAGGGGCCATTGGCAGTGCCCCCCCCCCAGCGATTCTCCTGTCCCCGATGGGTCAAGCGGCCGCCCGGTTTTGGCCAGTCCCACCGGTGTGGATTGGACAAGGTCCGTACTGGCGGGACCTGACTCTGAGGGAGGCATGCAGGGTTCCCGGGGGAGGGGGGGGTGTGGTGGGATCCGGCCCTGGAGGGGGGGGCACAGTGGCCTGGCCCACCGAGCTGCGGGCGGGCCTGTGCCGTGGGGCCACTCTTTCCCTCCGCACCGACCTGTGTAAAGCTCCGCCGTGGCCGGCTCGGAGAGGAAACCCGCTGCGCATGCGCAGGAGTCATACCAGCGGTTCTGGGAACACACTGGCGCTCCTGCGCATGCGCCAACTCGTGCCGGCTGGCGGAGGCCCTTCGACGCCAGTTGGCGCAGCGCCAACCACTCCAGCGCCGGCCTAGCCCCAAAAGGTACGGAGGATTCCGCACCTTCTGGGCGGCCCGAGGCCGGAGTGGTCCATGCCACTCCTTGGCACCAGTACGGCCCGCCCGCCGGATATCGGAGAATCCCGGCCTTACAGTCTTTAAGTTGAATAACCCCAAGCAAAACAAGGAATCATACTTAAGATCACGGATAAACCCCTAATTTTGTTACAATCCCAGACCAGACCCCAACAGCGGCTCAGATATGGGACCAAAACCCCAATATTTTAGCTTATTTGTAAGACTGTGTGGAAAGAAAGAAATAGAGATTTGGTATTTTTTAAAAACAAAATGTTATTATGAATAGAATATTAAACTCTTTGGGCGCGATTCTCCGCTCCCAAGCCGGGTGGGAGAGTCGCGGGAGGGCCGCTCTAGCACCCCCCGCGATTCTCCCACCCCCCCAAAATGAAAACGCGACACGCTGCTCGGAGAATCGCGGATCGCCGTTTTTCACGGCGACCCGCGATTCTCCGGCCCGGATGGGCCGAGTGGCCTGCAGTTCCTGACCTGTTCACGCCGGCGGCAACCACACCTGGTCGCTGCCGGCGTGAACAGCGCACCAAAGGTGATTATGGGCCTGTGGGGTTGCGGAGAGGGGAGCGAGCACCACGGCCGTGCTCGGGAGGGGACTGGCCTGCGATCGGTGCCCACCGATTGTCGGGCCGGTGTCTCCAAGAGATGCACTCTTTCCTCTCTGCCGCCCCGCAAGATCAAGCCGCCACGTTTTGCGGGGCAGCGGAGGGGAAGACGGCAACCGCGCATGCGCGGTTCGGAGCCGGCGAACCTGCGCATGCGCGGCTGACGTCATTAGGTGCCGCCGGCCACGTCATTCTCGGAGCGCCGCCTTGACGCCAGTGTCAAGGCTCGGCGGCCGAGATTTACGGAACGACGCTCCTTTAAAAGAAAACATGACTACTGCAGTCAAGCACACCATAAGGCCAAGCCTTTAACCCTTAAATTGTCCCAATATTTAGAATCCAATATTCCTAAAACCTCCCATTCCTCACACAACGGAACAATAAACGAGCACAAATCACGGTCTTCTGAAGGCGATAACGTGGGAGAGAGTTAGAGATATAACGTGTCTCAGTGGCAGCATTCTCATTCCTGTGCCATGGGAGCACTCTTTCTAGATTCAAGCTCCACTTAAGGGGTTTTGGCACATAATATCCACTGATAGCTCACAGTAGCCCATAGCGCGCGTATTATTTCAGATCAGATGTTCAACTGAGACTCAAACTCCCTGTTTTATTGGATTAAATAGTCATTATAGATCCCTCGCACTGTGCACTTGCCGGGTGCCCTGGACAACACTCTCCTGAACAGCACCAAAATCAAGATTAACTGGTACTTTGTCTCATTGCTGCCTATAGAACAGTGTTTGTTTAAAATGGCTGTTGCATTTACTCTCACTGTAACTATACTGCACTATATCTAACTCATTAGCTGCAATGTGCCTGAGGTCATTTCTGAAATTGGTAATGAGAGATTATTAACCAGAGTACCATTTTTCCTGACTTACTCCAAAACCAAAGCCATCTTATTTGGATCTTGCCAAAAGCTCTATGATTTACTCCTGTGATGTATTCAGGTTGAATCCACTAGGGTATAACCTTAGTTGTACCCAAATGGGACCGCATTTATTTCCTATCCTCAAAGAGTCAATCACACATTGCTGTGGGTCTGGAGTCATGTGTGGGCCAGACCGGATAAGGACAGCAGATTTCCTTTCCTGAAGGAGCATTAGTGAACCAGATGGGTCTTTACGACAATCGATAATGGTTTCATGGTCATCTTTAGACTTTTATTTTTTTCTAAGAATTTGTAATTTGTTGGATATAAAATATGAAAACTCAATAAAAAACATTTCCAAAGAATCTTTAGACTTTTAATTCCAGATTTTTTTATTGAGTTCAAATTTCGCCATCTGCAGTGGTGGGTTTTGAACCTGTGTTCCTAGAGAATGACTCTGGGTTTCTGCAGTTTGAGTCCAGCGACAGTACCTCTCCACCACTGCCTCCCCTGACTAAACACAGAGCTTAGCCTCAAACTTTGTACCCTACAGTGTCATAATATGCAGTGTCCAAGATGTCTTCTGCATTTCCTGTTGTCTCCCGTCACCTATACCTCACAGCAGCCATGTTTCAAACAACTAGCCACATTTCTGATATCGGCGAACCTCAGATGACCTCTTCACCAAACTCTCCCTCCTCAATCTCCAAACCAGACCATGTCCCACAGCAGGCACCGCTTTTTCGTCTTCCTCTTAGTCACCTAACCTCCATTGTCTGCAAACATACCAAAGCACATCTGTCCTGGTAACTCCTGTGGGAATAGTCCGTTGTAATGTTATTGCCAATCCTCAGGATTGTCCTTGAATCGGGGGCGGCATGTGGCACAGTGGTTAGCACTGGGGATGCAGCGCTGACGACCCGGGTTCGATCCCGGTTCTGGGTCACTGTCAGTGTGGAGTTTGCACATTCTCCCTGTGTTTGTGTGGTTCTCACCCCACAACCCAAAGATGTGCAGGTTGGGTGGATTGGCCATGCTAAATTGCCCATTAATTGGGAAAAAAAAAAATAATTGGGTTCTCTAAGTTTACTGTTGCACGTTTTACTATGGGTGTAATACGCATTTATTGGAGTGTATTAACACGCCTCCGTTTAAAGGCCGTGTGCTTAACACTACTAGGCTCTATGTATGTATTTTCAGCTCAGGAGTCGCCAGATGCCGTATAGACACCTCACAAATATTCCAAGGTCAGGTTCAAAGTAATAAAACGATACACCGATTAGTAAGTTCCAAACGATCAATATTTATTATACAATTATAATAAATACGCATGCACACGCTAAGGGACTAAGCTATGACTAAACTAAGCGATCAGAATACTTAACTAAACAGGAACAGACAAGGTCAGGGAGCGAGGCCTTCGTTCCGATCTTGGTCTGCAACCTTCAGAGAGCGTGCTGGTCACTGGGGGTCTAGAGGGCCTGGTTCGCGTAGCGAGCGTCGTATTGGCACTTACGGTTCGGCGGCTGGTGCTCAACGGCTGGAGTCAGGATACAGGTTGGAGTTCTTGGTCAAAGCCGGAGCACGAAACAACAGACAGGACCATGGGTGGGGGTCTATCTTTTATAGGGGTCCCCAATGTCCGTGCCTTTCCGGGGCGGGCTTTACCTTCAGGTATCGATTGGATCACTCCCAATCGATATCTTTTGAATTCCTCCAATGTGAGGGTCTTTCTTGATGGGGGGGGGCGGTTTCTATAGTGGATACTTCTGGTGCCGCTCTGTCTGGACATCCACTTAAAGTATCTTATTCAAACCCAAATGTTGCCATTGTGTGTGCCTAGATCTGGACTGCCTCATTAGTATGCAAAGCGTTTTGCTATTATCACCTTTGGTTTGAGATCTTCCACCTGGCCAGAAACTAGTTTTGCTGCTTGCAAAATGCTAATGAGTCTTTGCAGACTGCTGCCTTGGCTAAACTGCTTTTCCCTGCAGTCTTAGCAATTCTCCATCTTGTTTAGTCCAGTGTCCATTTTAGGTGGCTACAGTGGCTACATTACAAAAAAAAGGATTGTCCTTGAAGCTCCAGGAATTAATGCCAGAACTCTGCTGAGAGCAATACCGGAGGAAAGTTAGAGAGGCATTAAAATAAAATGTGCTGTCTTCTTTAAACACTTTAATTTATTAATTAATAATGGGCGGGATTCTCTGCCTCGCGACGCCTGCAAACGGGAATCGAGATCGGGCGTCTTTATTCGGGAGCGACGCTCCGGTCCCTCGCTGGTGGCAATACTAAGGTTTACGAGTCGCACCTGCGGACAATGCATTTACGTGTGATTAGCATGTTTGACCCAGTATGCGCCGGGCTTCCACAATACTCTGCTCCTCTCAGGCTGAAGTCACGCTGGTGCGGTTTACTCCAGGTATTTACAAGTGGGGACTGCTGAGGGGGAGAGAGAAGGTAAGCAAAGTTTGAAAGACTGTTAAAAATTGTAGGGCTTGCTGAAGGGTGGCTTCTAGGCCCATGGGGAATAGCAGGGAGCGACTTGGTGACAGTTCCATGGAGTTGGGGTGTCCTCCTCAGAATCGGGGCAGCCTGGCTCAGGTCCCCATTGCTGCAGTCGGTGTTTTCATCGCATCCAATTTGGTACAAGTTCCAGACCCCAGGCTGCTCACTCTGCTGACTGCTCGCTGTGTCCTGTAAATGTTCACAGAGCCTCTGGTCATTTGGGAGCCCACCCAGGCCGCCCCTCTGGAAACCCTCAGACCCCGGCTGACCCATCACTGGGGTGGGTGTGGCCAAACTCAATCAGTGGCCCACCAGGTGCTGCCACTCCTCAGTTCCCTCATCAGAAGCTCAGCCCCACTGCAGGGGAAGCAGGGGAATAGCAGAGCTCACCCCAAACAAAGGACACGGGCACCGGGGCCTGTGGCACCCTCCCTGGCACATTGCCCCTCTCAGGGCAGAGACCTCAGTAGTTACACCATCAGTGAGCCCATTCTAT
Source organism: Scyliorhinus canicula (assembly GCF_902713615.1). Classification (NCBI taxonomy): domain Eukaryota; kingdom Metazoa; phylum Chordata; class Chondrichthyes; order Carcharhiniformes; family Scyliorhinidae; genus Scyliorhinus; species Scyliorhinus canicula. Next base: position 194,423,409 of record NC_052154.1, on the reverse strand, counting down.
AGGACCACCAGCTGTCCCAAGCCCTGCCTGTCCCATCCATCCTGCCCCCGGACAGGTTGTCACAGCCTGAGTGTCGCACCCAGGACCCACATCACACGGCGGCTACACGCCCAGCAGACACACACCTGGCTCCTGGAAGCTCCCAGGCCCACACACAAACCTCGAAGCATGGAGGCTGTTGGTGGCACACATTGACCCTCTTCACCGCACAACCAGCTGCCGCCGTGCTGGTGAGATAACACACAGCCCACCCGATGAGGGAGCCCACACAAAACCCGACTGCGGAAACAGAACAGGGGCTGCGGAGCTGATCGCTGACACGGGTCATGGAGGGGAGGATAGAGGATCCTGGGTGCCACTCACCGATGGGGGTCAGGGGCGCAGTGTGGAAGGAAAAGTTCAGAGCTACCCCATGGGGCGGAGGTGAGGCCAGAGTGAGCTGCAGCGCCACCTGGCACTGCCAGTGCTGGAGACCCACTCTTGTCTGAGCCATGGTGTCAATGCCCTCCACCATGGAGCACTGTGACTGGGCCACGTGCAGATGCACCATCGAAAGCAGCCTATCGGGCTGCATCACAGCCTGGTGTGGCAACTGCTCGGCCCAGGACCGCAAGAAACTTCAGAGAGTCGTGAACACATCCCAGTCCATCACACAAACCTGTCTCCCATCCATTGACTCTGTCTACACCTCCCACTGCATGGGGAAAGCGGGCAGCATAATCAAAGACCCCTCTCACCCGGGTTATTCTCTCTTCCAACTTCTTCCATTGGGCAGGAGATACAAAAGTCTGAGAACACGCACTAACAGATTCAAAAACAGCTTCTTCCCCACTGTTACCAGACTCTTGAGTGACCCCACTATGGATTGAGCTGATCTCTTCACACACCTTCTGTACCGACTAATTCTACCCTCTGTATGCCTCTTCTTTGACTATTTAACCAACTCTTTGGATTTGGATGCTTCACCCGATTTCTGTGTCTATGTATTTACATTGTGTATTTATCGTATGTCCTATGTTTTTCATGTATGGAATGATCTGTCTAGACTATATACAGAACAATAATTTTCACTGTCCTTCGGTACGCGTGACAATAAATCCAAATCCAAGAGTTGGTTAAATATCAAAGAAAGAAGTTTCGGGGTGATGGGGAAAGAGTAAGAGAGTGAAACCTCTGGGAGTATCTGAGCCAAGTAGCCAACCCCAGGCTGCATTGCTCACAGGGCACGTGTACCAGAGAGGGCCGCAATATTATCTTGAGAAATCAGTCCAAGCAAGAGGAGGGAAGAATCGGAGGAAGATTAGAGAATACCTTATTTTTAATCTGACTGGTTTCCTCAACAATGAAAGCTTTCTCGATCAAAGGTGATGTATATTTTTACAAACAAGGGGCTGGATTCTCCATTTCAGTGGCTAAGTGCCGATGCCAGCGGAGGATGTGTGGTCTTTTATGACAGGGTAGCATGGTGGTTAGCATAAATGCTTCACAGCTCCAGGGTCCCAGGTTCGATTCTCGGCTGGGTCACTGTCTGTGTGGAGTCTGCACGTCCTCCCCCTGTGTGCGTGGGTTTTCTCCGGGTGCTCCGGTTTCCTCCCACAGTCCAAAGATGTGCGGGTTAGGTGGATTGGCCATGCTAAATTGCCCGTAGTGTCCTAATTAAAGTAAGGTTAAGGGGGGGGATTGTTGGGTTACGGGTATAGGGTGGATACGTGGGTTTGAGTAGGGTGATCATGGCTCGGCACAACATTGAGGGCCGAAGGGCCTGTTCTGTGCTGTACTGTTCTATGTTCTAATCTGCGTGAAAGGCTCACCGATTCCAGGATCAGTGAGGGGCTAGGAGCGGCATTGGGTGAAACTCACCACTCCCACGCCGAAAACGACCAGAGAATGGCCGGGTCCCTCGCTGTGGCTGCGCATGGCTGACCACATGCAGCGGCCGCGCCACACAACATGATGCTGGCCGTCCGCGGACATGACCTGCCATCTGCGAACCCCACAGGCCACACCTCACAAGTCTCCCCACCCCCCCCCCCCCCCCCCCCCCCCCCCAACCCTCGCAGAAGCCCCCCGGCCAGCAACCAGAGAATCCCACCCCACATTTTTTAAAACTGAGAGTACCCAATTATTTTCTTCCAATTAAGGGGCAAATTTGCGTGGCCAATCCACCTATCCTGCACATCTTTGGGTTGTGGGGGCCAGACCCACGCAGACACGGGGAGAATGTGAAAATTCCATATAGACAGTGACCCGGAGCCAGGATCGAACCCAGGTCCATGAGGCAGCAGTGCAAATCACTGTGCCAATGTGCTGCCCTTTTACAAACAAGACTGTATTGAAAACAAAGGTCAGAAAACAGCTTATCAGTTTTGGTAACAGTATCTATTGAAGCAGAGGTTGGATAGGTAGATCAGTCATTTGTCCACGGTATCTTTTAACAACCATAATGAACGTGTTGTTAGAAGGTAATTTAATCCTGCAAGAATTCCAAATGACATGGTTGATCCAAACGTGTGATAGTTATCACTCGGAATGACTTATGGATTCTGGGCAGGTAAGTGCCACCGGAAATGAATGTAACAATGCATCCAAGTGCATTCATTTTGAAGAATAATAATGTTCGGGTATTAAGGTTAGACCCAAGCAAGTTGCTGATGAAACAGGTAAGGAATTCACACATAAGTACAGCAGCTTTCACATCCTGAAGATGTCCCAAAGCTGTTCAATTATTTTTGAAGTGTTGGGGCGGAATTTACCGGCTCTTCGCTCCGGCAGGAAATTCTGGTCCCATGCCGATGCACAAGTTTCCCCGCCGGAAAACACGTGACGGGTGGTCGTCACTCTTGTTTTGTAGGCAAATTGAGCAGCCAATTTACACACCGCATAGTCCCGTAGGCAGTGCTGAGATCGATTCCTGGTTAATCTTTTTAATAATCTTTATTGTCACAAGTAGGCTTACATCAACACTGTAATGAAGTTACTGTGAAAAGCCCCCAGTTGCCACATTCCGGTGCCTGTTCGGGTACACAGAGGGAGAATTCAGAATGTCCAAATTATCTAACAGCACGTCTTTCGGGACTTGTGGGAGGAAACCGGAGCACCCGGAGGAAACCCACGCAGACACGGGGAGAACGTGCAGACTCCACACTGACAGTGACCCAAGCCACGAATCGAACCTGTGACCCTGGCGCTGTGAAGCATCAGTGCTAACCATTGCGTTACCATTTTGAAATAAAATGCCACGTGAATACAATTTTTTTGTTGCTGATTCTTTTGTGGCCATTCAATCATGGCTGATATTTTCTTATCCCCATTCTCCTGCCTTCTCCCCATAACCCCTGATCCCCTTATTAATCAAGAACTTATCTATCTCTGTCTTAAAGGCACTCGGTGATTTGGCCTCCACAGCTTTCTGTGGCAAAGAGTTCCACAGATTCACCACCCTCTGGCTGAAGAAATTCTTCCTCATCTCTGTTTTAAAGGATCGTTCCTTTAGTCTGAGATGGTGCCCTCTGGTTCTAGTTTTTCCTACAACTGGAAACATCCTCTCCACGTCTACTCTATCCAGGCCTCGCAGTAATTTGTAAGTTTCAATAAGGTCCCCTCTCAGCCTTCTGAACTCAAACGAGTAGAGACCCAGAGTCCTCAAACGTTCCTCATACGACAAGTTCTTCATGCCAGGGATCATTCTAGGGGCTGGTTTAACTCACTGAGCTAAATCGCTGGCTTTTAAAGCAGGCCAGCAGCACGGTTCGATTCCCGTACCAGCCTCCCCAGACAGGCGCCGGAATGTGGTGACTAGGTGCTTTTCACAGTAACTTCATTGAAGCCTACTCGTGACAATAAGCGATTTTCATTTCATTCTTGTGAACCTCCTCTGGACCCTTTCCAAGGCCAGCACATCCTTCCTTAGATACGGGGCCCAAAACTGCTCACAATACTCCAAATGGGGTCTGACCAGAGCCTTACACGGCCTCAGAAGTACATCCCTGGTTTTGTATTCTAGCCCTCTTGACATGAATGCTAACATTGCATTTGCCTTCTTAACTGCCAACTGAACCTGCACATTAACCTTAAGAGAATCGTGAATAAGGACTCCCAAGTCTCTTTGTGCTTCAGCTTTCTGAAGCATTTCCCCATTTGGAAAATAGTCTACGTCTAAATTCCTCCTTCCAAAGTGCATAACCTCACACATTTCCACATTGTAGTTCATTTGTCAGTTCATTGCCCATTCTCCTAGCTTGTCCAAGTCCTTCTGCAGCCCCCTTGCTTCCTCAAGACCACCTGCCCCTCTACAGATTTTTGTATCATCTGCAAACTTAGCAACAGTGCCTTCAGTACCTTCTTCCAGATCATTAATATACATTGTGAAAAGTTGTGGTCCCAGCACAGATCCCTGAGGCACACCACCAGTCACCGGCTGCCACCCTGAAAAAGACCCCTTTATCCCCACTCTCTGCCTTCTGCCAGTCAGCCAATCCTCTATCCATGCCAGAATCTTACCCTGAACACCATGAGCTCTTATGTTATTTAACAGTTTCCTATGCGGCACCTTATCAAAGGCCTTCTGGAAATCTAAATAAATCACGTCCACTGGTTCTCTTTTGCCTAACTTCCATGTTACCTCCTCAAAGAACTCTAACAGATTTGTCAGGCACGACCTCTCTTTGACAAAGCCGTGCTGACTCAGTCCTAATTTACCATGCACTTCCAAGTGCTTCGCGATCTCATCTTTAATAACAGACTCTAAAATCTTACCAATGACCGAAGTCAGGCTAACTGGCCTATAATTTCCCATCTTCTGCCTCCCTCCCTTCTTAAACAGTGATGTTACATTAGCCACTTTCCAGTCCTCTGGGACCCTTCCTGCCTCTAGTGATTCCTGAAAGATAATCACTAATGCCTCCAGAATTTCTTCAGCTATCTCTTTTAGGACCCTGGGGTGTAGTCCATCCGGTCCAGGTGACTTATCCAACTTCAGACCCTTCATTTCCCCAGAACCTTCTCCTTAGTAATGATCACTGCCCTCACCTCTGCCCCCTGGTTCTCCTGGAGCTCTGGCATCCCGCTGGTGTCTTCCACCGTGAAGACTGATGCAAAGTAATGAAGACAGATGCAAAGTATGATTAAACTCATTGAAGGTCTCACATGTAATTATTCGGTACTTAACAAGAGTGTTGATGGATTCTGATGCCATTGCCCAACAAGGAGTCAATGCCTTTACGTGTAAGGGGTGAGGATGGGGTGGGGGTGGGAGGGAGGGGGGTAAATGATGAGGAAATAATGCCTGAAAAAGAAATTAAAAGTGGGCAAATTTGATGCAAGTGATTTATATGCTGGTGATTCATAAGATGGAGGCTAAGATGTTTGTTTTGTGGAAACATGGCCAAGGCGCATAATTGTAACCTGGAAACCACGATTCGGGCTTAAATTCAATCCCTTTACATTTAGAGTTGCGCATTTATTGAATAACCCGAGGACCAAGTGTGGTGAATGAATGCAAGATCTGTGAAAATCCCAAAGAAGGAAATAGTAAATTTCCTGATTGGGGAGGGAGTGAAAGGATGCTGGGGCAGAGCTGAGGCAGGATGGAGACAACGCTGTCTGAAGCATAGATCCAAAAATTAGATTTCAGTCAGAGTGAGCTGAATTGGCACGGTGGCATTTTTTATTCTTCAACCTTTTTCCTATTAAAGAGTTTAAGGTTTCAGAACTTGCAGCGAATAGGAAGCTGCAGTTTTGGCAAATCCGTTCCCTGGACGACCTCTGACCTCTCTCCATAAGGGACACAGTCATCATTTGTGGAGAAAAAAGTCTCAAAGTGCACATTATGCAAAGAAATACTCCTTTTCCAGTTTCTTTTCATTTGAATACTTCACTGTTTTACACCTGAAAGTAGTTAAACATCAAATTCGCGGTGCCGTTTCTGTCGAAAATATGGGTTGTTTCTTCAGTAAACCATGGAGCTAATAGGAATTTGTAGCTGTGTGACTTATTGAGTAAAGTAAATATGTTTTCCACGTTACGGCTGTTGCATAGGAAGAAAGCCATTGATCATTTCAGTTCCATTCAGATTATCAATATGGTAGTGTTAATATAAACTGCCTAAAATAGTGGAGAACAAAAGTGTCTCATAACCCTGGAGAGTGAGGGTGCAGAGGAGATTACTTAAAATAGTACCGAGGATAAGGGACTCAATTATATGGAACTAGAGACTGGAGAAGTGAGATTGCTGTCCTTAAAGTAACGAATGCTTAGGGGAGAATTAACAGGAGCTGGTCAACACCATGAAGAGTTTTGATGGAACGGATACATTTTTTTCTTCAAGCTGAAGGGCAGCACGGTAGCACAGTGGTTAGCCCCGTTGCTTCACAGCTCCAGACTTCCAGGTTTGATTCCCGGCTTGGGTCTGTGCGGAGTCTGCACATTCTCCCTGTGTCTGCGTGGGTTTCCTCCGGGTGCTCCGGTTTCCTCCCACAGTCCAAAGATGCGCAGGTTAGGTGGATTGGCCATGCTAAATTGCCCGTAGTGTCCTAAAAAGTAAGGTTACGGGGGGGGGGGGGGGATTGTTGGGTTACGGGTATAGGGTGGATACGTGGGTTTGAGTAGGGTGATCATTGCTCGGCACAACATCGAGGGCCAAAGGGCCTGTTCTGTGCTGTACTGTTCTATGTTCTATGATGGGATGAATGGCCTCCTTCTGCACTGTAGATTCTATGATTCGCAAAATAACCAGAGCAGAAAGCAAGGAGGAATATTTATAAAAACAGAAAATGCTGGAAGAGCTCAGCGTTTGTGGAGCGAGGAACGTAGAGTTCGCGTTTTGTATCCGTATGACTCAACTGTGAGGATGGGCCAAATGGACTCTAAAAGCTGAGCTGGGATTTTTTTGGTTTTCCCTGTCGTGGGACGGGAAGTGTTCTTCCAAAGTCAACGGACCTTTGGCTGGTTTGTCAAATTTTCCGTCCCTCCGCAGCGATTCCCAACATGACGGCGGGGGGGGGAGGTGGGGGGGAGGGGGGGGGGGGTTGATAGAAGTTCCCAATTGTTAACTCTTCCACTCCCCACAGAAGCTACCAGACCCGTTGAGTTTTTTTCCAGCATTTTCAGTTTTTATTTCCCATTTCCAGCATCCGCAGTACTTTGCTTTCAATTCAAGTGTTTCCAAATCGAGGGGCAATTTAGCGTGGCCAATCCACCCATCCTGCCCGCCTTTGGGTTGTGGGGCTGAGACCCACACAGACACGGGCAGAATGTGCCATCTCCATACAGGCAGTGGAAATATGTCAGGCCACTCACTCCCTACTTGTTGGTGAGCTTCTTTTGGGAATTCTGCAAATGTGGAACCTTGTATCCCTGCCGATCCATTAAGTCTATGTCACATTGCTATCGATGGTCTAGGTTTATCTCTCTGCTAACACAGCAGGATGACTTACCAATGGGCTGGTCCCTCAGCAATTCGAAATATTCAGAATTGATGGGCAGCAGAAGACTCACTGGTCCATCAAGTTTGCTCCACACCTCATGATGGCCACTGCATAGGGCAGCACGGTGGCGCAGTGGGTTAGCCCTGCTGCCTCATGGCGCCGGGGTCCCAGGTTCGATCCCGGCTCTGGGTCACTGTCCGTGTGGAGTTTGCACATTCACCCCGTATTTGCGTGGGTTTCACCCCCACAACACAAAGATGTGCAGGCTAGGTGGATTGGCCATGCTAAATTGTCCCTTAATTGGAAAAAATTAATTGGGTACTCTAAATTTAAATTAAATGATGGCCGCTGCATTGTGACGGGAGACTTTTCCAGGAGCCATTCTGGGAGAGGAATCCCTGGGGCCAAGAAAGCACAAAAATACCCTGGAAAAATTCCTGTTCAAGTCCCTTCAGGCGATTAAAACAAGTCTAGGAGATTGCGTGGAGCAAATGTCATTGTTCACCTGCTTTCCATGTGCTGCAATCTCTGCCCCGGTCACAAATCATTTTGCGGGAATTATGCCATTATCGAGCGAAGTATAAGACATATGGGGCGGGATCCTCCATCCCGGCTGCAAGCCAATGGTGGTTTCCCATTGTCGCCACCCCCATGCCGTCGGGAAATCCGCGGGCGTGTGTGCGCTGACGGAGAAGCGGAGGTCCCACCGACGATACGATGGTATCAAGTGGCTTCTCACTCATTTGTAAAATTGCTTTGAGCTGCACGGGGTGATGCATCACTTGGAGAGTTTGTGAAAAACAATGACGGCTAAATGCTGGATGGAGGCCTCCCTCTATGGTCCCATCTTCATTCACTCAAACAGCTTCAAATAAAGGCTGGAGTGGAACTGAAATAGTATCTGAAAGCAAATAACAAGGCCAAAAAAGACAGTGGACTGCTCTGGTTTCTGAATTGCGCATTTGATAATACATTGAGCAATAATGCGCATGCTAACAGAGCCTTGTTGCACATTGCATTGGGGCGGGGATGCGCATATGCCCAAAATGTAAACACTTGTTAACAGTCCCAAATAATTAGCCCAACATTCATGAATCCAATTCGGCTGGAAGCTTTAACGTTTTTATAAATCAGGAGGTAAAGTGAAAAAATAAATGAATAAATCTCGAAGGAGACAGGAGCTGGATGATTGATTTCGCCCCACGTAGAATCATGGCTACTTGGGACAGACACTCGGGTGACAATGTGACGATTAACACTCAGTGTGCCCCAGACCCTGCTGGTGTCATGCATTAGATATTGTATCTTGATAATTGAGTGCCTGATTGGTAAAACATCAAGGACTAACCTGATTATGTTTATAATCTAATTTATATTCCAGTAGGTGGGTCTCCACGCACTAGTTCCACTGTTAGTGGGTTTGCAGATCCATGAATAAAATGGGATTGCAGCTGGATGTAGATTGTTGACATGTTTTCACATCTGTTTCCAAAGCACGCTCCCCACATGGTGAACAACAATATCTTAGAGGGCCCAGGGGAGAAACGTCAGGACACCAGCGAATCCAACAGTTAATATTTGGTGGGGCGGTGGGGTGGAGGGGGGAGGGTAGAGCCACTGGCTCCTGATGTATCCAATCAAATTTTACATTACCTGCCATGTGGTTAGCACTGCTGCCTCACAGCGCCAGGGACCCGGGTTCGATTCCCGGTTTGGGTCACAGTCTGTGCGGAGTCTGCACGTTCTCCCTGTATCTGGGTGGGTTTCCTCCGGGTGCTCCGGTTTCCTCCCACAAGTTCCGAAAGACGTGGGGCGAGATTCTCCGCAAATGCGGAGAATCATAAAGGCTGCCGTGGGACAGGCCGTGACCCACGGGAGCCTTCACGCCCACCTCCGGGGCCGATTCTCCCCCCGGGCGGGCTAGGAGCGCGGCCCCGTGTGTCACGGCGTATTTTCCCTCAGCCGCCCCGCAAGACGTGGCGGCTTGATCTTGCAGGGTGGCGGAGGGAAAAGAGTGCGTCCGTTACGGACGCACGGCCCGTGATCGGTGGGCACCGATCGCGGGCCTATGCCCCCCTTGGCACGACTGTGGTACTGCCATGCCAATCGGGCTCCCAGATGCCCCAAACGGGCATCTGGTGCCCGTTTCACGACAGCAGCGAGCAGGTGTGTTTGCTGCCATGGTGAAACGGGCGTGAAGGGCCGGCCGCTCAGCCCATCGGCCTCGGAGAATCGCCACTCGCCGTAAAAAACGGCGAGCGGCGATTCGTGGCGTGGGTCGGGCGTGGGGGGGGGGGGGGAACAGTGGGAGGGCGTGAAAAATGTCGTGAGGCCCTCCCGCTATTCTCCCACCCGGCGTGGGGGGCGGAGAATCGCGCCCGTGCTGTTAGGTGAATTGGACATTCTGAATTCTCCCTCCGTGTACCCGAACAAGCGCTGGAATGTGGCGACTGGGGGATTTTCACATTAACTTCATTGCAGTGTTAATGTAAGCCTACTTGTGACACTAATAAAGATTATTATTTTTATTCAGTTGACTGACTGAATGGGATAATGGATGATTTTCAACAACAACTTGCATTTAAATGACACCTTTGACGCAATAGAATACGGGACATTTATCAACCAAAATTTGTCACATAGCCACATAAGGGGAGAACAGGACAGGCAAAGAGCAAGAATTTAAGGAGCATCTTAAAGAAGCGAGGTACGCAAAAGTGTGGATGGGGGTGGGGAATTCTGGAAGCTGAGGTCAGGAAGCTGAGGGCATAGATGTCGATGCTGGAGTAATTAGTATCGGAGTCAAATTTGGAGGACTGCAGAGTTGTAGGTCTGGAGGAGGTTACAGAAATAGGAAGTGATGTGACGACGGAGAAATGTAAAAACTAAATGAGAATTTTAAAATCGTTCGAAGAGGAATCTAGTCTTGAAATCTCCCATTTGGTCATCAGGGTAGGTTTCACTTCGTATTGAATTCTAGCATTACAAATGGTGAAAAAAAAAGGTTTCATGGAGCCTGGAATGTTCCTGGCTCTGTCAACTATCTAAAGGTTAACATCTTGAGATGCAGATAAGTATTTGGTTGAGAATGGGGTGGAAGATTAAAAGAGATAAAACGTAGGCTGAGATAATTAGTTAATCCACAGGACATGCTGAGCCCTGTGTGGCTAAAGCTAGTGGGAGGTGCCACTTGCCCAGGCCAGTCCGGGGAGGGGGGAGTGAAGATAAATAGCTAATCTGGAACCTTGCTTGATTAATCTTAGAGACTGGGGAGCATTGATGAGAACCTTCCCTCAGGCCATTCAGTCAATGGGGGTCGGGGATGATCAGGTGAATTGTGCAAGCCTTGTGAAGGGGATACACTGCATGGCAGGCAAGCCCCTTTCCCTTTCAACGTCCTCCACTCCTCTTTTCGGAAGGTTATGATTCCTGCCCGGTTCCAAGGGCACTGGAGTCGCTTAAATGCTCATTTTTCATTTCTGACCAAACGCCATTAAAACAGATTGTCATCACTTTGCTGTTTTTGGGAGTATCCACAAGCAAATATAACTTCCACGTTTTCTACATTACAGTGGCGATTCTGCTTCAAAGGCATTTCAGTGTCTGTAAAGTGCTCGGAGACACACTGCAGTCATGAAAGGCATTATATAAATTCAATGTTCATTCTTTTCTTTTTTTTTCTTTCAAGTCCTATTCCAAGACTTGCGGCCGGACTTTCCAGCCCTTCTGGAACCTTCCAGCCCCTCCAAAGACGTCCCCTTGCAGCGGGTTTCCCCGGTGATGGGATGGACGAGCCGCTCAAAACACCATAGACCGGCGGCACGGTGGCGTCGTGGTTAGCACTGCTGCCTCACGGTGCCGAGGACCCGGGTTCAATCCCGGCCACTGGCCACTGTCCGTGTGGTGTTTGCACATTCTGCAGATAAAATTCATTAGCCAAGTATTTCTACATAAGCTAATATGCATGCGATTTATATTAATATTGCTTTGCTAAAATACTGAAAGAGGAAGATGCAATTTCTGCTGCTACAGTTTATTAAGGTCCATTTCTTCGCAAATCAAGTAACAGATTGTTCTGAAAATCTCTTTGCAGCTCTGCCCTCTGGGAAATGTTATTTACATTTATGTTTGTAAAGGACAGTAAATGTTTGGTTCCATTACATGCCTGCACATGAAACATCTAAAAAAGCACAGAAAAGATATCTGACCTCAGAGCCCACACTCCAGGCCAGGAAGGTGAAAATCCAGTCATGGTTCCTGCTCTTGAACAGTAGCCAATAAACTGTAACGGGGGGAACGTGCACGTCTGATTTCTGGAGGAGGACAGGAACCAGTTCAGCTGGATGTCCTTCAGAGGGAAAGTACCGACGACATTTACTGATGAGGTTCACAGAGGAATAAAGAAAGACTTGCATTGATATGGCACTTTCGATGGCCACCAGACTATTCAAAACACTTTCAAGCCAATGAGGTACATCTTGTGTAGTGAGCGTCGAAATGTTGGGAACACAGCGAGTAATTAGCTCAGAGCAAACTCCTACAAACAGATTACATAGAACATAGAACATAGAACAGTACAGCACAGAACAGGCCCTTCGGCCCTCAATGTTGTGCCGAGCCATGATCACCCTACTCAAACCCACGTATCCACCCTATACCCGTAACCCAACAACCTCCCCCTTAACCTTACTTTTATTAGGACACTACGGGCAATTTAGCATGGCCAATCCACCTAACCCGCACATCTTTGGACTGTGGGAGGAAACCGGAGCACCCGGAGGAAACCCACGCACACAGGGGGAGGACGTGCAGACTCCACACAGACAGTGACCCAGCCGGGAATCGAACCTGGGACCCTGGAGCTGTGAAGCATTTATGCTAACCACCATGCTACCCTGCTGCCATTACATTAATTTAATAATCGCTTATTGTCACAAGTAGGCTTCAATGAAGTTACTGTGAAAAGCCCCTAGTCGCCACATTCCGGTGCCTGTTTGGGGAGGCTGGTACGGGAATTGAACCGTGCTGCTGGCATTGTGCAGCATGACAAGCCAGCTGTTTAGCCCACTGTGCTAAACCAGCCCCAAGCCGTCAGACTGAGGATAACTCCCCTGACCTTCTTTGCAATAAAGGTAGGGGATCTTTTCCATCCGCCCGGAGAGGTGAGCCGGGCCCTCAGTTTTTTTAAAATTTAGAGTACCCAATTATTTTTTCCAATTAAGGGGCAATTTAGCTTGGCCGCTCCACCTATCCTGCACATCTTTTGGGTTGTGGGGTGAAACCCACGCAGACACGGGGAGAATGTGCAAACTCCACACGGACAGTGACCCAGGGCCGGGATTCGAACCCGGGTCCTCAGGGCCGTAGGCAGCAATGCTAACCACTGTGCCACCGTGCTGCCCCGGCAGGCCCTCAGTTTAATGTAACATCTGAAAGTTGGCACCTCTGACTCTGCAGCACACCTTCAGTACTGAGCTCGAGTGGCAGCCTTGATTTTGGAGCTCAAGCATGGGATCTTATGCACCCCTCCACTCCCCCTGCATGTGGCATGTTTTCCAGTGGCAGACGCGGCCTAGCATTAGCCACCGGTGGGATCTTGCTGTGCCGCCGATGTCTGTGGTGTTTTTTTTCAATTTCGAGTATTCCGGTGCCTGTTTTTTTCCCAATTAAGGGGAAATTTAGCATGGCCAATCCACCTAACCTGCACATCTTTGGGTTGACCCACCTACCAAACCTAGATCCTTTAAAAGTGTGGACTCCCCAATGATTTTTACATTGCTCTATTTTATTAAAATAGGGTGGCAGGGCAGCACGGTGGCGCAGTGGTTAGCATTGCTACCTACGGTACTGAGGACCTGGGTTCGAATCCCGGTGCTGGGTCACTGTCCGTGTGGAGTTTGCACATTCTCCCCGTGTCTGCGTGGGTTGCGCCCCCGCAACCCAAAGATGTGCAGGGTAGGTGGATTGTCCACGCTAAATTGCCCCTTAATTGGAAAAAATAATTGGGTACTCTAAATTTTTTTTTTAAAAATAGGGTCGCGGGGAGTGGCGGAGGCGGCACGGTGGCACAGTGTTTAGCATTGCTGCATCACGGTGCCAAGGACCCGGGTTCGATCCCGGCCCCGGGTCACTGTCCGTGTGGAGTTTGCACATTCTCCCCATGTTTGCGTGGGTTTCACCCCCACAACCCAAAGATGCACAGGGCAGTTGGATTGGCCACGCTAAATTGCCCCTTCATTGGAAAATAAAGAATTGGGTACTCTAAATTTAGATAAAAAAAGAGATAGTGATGCTGCAGGACACACAAACGTTTGGAAAGTGATCCAGTTAAAAAACTGACTGACCAGTGAATTATGGTTGCGCACTTCATTTTGTGGTACTTCCTAAAATAACTCAAAAGTGGCTCAGCAAGTTTGGCCAGAGACTAGCTGAGGCATACAGACATGGAAAGCCCCCAATCCAATTTCTGTGCTGTACTGGGTTAGTTGATGCCCACAGATAGTGGGCATTCCAACATTTCCCTTCTTGTTCCTGTTTGAGTGCGGGGCAAATGAGCTGAGGTTCCTGCTCCCGATTGCTGCACTGAATGCATTTGGATGTTGAGTGCAGCCAGAGTCGGGCCTGCCTTCGATACCTTGACAATTGCTTATCCTCACTTTTCCAGCCTAGTGGGGTGAGATATCGGGGGTGGGGCGCTGACTCAGGGAAAGGGTGTCGCTGCTTTCTGGCTGGAAGAGAACATTGCTCTTAAAATGCCAAAAAAAAATTTAAATGGAAAAGTACCTTTCTGCAATTTAAATACAGCAATTAAAGATTTGTGTTCTTTATATTTAGGCTGTCAATCAGTTCTGTATCTGTGCTACAGGTTACAAACTAACAACAGCTCCAAGTGACAACTCCTCTGAAACCTTGCAAAGAAAGACACACGCTTTACCACACCGGGAGTTAGTTTTTTATTTAAAAGATTTAAATTTCTATTATAAAACAACAGATGTAGACGTTCGCCTATGTGGCAAACTTTACGCCGTTTAAATTTAACATTTTCTTTTCAAAGCACTTCAGGATTAAATAAAGAGCTGGTGCCTTGCGCTGGATCCAACCTCTTTCATCACGATGGACTTTGCTTGGATAGCGACCACAGGGCTTGTTTCATTTCCGCCTTTGCCGTGTGATGTTGTGGGCTGATGATTATCAGTCCTCCGGCTCACTCTCCAGAAACACAATGAATGGATTCAGAGCAAGTACCCAGCTGAAGGTTCCTTATCAGGCAGAATGTGACCTGTCAGCAGTTCATTTCCATTCTTGGTTTAGCTCTAAGGGGGGAAAGAGCAGTGATATATCTCACACCTGTGAGTGCTGGTCGTGCACCCAGTTTTGCTTTGGTTGAGTCGCATCATCAATTTGCTGCAATGTGTCAATCAGTGCTCAGTTGCATTTTTACAGAGCATGATGGAAGTACCGTCCCTTCATTTCATGAGCCACCAATTGACACATTTTCTTTCCTCTCTCGTTGCTTTTTTGCTCTTTACATGGGGAATGTAAAACAAATAAATGGGGAGTTTATTTTTTCAACCAGAAGAAGTTAAAATAACTTTTGGTGGTGGGTGAACAGTGGCTTTGATTTGAATGATTGATGTCTGGGTCTTAGGTTCAGTGACCTTTGAGTGTTTGTTTTAATTGATATGCAAATTGGAATCCACGACCCGTGTAAGATTTCAATTATTTTTTTAAAATTTAAGTACCCAATTCTTTTTTTCCATTTAAGTACCCAATTCTTTTTTTCCAATTAAGGGGCAATTTAGCACGGCCAAACCACCTAATAATAATAATAATCGCTTATTGTCACAAGTAGGCTTACATTAACACTGCAATGAAGTTACTGTGAAAAGCCCCGAGTCGCCACATTCCGGTTCGGGGAGGCTGGTATAGGAATTGAACCCACGCTGCTGGCCTTGTTCTGCATTACAAGACAGCTGTTTAGCCCACTGTGCTAAACCAACCACCTGCCCTGCACATCATTTTGGGTTCTGTGGGCAGCACGGTAACATAGTGGTTAGCACAGTTGCTTCACAGCTCCAGGGTCCCAGGTTTGATTCCCGGCTGGGTCACTGTCTGTGCGGAATCTGCACCTTCTCCCCATGTCTGCGTGGGTTTCCTCCAGGTGCTCCGGTTTCCTCCCACAGTCCAAAGATCTGCAGGTTAGATGGATTCTAAATTGCCCTTAGTGTCCATAAAGGTTAGGTTGGGATACGGGGATAAAGGGGATGGGGTGATGGTGTGGTAGTGTGCTCTTTCCAAGGGCTGGTGCAGACCTGATGGGCTGAATGGCACTGTAAATTCTATGATTCTAAGACCCCTGCAGACACGAGGAGAATGTGAA
This sequence comes from Scyliorhinus canicula, assembly GCF_902713615.1. NCBI lineage: Eukaryota > Metazoa > Chordata > Chondrichthyes > Carcharhiniformes > Scyliorhinidae > Scyliorhinus > Scyliorhinus canicula. The sequence continues at coordinate 194,407,605 of NC_052154.1, read as the reverse complement.
AACTCCACTCGGAGAGTGACCCAGAGCCGGGATCGTACCCGGGTTCTCGGTGCCGTGAGGCAGCAGTGCTAACCACTGTGCCACTGTGCCACCCTTAAGATTCCAATTACAATCTTTTTGCTTTTGTAACCCTCTGAGATATCATTGCTCCACTAATTCTGGCCACTTGCAATTTGCAGTTTTAATTGCTCCACTATTGGTGGCCCAGCCTTCAGTTGCACAGGTCCCAAGCTCTGAAATTTACTCCCGACATCTTTCCGTCTCTCTACATCTGAGACGCTCTTTAAAATTTAGGTCACTGGACCTAATATCATCTTATGTGGCTTGGCATCATACTTTGTTCTATAATGCACCAATTAAACAGCTTGGGCTATCCCATTATGTTAAAGGCATCATATAAATATTAATTGTTGTTCTGCATATCTCATTGAACAATGGGCTGTGCATTCACAAACAATTGGACACGTGATACAACCCATAAGAGCGTGTTTTTAATTATTTTGAAGGGACTAGGAGGAGAAGAGGGAGGTTTGTGATGCTGTGGGTAGGTATCCGTGCATCTGAACCAGAAGCTCTGGCCGGGATTCTCTGTTGCCCGAAGCTGATATCGCCAGTGTGGCGGCAGTGGACCGTGTCGCGGGCTGAGGAGATTCCGTGAGGGCTAGGGGGACTAGTGGGGGTGGCAAGGGGGTGGCCTGCGAGGTCGCGAATGGCTGGTCGGGCAGCGCCATGTTGTACGGCATGACCGCTGCAGGTTATCGCCATGCGGATGAATGGCCACGGAGCCGGCAATTATCCGTCCCTTTTTGGCGTGGGAGCCGGGGGTTTCATTTGGTGCTGCAGCTAGCCCCCCCCCCCCCCCCCCCCCCACCACCACCACCAGTCTTGGAATCGGTGAGGGTTCGGCACCGATTTTGGCGTCGTAAATCGCCCGCAAATTCTCCGTTTCAGCTGGCACTTAGCCGCTGAAATGGAGGGGCTGGTTTAGCACAGGGATAAAGAGCTGGCTTTGAAAGCAGACAAAGGCAGGCCAGCAGCACGGTTCAATTCCCGTACCAGCCTCCCCGAACAGGCGCCAGAATGTGGCAACTAGGGGCTTTTCACAGTAACTTCATTGAAGCCTACTCGTGACAATAAGCAATTTTCATTTCATTTTCATTTTGGAATCCAGCCCCCTGTGTCCGAGTCCCAATCTAGGACTTGATGGCCACAAAAGAAATATTCATAACACGGCCAGACCATAGAACATAGAACGATACAGCGCAGTACAGGCCCTTCGGCCCTCGATGTTGCACCGACATGGAAAAAAACTAAAGGCCATCTAACCTACACTATGCCCTTATCATCCATATGCTTATCCAATAAACTTTTAAATGCCCTCAATGTTGGCGAGTTCACTACTGTTGCAGGTAGGGCATTCCACGGCCTCACCACTCTTTGCGTAAAAAACCCACCTCTGGCCTCTGTCCTATATCTATTACCCCTCAATTTAAGGCTATGTCCCCTCGTGCTAGCCACCTCCATCCGTGGGACAAGGCTCTCGCTGTCCACCCTATCTAACCCACTGATCATTTTGTATGGCTCTATTAAGTCACCTCTTAACCTTCTTCTCTCTAACGAAAACAACCTCAAGTCCATCAGCCTTTCCCCATAAGATTTTCCCTCCATACCAGGCAACATTCTGGTAAATCTCCTCTGCACCCGTTCCAAAGCTTCCACGTCCTTCCTATAATGAGGCGACCAGAACTGTACGCAATACTCCAAATGCGGCCGTACTAGAGTTTTGTACAACTGCAACATGACCTCATGGCTCCGGAACTCAATCCCTCTACCAATAAAGGCCAACACACCATAGGCCTTCTTCACAACCCTATCAACCTGCGTGGCAACTTTCAGGGATCTATGTACATGGACACCGAGATCCCTCTGCTCATCCACATTACCAAGAATTTTACCATTAGCCAAATATTCCGCATTCCTGTTATTCTTTCCAAAGTGAATCACCTCACACTTCTCCACATTAAACTCCATTTGCCACCTGTCAGCCCAGCTCTGCAGCTTATCTATGTCCCTCTGTAACCTGCAACATCCTTCCGCACTGTCTACAACTCCACCAACTTTAGTGTTGTCTGCAAATTTACTCACCCATCCTTCTGCCCCCTCCTCTAGGTCATTTATAAAAATGACAAACAGCAACGGCCCCAGAACAGATCCTTGTGGTACGCCACTCCTAATTGAACTCCATTCTGAACATTTCCCATCAACTACCACTCTCTGTCTTCTTTCAACTAGCCAATTTCTGATCCACATCTCTAAATCACCCTCAATCCCCAGCCTCCGTATTTTCTGCAATAGCCGACCGTGGGGAACCTTCTTAAACGCTTTACTGAAATCCATATACACCACATCAACTGCACTACCCTCGTCTACCTGTTCAGTCACCTTCTCAAAGAACTCGATAAGGTTTGTGAGGCATGACCTACCCTTCACAAAATCATACTGACTATCCCTATCATATTATTCCTATCTAGATGATTATAAATCGTATCTTTTATAATCCTCTCCAAGACTTTACCCACCACAGACGTTAGGCTCACCGGCCTATAGTTACCGAGGTTATCTCTACTCCCCTTCTTGAACAAAGGGACCACATTTGCTATCCTCCAGTCCTCTGGCACTATTCCTGTAGCCAATGATGACCTAAAAATCAAAGCCAAAGGCTCAGCAATCTCTTCCCTGGCTTCCCAGAGAATCCTAGGATAAACCCCATCAGGCCCCGGGGACTTATCTATTTTCACCTTGTCCAGAATTGCCAACACTTCTTCCCTACGCACCTCAATGCCATCTATTCTAATAGCCTGGGTCTCAGCATTCTCCTCCACAATATTATCTTTTTCCTGAGTGAAAACTGACGAAAAGTATTGACCAGTTGATTATCAGCTTGCAAATCCTTCCAATAGGCCTATGGCAGATAGTAAGAGTGGGAGAATCTCCTGGTCAGATAAGCTTGATGGAGAGTGACACCCCTCAATGCTACGGTCTCTACCTTCAGGCTCGCAATCTGTTCCAGGAGATACGGAAAGTGGTGTAAGAGTGTGATTAATTTGCCTCACGTGTCTCTGGACATGAGAAGAGGGAAGAACAAGTCCTTCTTCAGGCCCCAACAGGATCCAAGCCAGTGACGAAAGCAGAACCCAAAATCTTTCTTCATTTATCGAGTTTATTGACATTGTTTGTTCTTTTCCCACACACCCAGTGCCCCAGCTGTCCCCTATATGCACTCAAAATACTGAAGTAAAACAATGGCTTTCATCTGTGCACCCTAACAATATCATTAATATATCATTAACACCCCAAAAGTAAATCTGGGAAACTGACTTTTCCCCCCATTGTAATCGTGCTTCTCGCAGATATACCTCAGTGGTGTCCTCCAGTCTTTACCTAGAATTTACAGTGCAGAAGGAGGCCATTCGGCCCATCGAGTCTGCCCACTGTATGTCAGCAGGCTCATTGAGACAGCAATTTAGGGCAAACAGATCACCGGATCACATTTAGTGAGACTCTGATCTCAAAGTGACTCTGGCATCTTCACTGTTGGAACAGGTTAAGCTACAACCTACCTCAGAGTATTGGAGGAACTTATCACCTCACAAGCCTATTGTGTGGCACTCTAACTAATGCTTTTTGGAAGTCCATGAGCACCATATCAACAGCATTACCCTCATCGATCCTCAATAAAAAACTCAAGCAGTTTAACACAGTTTACCCCAAACAAATGCATGCTGGCTTTTCTTAATCAATCTGCATTTGCCTAAATTACTATTGATGTTGTCCGGAATGTTAGATTCTGAAAGCATCTCCACCAATGAGATTAGACTGACTGGCCTCTGGTTGCTGGGCTTATTTTTCATGCTTTTTCGAGCAAGGGTGTAACATTTGTAATTCTCCAGTCCTCTGGCTGAGGAAGATGGGAAAATTACGGCCAGTGCCTTCACAATTTCCACTCTCACTTCCTTCAGCATCGTTGGATATCTCATCCGGTCCTGGTGCCCTACCAACTTTAGGTACACGCTGCCTACCCAATACTTCTTCCTTATCAATGTTAATCCCTTCAAATGCCTGAACTACCTGCTGTTTCACCATGACCTGGGCAACATCATCTTCCTTGGAAGATATCCACTTAATACCTCAGCCTGGTCTTCTGCTTCCATGCTTGTGGGTACTCTAAATCTGCCCCACCCCTCCATGCCCCACCCCACCGTGCCCCACCCCTCCATACCCCACCCCTCCATGCCCCACCCCTCCATGCCCCATCTCTCCATGCCCCACCCCTCCATGCCCCACCCCTCCAAGCCCCACCCCTCCATGTCCCACCTCTCCATGCCCCATCCCTCCATACCCCACCCCTCCATGCCCCACCCCTCCGTGCCCCACCCCTCCATACCCCACCCCTCCGTGCCCCACCCCTCCGTGCCCCACCCCTCCATGCCCCACCCCTCCATGTCCCACCTCTCCATGCCCCACCCCTCCATACCCCACCCCTCCATGCCCCACCCCTCCGTGCCCCACCCCTCCATGCCCCACCCCTCCGTGCCCCACCCCTCCATGCCCCACCACTCCATGTCCCACCCCTCCATACCCCACCCTTCCATGTCCCACCCCTCCATACCCCACCCCTCCATGCCCCACCCCTCCGTGCCCCACCCCTCCATGCCCCACCCCTCCATGCCCCACCCCTCCGTGCCCCACCCCTCAATGCCCCACCCTTCCATGCCCCACCTCTCCATGCCCCACCCCTCCATGCCCCACCCCTCCATGCCCCACCCCTCCGTGCCCCACCTCTCCATGCCCCACCCCTCAATGCCCCACCCCTCCATGTCCCACCTCTCATGTGCCGAGGTAAGACTCCATTCCCTTATTCTATTAGCTGCCAATCCCTTCTCATACTCTCTCTTTGCTTCTCTTTCTTGTATTTTAAATTCCCCTCTGAACCTGTTAAATTCAATCTGTTTCTTGGTTGCATTGTTCACTTGACATCCATCTTAAAAGCACCTTTGCTGCCTCACCTTAACCTCTATCGATTTCATCATCTATCGGAGCACGGGATTTGTTTTCTCGACCTTTCCACTTTGTAGGAACGCACTTGAACAATCTCTCCTTCACAGGCAGCCCATTGTTTAGTTCCAGTCTTGCCCGCTAATCCTTGATTCTAATTCATGTGGGGACCAGATCGATCTCACACATTATTGTTGAATTGCCCCGGTTAACTATTCTTACATGGGATTGTTCCTTATCTTTTTCCAAAGTCAGTCTAAACCTCTTTGATGCAATGATCACTGTAGTAATCCACGGGAGGCAGGAGTTCCGTCACCACACCAATATTTATTTACAATAACGATATTACAGGAGCAGCTACAAACAGTGCTGCTAGCAGCCCAGTCAACTTAAGACTGGCTCACAAAGCCTACACAGGTGATTATATGGGCCCCCTCAATGAGCTATCATTGAGGGAGCTCATACTCCAATTGGCCAACCAATAAAGCCAATTGGAGTTCATTACACCCCTCCCCCCCAAGGTCCGAGGAATTCCTGCCAGCTGGCATTCCTCTGAGCTTCTTCCTGCTCCTCATGTCTGGGTCTGTCACCTCTGTGTCGTCCGCCGGGTCGTTCTCCAAAGTGGGCGGGGTGTACCGTATAGGTGCCCGTCTTTTCCTTGACGACCTCCTTGGAAGTTGTTTTTCCTCCTCCTCGGGGAGAGGTGTCGCAGCGGCCTCGTCGAGTTTGTCCATCTCCGACTCTGATGACTGGATGACGGGGTCTGGAGAAATTGCTCGGGGCTGGGGTGTGGGTATCCTTTCCGTCTGGGCTATTCCAGCTTGAGGCGGTCCTGCTTCACCTGCCTCCAGGCGTGGTTCCGCTGCCCTTATTTGGTCTAGGTGTTTCTTCAGCACCTTACCTCCTATTGAAACCTCATAGGATATGGGCCCTGTCTGGGACTCTACCGTGCCTTTGACCCACGTTGGTCCATTCCCATAATTCTTGACCCAAACCGGTGCCCCCACCTGGAAATGTCTCTGCTGCCGACTATTATCATGCCCCCTGCGTTGGGCTTCCTGTTGTTTCTCCACTTTCCCCGTTAAATTTGGGAAAAGGAGACTCAGCCTCGTTCGCAGCCGCCTTCCCATTAAGAGTTCAGCTGGCGGTATGCCCGTTGTGGAATGCGTTGTGGTCCTGTAATCAAACGCCAGCAGGAGAGCTTTGTGTCTATTGACGCTGCCGGCTGCTTCTTGAGTCCCGCTTTAAGTGTCTGGACCGCTCTCTCTGCCAGGCCGTTGGTCGCTGGATGGTAAGGAGCCATTTTGATGTGACGGACTCCGTTTCCCTTCAGGAATTTTCCAAATTCCCCACTTGTGAATGCCGTTCCGTTGTCCGACACCAATACCTCCGGAAGTCCATGTGTTGCAAACGAGGCCCTGAGCATTTCAATTGTCGATGCTGTGCTGTGCACGCATGGGTTCGAATCACATCCTCGTCGCCACTGTAGTAATCCACGGGAGGCAGGAGTTCCGTCACCACGCCAATATTTATTTACAATAACGATATTACAGGAGCAGCTACAAACAGTGCTGCTAGCAGTCCAGTCAACTTAAGACTGCTCACAAAGCCTACACAGGTGATTATATGGCCCCCCTCAATGAGCTATCATTGATGGAGCTCATACTCCAATTGGCCAAGCAATAAAGCCAATTGGAGTTCATTACAATCACGGTCCCCTAAACGTCCTGCTGCTGACGCCCTTGGTTCCCCTTGGTTCACCTTCATTCCCAAGAGGCAGGTCTGGCAGTGCTCCATTCTCATTGGACTGTAAACACACTGATGCAGAAAATTCTCCTGAATGTGCTCTTGGAACTCTCCCCCCTCCCCCCCTCCCCCCGACCTTTACACTTCTACTATCCCAGTCTATATTTGAATAGTTAAAGCTCTCAATTATAACCATGCTACAATACTTGTACTTGCAAACTTGTTCCTCCACACCTTTCCCATTAATTGCTGAACTGTAGATGACACCAAGGAATGGAATTTTTGTTATTTACCTCCAGCCAAATAGATTTGTCTTTGACCTTTATGGAACATTTTCTCTCTACAGTGCTGCAATATTTTCCGTCATCAATACTGTCACCCGACCCCTTTTGTTTCCTTTCCTATCTTTCCTGAGCCCCTTGTATCCAGGGATAATGTGGTCAATACTCTTCCCAATTTTTATTGCTTCTCCTTAAACTACGAATATGCCAAACTCTCCAGATTTCCTCCTCCTTACGTTCTCAGAGTCAAACTTACTGCACAACTCGTTACTCTTAAGCATTATTGTTCTCTATTCCTTCAGATATAATGTCAAAGGCCTTTGTAACCCAAGCCCGACACCTTTCTGACATACCTTGCCTTTTTACTCAATTGAACCTCTTTACACAGAGGGTGATGAGCATCTGGAATGGGCCACCAGTGGTAGAGGCGGGTCCGATTTTGTCTTTGAAAAAGCAGTTTGACAGTAACATGGGCAGGGATGGGTATAGAGGGATATGGGCCCAAATGGGGCAAGTGGGACTAGCTTAGTGATAGAAACAGGGCAGCATGTTCAAGCTGGGCTGAAGGGCCAGTTTCCATGCTGTAAACATCTCTGGCTCTATGACTCGATTGGTCTAGTTTTCAAAAAATAATTAGTCATTCCTGGGATATGGGTGTCAGCGGCTGGGGTAGCATTTGTTGTCCATCCTTAATTGCCCTTGAACGAGGTGACTTGCCAGGCCATTTCAAGGGGGGGGGCAGTTATGAGTCAACCACGTTGCTATATGGGTCTGCAGTCACATGTGGGCATCATAAGGGTGGCAGACGTCCTTCCCTGAAGGACATTAGTGAACCAGATGGGTTTCCCCAACAATCGACAATGGTTTCATGGTCATCATGGGTGGCACAGTAGCACAGTGGTTGACACTGTTGCTTCACAGCACCAGGGGCTCGGGTTCAAATCCCGCTTGGGTCACTGTCTGTGTGGAGTCTGCACGTTCTCCCCATGTCTGCATGGGTTTTCTCCGGGTGCTCCGGTTTCCTCCCACAAATCCTGATAAGACATGCTTGCTAGGTGAATTGGACATTTTGAATTGTACCCAAACAGGTGCCGGAATGTGGCGACTCTGAGATTTTCACAGTAACTTCATTGCAATGTAAGCCTACTTGTGACAACAATAAAGATTAGACTTTTTATTCCAGACTTCTATTGAATTCAAACTCAAATTTCACCATCTGCCATTGCAGGACCCCAAGCATTACACTGGGACTGTGAATGATTAGTCCAGTGACCATATCACTACGCCACCGCCTCCCCTAGAGCTGTGGGCTTGGCCTCCATCTTGCTTCCTCAAGAGTTTTTCGATCAGCATCAACCTTCTCTCTGGTCTGTTGTTAATTTCCCACACTAAGCCTTGAGGAACATCAGGATCCTCTTCGCCAATGAGCAAAGCCCAGGTCAGACACAACTCCATGCTGACAGTAATGAACAGCTAAGGCAAATGGCCAATTGCTGAGTTTCAAAATATTTTTGCACGAAGAAGGCTGTAAAGTACACAAAGGCATCATGTGTCACAACAGCCAAGCACGTCACAGATTGCGGCTTGGCAAAAGCAGCTGGGGCTTTTTCATGACTGAATCAGTTACAGTGGCCTTGTGGCTTGCCCGGCACATGGGGAGGTGTTTATTGATTGATAAACCCGGCTGCTCTGATGTATATCATTTAATCACTCTGCTGTTAGTATTATTGATTTGAACTGTAGACTGATAACCCAGTTCAAAGTGCAGCCGAGAGTGCCAATGATGCGGCAGCCAAGCCTTTTATCTCACTCCGGGAAATCTTTTACAATAGAAATTGGACATTTGGTTTGATGCACCATTTGTACCACTGCGGGGTGGTGGGGTTAATTTTTAATCTTTATTATTGTCACAAGTAGGCTCACATTAACACTGCAATGAAGTTACTGTGAAAAGCCCCTAGTCACCACATTCCGGCGCCTGTTCGGGTACACAGAGGGAGAATTCAGGATGTCCAATTCACCTAACAGCACGTCTTTCAGAACTTGTCGGAGGAAACCGGAGCACCCGGAGGAAACCCACGCAGACACGGGGAGAACGTGCAGACTCCGCACAGACAGTGGTCCAAGCCGGGAATCGAACCTGGGACCCTGTCGCTGTGAAGCAACAGTGCTACCCACTGTGCTACCTGCAGCCCTGCCCTGCAAACCATCTTCTGGCTCTATCCTCACAACTTAGTTCATAATTCCCAAATACACTCCTTTTGCAACATGTATCGGGGCGGGATTCTCCCATACCCAGCAGGGGGGGTTCCGGCGGGACGGAGTGGCGTGAACCACTCCGGCGTCGGGCTGCCCCAAAGGTGTGGAATCCTCCGCACCTTCAGGGGCTAAGCTGGCGCCGGAGTGGTTTGCGCTCTGCTGACTGGCGTGGAAGGCCTTTGGCGCCACGCCAGCCTGGGCTGAAGGGTTCACCTTTGTGCCGGCCATCGTGGAGGCTGACACGGCTGGTACGTAGGAAAAGAGTGCCCCCACGGCACAGGCCCGCCCGCAGATCGGTGGGCCCCGATCGCGGGCCGGGCCACCGTGGGGGCACCCCCCCGGGGCCAGATTGCCCCGCATCCCCCCAGGACCCCGGAGCCCGCCCGCGCCGTCAGGTCCCGCCGGTGAGGGACCTAGTCTAATTTACGCCAGCGGTACTGGCAAAGAACGGGCCGGACTTTGGCCCATCGCGGGTCTGAGAATCGCCGGGGGGGGGGGGCACTGCGAGAGCGGCTGCGGCGCGATTCCCGCCCCTGCCGAAGCTCCGATGCCGGAGAATTCGGCGGCCGGCGGGGGTGGGATTCATGCCGCCCACTGCCGATTCTCCGACCCGGCGGGTGGTCGGAGAAACCCGCCCCAGATGTTCATACTGCAATCAGCTGCCTTTTAAAAATTCTTCCATGGAATTTGGGCATCATTGGCAAGATGAGGATTTGGTGCCCATCGCCAATTGCCCTTGAGCTGGGTGGCTTGCCGGTCCAATTAAGAGTCAACCACATTGCTGTGGGTTTGACGTTCACAAGTATGTCAGGCCATGTAAAGGTAGCAGATTCCCCCTGGAAAAGATATGATTGAGCTAGATGGGGCTTTACAATAATCAATGACAATTGCTGCGAACAGCATTACTGAGGCTGGTTTGATATTGCAGGTTTATCGATTGAATTTCAGTTGCACCAGTTGCCCTGATGGGAATTGAATCTATGTTCCCAGAGCATTAGCCTGCCTCTCTGGGTCAGCTCTACATCGCCATCTCCTCGCTGCATTCTTTCACGGATCAAAAGGCCACTCCGCCCTTTATCATAGCACTGACCTCGAACCTGAGATCCTGGCCAATATTTATTCCTCAAACAACACCTGTAAAAATGAGACCCTCCTGTCTGCAAATTGGCTGCTGTGTTTTCCACATTACGTTGAGATGCCGGCGTTGGACTGGGGTGAGCACAGTAAGTAGTCTTACAACACCAGGTTAAAGTCCAACAGGTTTGTTTCAAACACGAGCTTTCGGAGCACTGCTCCTTCCTCAGGTCTTCCTCCCACATTACGACAAAAAGGACTGCATTGCCTGTGTGGTGCTTTGGGAGAACTTTAAGTTGTGAAAGGTGTGACATAAATGCAACTCTTTCTGGGTATTTTTTAAGGGAGATCAACCTGGTGGCCCCTCCCAGCATTTATCTCAGTGCCCATAACTGGGCACTACTTTCTCCTGTTCTGCTGTAAGCAGGTGACCGCAGTCTCAGGTGACCTCTTGCATTCAACTGATTTAACTATATAGTTCCACATTCTCTTTGCTTTATCTTTCTTTAATGTTACTCCACAATAGTCGGCCATATTGAACGTTACACTCACTAAGATGATTCATCTTCATTTTATTCTGAGCTATTTTATCTATTTGTTTAGATGTGCTCTGCTTCATATTTCCATATATTGGGCTGGATTCTGTGTTCAGCAGATACTCGTGACTGGTCTCCGCTGGTACCAGGAGCGGAGCCCAGGTGCGATTCCCTCTCCTTTTCCGTGCAAATTCCATCCTAATCTCAGCATCGGGCCCGATACCGAGGTCCAGCAGTGGACTCCCTCCCCCCGTAATTCAAATCCTGCAACCTCCTCTGCTGATATATAGAGACGCCCTCCACAACCCCAATCACCACAGTAATAATGGATCAACTCCAACCCCCCCCCCCACCCCCACCCCGTCCACAGCCCGCACGCATGACGATAGCCTGACCACCTCGTCAAACCTCTCACACCAGACCCCATCTCAGGCGCCCCCATCAGATTCCTCCAGCAGACACCCCCAACAGAGTCCCCCAACAAAAACCCCCAGCAGAGACCCCCATCATTCACCCCTGCCTGAAATCTGAAGAGCAGCCCAGGCAGTGAAGGGAAAAATCACTGCATTTTCACCTACCCTTTCCTAACGTCTGCTGCCTCAGGCAAAAGAGTTTTTTGATATAAATTTAGAATATCCAATTATTTTTTTCCAATTAAGGGGCAATTTAGCGTGGCCAATCCACCTAACCTGCACATCTTTGGGTTATGGGGGTGAAACCCACGCAGACACGGGGAGAATGTGCAAACTCCACACTGACAGTGACCCAGAGCCGGGATCAAACCTGGGTCCTTGACACCGTGAGGCAGCAGTGCTAATCACTGCGCCACCATGCCGTCCGGATAGAATTCACAAATGTAACCAATTTAAATTGAGTTTCTGAATTAGTCATTGCTGTAAAATCAATATTTGTTGGTCCCAGCATTGATCACCAAGGTATCTTATTGAATAAATCCCAGATTGTATAATAGACGGAATTTCTGTATCGATAATGGTGGGGCCATTTACTCTCTCAGTTAGTACAGCAACGTCCAGCACTTGCAAATGAGCAGGACAGCGTAGACACCTGGACGTTGCTGTCTGCAGTACTCTTTTCTTCCACTGGCTGCACTGTTGCAGACTTCACCAATGGAATCTGCACAGAAATGATTCTACAGGCACGAACTGAGACTAGATCTCCACGAGTGGCACTAAAGACAGACTAAATAGTTAAGATGAGTACAATTAATAGTAAGTGAGTTTTTAACAGCACAGTAATTGATAATTAATGATGAGCAACTTCTCGGCTCCTGAAAATTTAGTTTTACAAGTGTGAAATCTCATTGGATTGGATTGGATAGGATTTGTTTATTGTCACGTGTACCGAGGTACAGTGAAAAGTATTTTTCTGCGAGCAGCTCAACAGATCATTAAGTACATGAAAAGAAAAGGAAATAAAAGAAAATACATAATAGGGCAACACAAGATAAACAATGTAACTGCGTAAGCACCGGCATCGGATGAAGCATACAGGGTGTAGTGTTAATCAGGTCAGTCCGTAAGAGGGTTGTTTAGGAGTCTGGTGACAGTGGGGAAGAAGCTGTTTTTGAGTCTGTTCGTGCGTGTTCTCAGACTTCTGAATCTCCTGCCCGATGGAAGAAGTTGGAAGAGTGAATAAGCAGGGTGGAAGGGATCCTTGATTATGCTGTCCGCTTTCCACAGGCAGCGGGAGGTGTAGATGGAGTCAATGGATGGGAGGCAGGTTGTGTGATGGACTGGGCTGTGTTCACGACTCTGAAGTTTCTTGTGGTCCTGGGCTGAGCAGTTGCCATACCAGGCTGTGATGCAGCCAGATGGGATGCTTTCTATGGTGGATCTGTAAAAGTTGGTAAGAGTTAATGCGGACATGCCGAATTTCCTTAGTTTCCTGAGGAAGTCTAGGCGCTGTTGTGCTTTCTTGGTGGTAGCGTCGACGTGGGTGGACCAGGACAGATTGTTGGTGATGTGCACCCCTAGGAATTTGAAACTGCTAACCATCTCCACCTCGGCCTGTTGATGCTGACAGGGGTGTGTACAGTACTTTGCTTCCTGAAGTCGATGACCAGCTCGTTAGTTTTGCTGGCATTGAGGGAGAGATTGTTGTTCCTGCACCACTCCACTAGGTTCTCTATCTCCCTCCTGTATTCTGACTCGTTGTTATTCGAGATCCGTCCCATTATGGTCGTATCATCAGCAAACGTCTAGATGGAGTTGGAACCAAATTTTGCCACGCAGTCGTGTGTGTACAGGGAGTAGAACAGGGGGCTAAGTACGCAGCCTTGCGGGGCCCCGGTATTGAGGACTATTGTGGAGGAGGTGTTGTTGTTTATTCTTACTGACTGTGGTCTGTGGATCAGAAAGTCGAGGATCCAGTTGCAGAGTGAGGAGCCAAGTCCTAGTTGTTGGAGCTTTGATATGAGCTTGGCTGGGATTATGGTGTTGAAAGCGGAGCTGTAGTCAATAAATCGGAGTCTGATGTAGGAGTCCTTGTTGTAGAGATGCTCCAGGGATGAGTGTAGGGCCAGGGAAATGGCGTCTGATGTGGACCGGTTGCGATGGTATGCGAATTCAAGTGTTTCAAGGTGTTCTGGGAGCATGGAGGTGATGCGCTTCATGATCAATCTCTCAAAGCACTTCATTACGACTGAAGACAGGGCCACCGGACGGTAGTCATTGAGGCACATTGCCTGATTCTTCTTTGGCACCGTTATAATGGTGGTCTTCTTGAAGCAGATGGGGACCTCGGAGCGGAGTAGGGACAGGTTAAAGATGTCCGTGAACACATCTGCCAGCTGGTCCGCGCAGGCTCTGAGTGCATGACCAGGGGTCCCGTCCGGGCCCGTCGCCTTCCGAGGGTTCACTTTCAGGAAGGCCTCTGACTTCGGAAGCTGTGATGGTGGGTGAGATATGGGCTGCTGGGGCACTCAAAAGCGGATTGTTGGCTTCCTGCTCGAACCTAGCATAGAATGCATTGAGTTCATCGGGAAGGGGTGCGCTGCTGCCGGAGATACGCTCAGCTTCACTTTGTTGTTTAGTCTTTGCCACAATCGCTGAGAGTCTGTCTGTGACTCTAGCTTGGTTTGATATTATCTCTAGGCATCTCAGTTGGCTTTGTGGAGGTCGTACCTGGATTTCTTGTATTACCTCAAATAATGGATGTTGCACATTGAAGAAAATGTTTTAGCCTTTTTGCTTTTACATCTTCCCCTTAACCTAATTTTCAGTACCAAGTCTTTAGTGTACTTCCTGCATACTGATTTAATTGCAGTCAGTGACTCTCAGTGAAGGTTCTTCAATCTAATTGGTTGAGGAGATTCCCTGCTGCTCTTCTTGTCCTGCTCACAGATGCCACGGACCCTATGTAAAAGACAACATATTCGAACAAACATGGATTAGTGCAAGTTTCTTTTGACAAGTGTGCAAAGTCCCTGTGCAGCTGTGAATGTGGTGAATAGCAAAAGGCATTCTTTCCTTGCTCAGACCAAAGATCTGAGCGTTTTCTACTCTGCAGCTGAGCTTTTTGTTGAATACCTAATTTCCCGAGATTTACCCTGAATCCCCAAGTTTTTTGAGTTAAACCCGACAATCTTTTGTTTTGCTCAACCCCTGCCTGTTCAAGTGCGGCCAGCAAAACTCCTCCGGTGAATCCTGCTGCCACCCCAGGAGTGCGGCAAAGTTTAAGTCAACAGATACTGACATCAATCGTAGTTTGTTGCCAGGGGTCAAGGAACTTTGCAGATTGACATGTGCTTGTAAGCTTTGGGCCGCAGCTCAGGAACAATCAAGATTTTGGCACAGTTTCGCATCTGTAATAAAATGTGATGGCTGTGCGACATTTGATGTTTTCAAATATTATTGATAGATGACGCTACTCATCGATGGGATAAAACAGTCTTCTCCTCATTCATCTTAGACAATCCCTCGGAGTCAGGGTTGTCTCACTTCCACCCTAGCAGTGAGTTCTCAGGTGATTGAGGAGTTCAGTGCGTGACCTGCACTCCCCCTCACAGGTGGGGAAGATGGTGGTTGGAGGAACGGGTGGGTGGGGAGCTCGCGTTACCAGGTGTTCTTTTCACTGTCGACAGTTGGCTTCAGATTGCTTCAGCTCCTTCCCCAATGCTTTTCTTGCACTTCAGGACACCTTGGACCAGGGATTCCCAGATGGCGGTGGGGATGTTGCGCTTTTTCAAGAAGGCTTTTCAGGTTGTCCTTGAAGTGTTTCCTTGGCCCTCCTGGGGTCCACTTGCCTTGTTAAATCTCCGAATATTGGGCAGGCCATCCAACAGCATTTTCCATTACACTTGTCACTGCACCCTTAAGCCCGAAAGCTTTTTGCCCATAAATTTGTTGAAAGTGCGAGTTGGCACACGCTGGTACGAGCTGGCACATGCTGGTACGAGCTGGTAATGTCGTACCTGGGTCTTGAATGAAGAAGGCAGCTGACAGGGTATCTCAGTAACTAATCAGATTGAAGAGTTGGAAAATAAATACAATTACAGCTGAGAAGAATGGCAAATTAAAGGGGATGAATTTAATAGCAGATAAGGTACAGAACGTGCACTAAGGAGAGGCAAAGAATGATTGGATTGGAAGATAGAGAGAGAAAAACGAGACAGGAAAGTAAGAAAAAATCTTAACTTTAACGTTTACGTTTTTGAAATCTCACTGAAAAATTGAAGCAATAGACTCCACACTTTAATTGTATGATTGTAATGACAAGACTTATGTCTGTGGTCAGATTAATGGGCATTAAGTGGCAAGTACGGCAAGTTTCTAAAATAACGGAGAGGCTAGGGGCAGGTTAATGGATTTGCGAAGATAATGATGGAATTGCATAGATTAGACAGCAACATTTGCTGCATGGGTCTCGCACAACCCAAAGATGTGCAGTGTAGGTGGATTGGCCATGCTAAATTGCCCCTTAATTGGAAAAAAAAGACAGATCAGCAGAAGGCCTTCAAGCCTCTCGAACCTGTTCCATTAGAACATGGCAGATTTGCAATCTAACTCTATATACCGGTCTTTACCCATAAAATCTAGCATTCTCAGATTAAAAATTAACAAATGATCTTGCACCAATTGCCTCCTTTAACCATACATCTGCTACTCGCCTGAATCACGTTTTGGTTTATTCATTCATGGAAGAGAGGTGTCACTTGCAAGGCCACGTTTATTAACTATTCCCTAACTGTTATCGAGGATGTGGTGCTGATCCAGCTTCTTGACCAGCTGCAGTCCATGTGGTGTAGGTATACCCACAGTGCTGTCAGTGAAGGAGCTTCAGGCTTTTGACCCAGAGACGGTGCAGGAACAACTGAAATAGTTTCAAGTCAGGATGGTGTGTGGCTTGGAGGGGAACTTGCAGGTGGCGACGTCCCCATGTATCTGCTGCTTTTGTCCTTTAACGTGGTAAAAATTGCAGGTTTGTAAGGTGATGGCAAAGGAGCCTTGGTGAGTTGCTGCAGTGCATCTTGTAGATGGCGTACACGGCTGCCACTGTGATTCGGTGGTGGAGGGAGTGAATGTTGAAGGTGGTGGATGGGCCTCCAATCAACTTTCTCCTGGATGCTCTAATTGACTCCAGTTTAGCCAGGGCTCCTTGATGCCACACTCGGTCAAATGCTGCCTTGATGTCAAGACCAGTCACTCTCAGCTCATCTATTGTTCATTTTTGGACTAAGTCTGCAATATGTTCAGGGGTTGAGTGACCCTGGCAGACCCCAAATGAGCATCAGTGAGCAGGTTATTGCTGCTTACTAGCACTGTCGATGGACCCTTCCATCACTTTCCTGAAGGTCAAGAGTAGGTTGGTGTGGTGGTAAGTGACCAGATTGGATTTGTCCGGCTTTTTGTGGACAGGACACAGCTGGGCAATGTTCAGTGGTGCTCGGTAGATGCCAGTGGAGCAGATGTACTGGAGCAACTTGACTAGGGGCACGGCAAGTTCTGGAGCACAAGTCTTCTTCTATTGTCACCCCCCCCCCCCCCCCCCCCCCACCCATGCTCCAATCCTATCCCTGTAAACTAACATCCCTGGACACAAAGGGGCAATTTTAGCAAGGCCAATTAGCCTAACCTGCACATCTTTGCACTGTGGGAGGAAACAGGAGCGTCCGGAGGAAACCCAAATGGATTCAACCTTTTTCTCCATAGAAGCTATATCATCTCTCACTACCGCCCTGATGTCATCCTCAAATATCAGAGCTCCTCCATCATTGAGGATGGGGATATTTGTGGAGCCTCCTCCTCCAGTGAGCGTTTAATTGTCACCACCATTCACGGCTGGATGTGGCAGGACTGCAGATCTTAGATCTGATGCGTTTGTTGTGAAATCGCTTAACTCTGTCTATTTCTTGCTGATTATACTGTTTGGCTCACAAGTAGTCCTGTGTTGTAGCTTCACCAGGTTGACATCTCATCTTTCTGTATGCCTGATGTTGCTCCTGGCATGCTCTCCGGCACTCTTCATTGAACCAGGGTTGATCCCTTGGCTTGTTGGGAATGGTAGAGTGGGGGATATGCTGGGGCATGTGGTTGAATACAATTCTTTTGTTGCTGATGGCCCACAGGGCCTCATGAGTGTTCAGCTTTGAGTTGCTAGATCTGTTTGAAATCTAACCCCTTCAGCATGGTGCCACACAACATGACAGAGAGCATGCGCAGCGTGAAGACGGGACTCCACAAGCACTGAACATGGTAACTCCTACCAATATTGCCAGGGACAGATGCACCAGTGACAGATAGATTGGTCAAACCAAAGTCAAGTAGGTGTTTCCCTCTTGATGTTTTCCTCACCGACTGCTGCAGACCCAGTCTAACCTCCATGACCTTTAGGACTGGCCAGCTCGGAGTAGCTGTGGGAGGACCGGGGGACAGTAGATATTAATCAGTGTTCTCGATGCCTGCTCAACTCTCAGCAATGCCTAAGATCCTGGACCAGATCTGCAACGTTTTTGAAGCTTTAAGGCTGTGCGGAAAGATCGATTCGTTCCAGGAGTAATATGATAAGAAATAGGGCTTTGTTATTTTGTAGAGCAAGATTTATTAAAGCAAAAAAAAAATATTTAAACTTTCAAACTTCAACCCTAACAATCGCAGATTATATGCAGTTTCTTAACTTTAACACACAAATTCCCATTACACAGCACTTTAAATGTACATGCAGCTCTCATTCCACTTACATAGTCAGGCAAAGGCCATACTTGCAGTTATAAAGCAATGTTTCTTCTGTTAAGGAAGTTCTTTCAGTACCCTTTTCTAAAGTATATCTCAGTGGCAACACTCATGACATCTCTTGGTTGATTTCCAAAGCTTTCTTTATGCACCTGTTCAAAACAGGTTTCTTTCACTCTCTCTCTCTCCAAGCTCTGCCCAGCACCACACATAAAGGTTTTCTGGAGTTTCCAGACTTGAACCCATCAACGTTATCTTGGCTGTTTGATTTTCCACTCCTGTTTGTACAAAAAAACAAAGCCTTGCCACTGATATGCAACTAATCTCCCATTAACGGACAAAGAGGCCATCAGCCTCTGTCATGGGCTAATGGCTGGTCAGACAGGAGTGTCCCGAAGGACAATTGATCTGGGGCATCCGGTGTGTTCTCACTAACAAGATTAAGTCTGACTGGGTCAATGTACCTCTGCTAGGTGTGGACGTATCCCTCAGACTCTGTGGTGGCAGTTGATTTGCCTCAGTCTGTTTAACTCCTAAATTGCCTGCTGCTGCATCTTTGATTCAATTTCTGGACCCAATTTCCTAATATCTCCCTCGCTTAGCATCAGCAAAAGGTTGCCTTGTCAATGTTTGACCTGATGTCATGATATTTCATAGGGTCTGGCATCAGTGGTGGGTTCAACTCCCTCCCCACTGGCTGGGACAGGTCATATCCAGGGATGGAGATCCTGGTGTGTGGAATATTGTCTGTAGGGTATGCTTCTGTGTGTATGTCCATGTCAGGCTTCCCCGAGGGAGAAACAGAGTTTTTTTTTTATAAATTTAGAGTAGCCAATTATTTTTTTCCAATTAAGTGGCAATTTAGCGTGGCCAATCCACCTAACCTGCACATCTTTGGGTTGTGGGGGTGAAACCCACGCAGATATGGGGAGAATGTGCAAACTCCACACGGACAGGAGGGAGAAACAGAGTTAATGGCCAGAATCGTTCTGGCCCATTCACTGCAGGTGCATATCCTGTAATGGCCGCTAACTCTGACAAGAAGCCAAAAATTAGTGGTGTCCCTCAGGGATCAGTGTTGGGCCCACAATTGTTCACAATTTACATAGATGATTTGGAGTTGGGGACCAAGGGCAATGCGTCCAGGTTTCCAGATGACACTAAGATGAGTGGTAAAGCGAAAAGTGCAGAGGATACTGGAAGTCTGCAGAGGGATTTGGATAGGTTACGTGAATGGGCTCGGGTCTGACAGATGGGATACAGTGTTGACAAATGTGAGGTTATCCATTTTGGTAGGAATAACAGCAAAAGGGATTATTATTTAAATGATAAAATATTAAAACATGCTGCTGTGCAGAGAGACCTGGGTGTGCTCGTGCATGAGTCACAAAAAGTTGGTTTACAGGTGCAAGTGATTAAGAAGGCAAATGGAAATTTGTCCTTCATTACTAGAGGGATGGAGTTTAAGACTAGGGAGGTTATGCTGCAATTGTATAAGGTGTTAGCAAGGCCACACCTGGAGTATTGTGTTCAGTTTTGGTCTCCTTACTTGAGAAAGGACGTACTGGCACTGGAGGGTGTACAGAGGAGATTCACTAGGTTAATCCCAGAGCTGAAGGGGTTGGATTACAAGGAGAGGTTGAGTAGACTGGGACTGTACTCGTTGGAATTTAGAAGGATGAGGAGGGATCTTATAGAAACATATAAAATTATGAAGGGAATAGATAGGATAGATGCGGGCAGATTGTTTCCACTAGCGGGTGAAAGCAGAACTAAGGGGCATAGCCTCAAAATAAGGGGAAGTAGATTTAGGACTGAGGTTAGGGGGAACTTCTTCACCCAAAGGGTTGTGAATCTATGGAATTCCTTGCCCAGTGAAGCAGTTGAGGCTCCTTCATTACATGTTTTTAAGGTAAAGATAGATAGTTTTTTGAAGAATAAAGGGATTAAGGGTTATGGTGTTCGGGCCGGAAAGTGGAGCTGAGTCCAAAAAAGATCAGCCAAGATCTTATTGAATGGCGGAGCAGGCTCGAGGGCCAGATGGCCTACTCCTGCTCCTAGTTCTTATTAGGTTTGCTCTGGCAAGTGCTCAGAAGATGATGTCCCCTGGATCTCTCTGCTGAAGGAATCAGGTTCCTGCCCAGTGAGAGCATCAACCTGATTATTATCAATTTTAGTTAATTTAGATATGCGTAAATGGCTTAATGCCGTTGTTTCCAGGGATATTGCTGGCATGATGTTACGCCGATGGGAATCGCTACTGATTCCCAAAAACGGAAACCAGTTGTGATGACCAAGGTAGGGAGGTGAGTATCGCCCCCCCGGGTGGTGAGGGACATGGCCGGGAAGAGCCCTGGCAATGCCCACTGGTACCCTGGCAATGACAGCCTGCCGCAATCTCCATTGAGCTGGGCTTGCCCTCTCCATGATGCCTCGCCCCCGCCTCACCAGAATGATGGTGCAAATGGCGCCGCCCTTGCTTTGTTTTGACAAAAGTGTCAGAAGGTCTGGAGAGAAAACCTGGCTGTTTCTCTGTGGAGCAACACGCCCGGTGTTCAGTCAGAATCTGACACTGCCATTTCCTGGGAAAAACCCGCCCGTTTGCTTTGAGTCCAATATGAATTCTTCAGCATAAGCTGCGATGTTTCCTTGTTAATTTCAGGCCTATCTCTGGGAATCTCAATAAAACTGCTGCTTGTAGGTAGCTGCGGTCAAAAAGAAGTCAGTAACATGCTTATAATTTTGGGTTCCCGATCAATAACTGCGTTTTTAACTGTCAGATGATAGCTGTTTTATAAATGAGAGTTTTACACTATTTAATATTCTACCTCATGTTCCAATGTTTGGGTGAAACTATTTCTTTTTCAGATCATAAAATAATTGCTGTTGAATAATCTTAGCCTGAAGTTGATCTGTGTTTGATGCTAGGCCGGAGCATCTTTCCAGATCAACCCTGTGCTGGGAGCTGAGAAAGAGCCAACATTTATCGAGTCTGAGTCTTCGTGTTTTAA
Organism: Scyliorhinus canicula; assembly: GCF_902713615.1. NCBI lineage: Eukaryota > Metazoa > Chordata > Chondrichthyes > Carcharhiniformes > Scyliorhinidae > Scyliorhinus > Scyliorhinus canicula. The sequence goes on along the minus strand of NC_052154.1, from coordinate 194,386,453 downwards.
TATAACGACCTGTCTGAATAATATGTAAAAGACAATGATTAACAATTTGTTTCGACCTCTTGCCACGAACATTTTTATTTTCGTCTAAGCGGGAACGTCTTGATGTAGGTTTGTTGCACCTCAGCGCAGTTCAACGCAACAGGGAGTTGAGTTAATGGCCACAGACACAACCATTAAACGAGGGAATTCCAACAAACACCATCATTTCTGCAATCACTTCGTAGCCAGACTCAATAACCGGAAAATTATGCCCAGCAATGTTAATGTGTGAATATTTGATATGTTCACAACAAGTTGTTTTGCCCATGAAGATATTAACGATTTCAAATACATGGCACCATGCTTCTTGTAAAATGCAAAAAAAAGAACCTTGATAAAGGTAGACTAAATGTTTGCTCAGTGCGAAGGTTCACCAGGATAATATCCCAGATGGGGCGATCAGCACCATTCCTCAAACAGAAAGGTCAGTGGCGATGGAAGAATCAGCAAAACCTGACTGTAAATCATGTATGTGAGTAAAGTGAATCGATTAAATGGTCAACAACTTTTCACTGATATTATGGTTAAAAAGATTCTCAATACCTGGAAGTTAATAATCATGAACGCTCAGGGCTCCCAAGCGCTCCCCAGCGTCACATTCGAACAGGAGCCGGAGTGTGACGACTAGGGGCTTTTCACAGTAACTTCATTGCAGTGATAATGTAAGCCTAGTTGTGACACTAAGAAAGATCATTACCCTTATATTTACTCAAAGAGCTAGAAGGAAAGAAAGCCCTGCTAACTTCAGAGTAACTATTTTAAACACCAAAACCGATACCGCACGGGATACATCTATCCCTCCCAAACTGCGGGGTAGAACACTCACTATTCAGTCCCGGTGTCAGTATTCAGTCTCTCAAACGGAGAACTGTGCTCCATAGTTTGGCCAAAGAAGTAGGTATTAAGGGTCATCTTCAAGAAGCAGAGGCTGTGGGATTTAAGAAGGATATTCCAGATCTAAAGGCTGAGGCAGTGCAAACAATGTTGTCAATTGTGGAGTCATTAAAATTGGAAATGAGCAAGAGAACTAAATTGAAGTCGTGCAGAGTTATCAAGAGGGTTTTAGGGCTGGGGGAAATTACAGAGATAGAGAGGGGCGAGGTCATCCTGCATAATCACATGCTAAAAAGTTATTTTTTTGAAGGAAAAGCTGCAGATGGAGTTTGAGCTGCTGTCCATGGACAAGGTGGTGAGTCAGCTGTGGCGCTTTTTTGTGGGTATTTTACAAGTCTGGGGAGAAGGCCACTCGTGCTTTGGCCCACCAGCTGAGGTGGCAGGCGGCTTCCTGGGAGATTGTACAGGTTACAGACCCAAGCGGTAGTTTGGTCTCCGTCCCGGTCAAAGTGAATGCACCTTCTGAGGCATTCTATCAGAATAGGTTGGATAAGACTTCAGACTTGTTGAGGTTCTTGAATGGGGTGTCCTTTCCAGTAGTTGATAGAGAGAAATGGGAGGATTTGGAGGCTGCGGTAAGCCTGGAGAACATACAAAATGGCATTCGATTGATGCACACCGGCATTGATGGGTTTCCCATTGAGTTTTATGAGAGTTTTGCGGATCAACTGATTCCATTGATGGTGGACATGTTTAATGACTCCTTGTCCAGGGGGTCCCTGCGCATCACGGTTTCACAGGCCTCTATTTCTCTTATCTAAAGAAGGATAATGAGCCCACGGAATGTGGGTCGAATCGACCCGTATTATCACTGAATGCTGACTCTAAACTATTTGCTAAGGTGTTTTGCGATTGAAGCCCTGTTTTCGGGCATCGTTAAGGATCAGCATGTTGGCCAATATACATTGGCTGCTGATTGTGGTTCTTCCCCACGCCCACCCCCCCTCTTCCTTGCCCAGCCCAGACGTGATCATATCAATGGATGCTGAGAAAGCTTCTGATAGGGTGGAGTGGGGTTACCTTTTTTAGATTCTGGGGAGGTTCAGTGTGGGGCAAAGAATAATTTCTTGGATTTGGTTATTGTATAAGGCCCACACTTGAGCTCGGGGTACATAAGAACATAAGAACTAGGAGCAGGAGTAGGCCATCTGGCCCCTCGAGCCTGCTCCGCCATTCAATGAGATCATGGCTGATCTTTTGTGGACTCAGCTCCACTTTCCGGCCTGAACACCATAACCCTTAATCCCTTTATTCTTCAAAATACTATCTATCTTTACCTTAAAAACATGTAATTAAGGAGCTTCAACTGCTTCACTGGGCAAGGAATTCCATAGATTCACAACCCTTTGGTTGAAGAAGTTCCTCCTAAACTCAGTCCTAAATCTACTTCCCCTTATTTTGAGGCTATGTCCCCTAGTTCTGCTTTCACCCGCCAGTGGAAACAACCTTCCCGTATCTATCCTATCTATTCCCTTCATAATTTTATATGTTTCTATAAGATCCCCCCTCATCCTTCTAAATTCCAACGAGTACAGTCCCAGTCTACTCAACCTCTCCTCGTGATCCAACCCCTTCAGCTCTGGGATTAACCTCGTGAATCTCCTCTGCACACCCTCCAGCGCCAGTACGTCCTTTCTCAAGTAAGGAGACCAAAACTGAACACAATACTCCAGGTGTGGCCGCACTAACACCTTATACAATTGCAACATAACCTCCCTAGTCTTAAACTCCATCCCTCTAGCAATGAAGGACAAAATTCCATTTGCCTTCTTAATCACCTGTTGCACCTGTAAACCAACTTTCTGTGACTCATTTACTAGCACACCCAGGTCTCTCTGCACAGCGGCATGCTTTAATATTTTATCGTTTAAATAATAATCCCATTTGCTGTTATTCCTACCAAAATGGATAACCTCACATTTGTCAACATTGTATTCCATTTGCCAGACCCTAGCCCATTCACTTAACCTATCCAAATCCCTCTGCAGACTTCCGGTATCCTCTGTACTTTTCGCTTTCCCATTCATCTTAGTGTCATCTGCAAACTTGGACACATTGCCCTTGGTCCCCAACTCCAAATCATCTATGTAGATTGTGAACAATTGTGGGCCCAACACGGATCCCTGAGGGACACCACTATCTACTGATCGCCAACCAGAGAAGCACCCATTAATCTCCACTCTTTGCTTTCTATTAATTAACCAATCCTCTATCCATGCTACTACTTTACCTTTAATGCCATGCATCTGTATCTTATGCAGCAGCCTTTTGTGTGGCACCTTGTCAAAAGCTTCCTGGAAATCCAGATATACCACATCCATTGGCTCCCCATTATCCACTGCACTGGTAATGTCCTCAAAAAATTCCACTAAATTAGTTAGGCACGACTTGCCCTTTATGAACCCATGCTGCGTCTGCCCAATGGGACAATTTCTATCCAGATGCCTCGCTATTTCTTCCTTGATGATAGATTCCAGCATCTTCCCTACTACCGACGTTAAGCTCACTGGCCTATAATTTCCTGCTCTCTGCCTACCTCCTTTTTTAAACAGTGGAGTCACGTTTGCTAATTTCCAATCCACCGGGACCACCACAGAGTCTAGTGAATTTTGATAAATCATCACTAGTACATCTGCAATTTCCCTCGCCATCTCTTTTAGCACTCTGGGATGCATTCCATCAGGGCCAGGAGACTTGTCTACCTTTAGCCCCATTAGCTTGCCCATCACTACCTCCTTAGTGATAACAATCCTCTCAAGGTCATCACCTGTCATAACCTCATTTCTATCAGTCACTGGCATGTTATTTGTGTCTTCCACTGTGAAGACTGACCCAAAAAACCTGTTCAGTTCCTCAGCCATTTCCTCATTTCCCATTATTAAAACTCCCTTCTCATCCTCTAAAGGACCAATATTTACCTTAGCCACTCTTTTTTGCTTTATATATTTGTCAAAACTTTTGCTGTCTGCTTTTATATTCTGAGCAAGTTTACTCTCATACTCTATCTTACTCTTCTTTATAGCTTTTTTAGTAGCTTTCTGTTGCCCCTTAAATATTTCCCATACTTCTAGTCTCCCACCAATCTTTGCCACTTTGTATGCTCTTCAATTTGATACTGTCCCTTATTTCCTTAGATATCCACGGTCGATTTTCCCTCTTTCTACCGTCCTTCCTTTTTGTTGGTATAAACCTTTGCTGAGCACTGTGAAAAATCGCTTGGAAGGTTCTCCACTGTTCCTCAACTGTTCCACCATAAAGTCTTTGCTCCCAGTCTACCTTAGCTAGTTCTTCTCTCATCCCCTTGTAATCTCCTTTGTTTAAACACAAAACACTAGTATTTGATTTTACTTTCTCACCCTCCATCTGTATTTTAAATTCCACCATATTGTGATCGCTCCTTCTGAGAGGATCCCTAACTATGAGATCATGAATCAATCCTGTCTCATTACACAGGACAAGATCTAGGACCGCTTGTTCCCTCGTAGGTTCCATTACATACTGTTCTAGGAAACTATCGGGGATACATTCTATAAACTCCTCCTCAAGGTTGCCTTGACCGACCTGGTTAAACCAATCGACATGTAGATTAAAATCCCCCATGATAACTGCTGTACCATTTCTACATGCATCAGTTATCTCTTTGTTTATTGCCTGCCCTACCATAACGTTGGCCGATAGACTACTCCTATCAATAGTTTTTCGCCTTACTATTCCTGATTTCCACCCAAATGGATTCAACCTTATCCTCCATAGCACCTATATCATCCCTAACTATTGCCCGGATGTCATCCTTAAATAACAGAGCTACACCACCTCCCTCACCATTCACTCTGTCCTTCCGAATAGTTTGATACCCTCAGATATTTAACTCCCAGTCGTGACCATCCTTTAACCATGTTTCAGTAATGGCCACTAAATCATAGTCATTCACGATGATTTGCGCCATCAACTCATTTACTTTATTCCGAATACTACGAGCATTCAGTACACTTATGTTGGTTTTTTTACCTGTTTTGAATCTTAACATCTCCAGTTTTACTCCTTTTAGTATTACTGGGCCTATTCACTGAGCACCCCTCAGTCACTGTACCTTGTACTGTCGCCCTTTTTGATTTTTGACTATGTCTTCTCTGTCTTGCACTTTCCTCTTTACTTCCTTTTGCTTCTGTCCCTGTTTTACTACCTTCCAACTTCCTGCATCGGTTCCCATCCCCCTGCCACATTAGTTTAGGTACATTTTACTGAATAGGTGCACTAGACAGTGGTGTCCATTGTCTCTGCTCCTGTTTGCCCTAGCGATCGGCTATTGCGCAGAGATCTTCCAATTGTGGAAGGGGATAAGAAAGAGAGCAGGGAGCATAGGGTGGCCTTATATGTGGACAACCTGCTGCTTTATATCATGGACCCAGTCTCCACTATGGGTGAAATAATTAAGTTACTGAAGAGCATTAGCCTCTTCTCGGAGCATAATTGAATCTGGAGAGGAGTGAATACTTTCCAGTTAACCCCCCCCCCCCCCCCCCGGGTGGGATGTCAATCTGGGGGTGTTACCTTTCCTTCTTGCCAGATCTAGCTTTTGCTATCTGGGGATCTGTGTGGTCCACGATTGGGTCCTGCTCCATAAATTGAACGATGCTGGTCTGGCGAGCAAGGTTAAGTCCAACTTGGAAAAGTGGGATGGCCTTCCCATGTCCTTGCTGAGCAGAGTCCAGGCTATTAAAATGAATATCCTTCCAAGATTTTAATTTATTTTTTAGTGTCTCCCCACTTTTTTCCCTCAGTCCTTTTATGTTAGGATTGATAAGTTGGTTGCCCCCTTTACATGGGCAGGGGAGACCCCAAGGATATGTGGAGTAGTTCTTCAAAGGGACAGACAGTGGGGTTGGGGGGGGGTCTAGCGTTGTCCAATTTGCTTTTCCATTGTTGGACGGCTAATACTGAGAAGGTGTTGGGATGGCTCAGTGAACTGAGCTCCACATGGGTACAGATAGAGATGGGTTCATGTCGGTTCAGGGGTATTGGTCACGACCCCGCTACCGTTCTGCATAGCGAGGTATTCATCGGATATGGGGTGGTGTTCCCCCTTTGGATAGGGAAGCAATTCCGGCAGCATTTTAAGCTTGTTATTGCTGGTCCCTATTTGTGATCACCACCTATTAATGCCGCCGAGTTTCGACTCAACGTTTAGAGGAGAAGGCTATACTTCAGTTATACAGGGCATTGGTGAGATCACATCTGGACTATTGTGCACAGTATTGGTCTCCTTATTTAAGGAAAGATGTAAATGCATTATCATAGATTCATAGATTATCATAGAATTTACAGTGCAGAAGGAGGCCATTCGACCCATCGAGTCTGCACCGGCTCCTGGAAAGAGCACCCTACCCAAGGTTAATACCTCCACCCTATCCCCATAACCCAGTAACCCCACCCAACACTAAGGGCAACTTTGGTCACTAAGGGCTATTTATCATGGCCAATCCACCTAATCTGCACATCTTTGGACTGTGGGAGGAAACCGGAGCACCCGGAGGAAACCCACGCACACACGGGGAGGATGTGCAGACTCCGCACAGACAGTGAGCCAAGCCGGAATCGAACCTGGGACCCTGGAGTTGTGAAGCAATTGTGCTATCCACAACAGTTCAGTGAAGGTTTACTGGACTAATACCAAGACCGAGTGGGTTGTCTTGTGAGGAAAGGTTGGAAAGGTTGGGTTTGTATCTGCTGGAGTTTAGAAGTGTGAGAGGCGACTTGATCAAAACTTTTAAGATCCTGAGGGGTATTGACAGGGTGGATGTGAAGGGGCTGTTTCGATCTAGAACTAGGGGGTCACTGTTTAAAATAAGGGTTTGATCATTTAAGACAGAGATGAGGGGAAATCATTTTCTCAGAGGGCCATGTGTTCCTGGAACTCTCTTCCTCAGAAGTCCATGTGTGGTAGCGTGGCCCCTTTAAAGGGACGGGGTCGAGGGACCATGTGACATGCTCAAGGCCAATTGTGCCGAACACTGGCCAACGGGGAGATTGCGCAGGGCCCTGGGAGCAGGATCCCAGGCTGTGTGGACGTCAGAGCTGGAGTGTTATTAAGCTCTCTTCCTCTTACTTGCCCTCCTTTACCATTCATCAATAAACCCCTGGTTAACTATTGGAAGCCTCCAGGGTCTGTCTTGAGCCACCACATTGGCGACAAGGTAAAATGTTTGATCGCAGCCTTACGTACGTCATGAATTGAGAGCCGAGCGGGGGGGAGGAGGGAGCAGTTGGGAAAGTAAGGACTCACCAACGAGAGTCGGGAACCATTAAACTGTGAGTAAAAATTCCTCTCGTCAGTAATCTAGATCTTTGACAAAGCAGCTGAAGATTGGAGTCAGTACATCGAACAACTCAGCTATTCTTTTACCACAAACAAGATCACATGGAGGATAAGCACGTGCAGCACGGTAGCACATTCGTTAGCACTGTTGCTTCACAGCGCCAGGGTCCCAGGTTTGATTGGGTCACTGTCTGTGCGGAGTCTGCACGTTCTCCCTGTGTCTGCGTGGGTTTCTTCCGGGTGCTCCAGTTTCCTCCTACAAGTCCCAAAAGATGTGGTGTTAGGTGAATTGGACATTCTGAATTCTCCCTCTGTGTACACGAACAGGCGCCGGAATGTGGCGACTAGGGGTTTTTCACAGTAACTTCATTGCAGTCTTAATGTAAGCCTACTTGTGACAATAAAGATTATTAAAAAACAGAAGGTGATACCTCTAACAGTTTGCGGGCTCCAAACGTGTAATTTAAGTAGGGACCTCAAGTTACTGGAGACACACAACTCGAAGAGCGTTGATCAGATAGTTATGTTGGTCAAAGAACACTTCAGCCCAAGGCCCATGATATCCTCCAATGTTATAAATTTAAGTCTGCAGTGAGGGACCATGAAGAGTCTGTCACAGCCTTCATAGCCAGGCTTCACCAGCTCGCTGAGCACCGGGGTTTGGAGCTGCTCTTAGTGCCATGCTGCAGGACCGGCTGGTTTGCGGGATCCATAACCTCAATATCCAGAAGAAGGTTGTGGCGGAAAGCCACCCTATGGTTGGAACAAGTGATTGTGATTGGTCAGGGGAATGAAGGGTGCCGAGAGAGGTGCCAGTGACTTCCAAAGCGTGGCCGAAGGGCAGGTTAACCAAGTATGGAGTGGTATGGCCATGAGATGCACGCCAGGACCGATACGCTCAATGGAGAACCAGACACGGTCCTCGGGACTAGATCGGAGCCAAAGGATCGGGAAAAAGATGGGGCGTCAACTCAAGTCAGAGGTGGACTTCTATTGTTATGGTGGGAACTATTCCCAAGACACCTAACATATTCAGGGTTTGTGTATTTCCAATTCAACCACAGGGGGTCACATTAAAGCATATGCCGCACTAGACAAAACACACCAATGAAAAAGAAAAACAGCAGCATCAGCAGCAACACTCCACAGCTCCACTGAACATAGTGGAGAAGAGCTCTGAAGAGGAGCTTGCAATGTATTGGTTGAATGCAGTGCAGTTGTAAAGAGCACCCCAATTGAAATCATCTTAATAATAACCTGTGGATGATCTTTGGATCTCTCTTCTCCAGGGTCATCGAATTTATTCAAGGCAGATTTCCACAGATTTCTGATGGACGAGGTGTCAAGGGACACGATTCTCCCATGCCGCGCCGTATAGGAGATTCGTCGTTCGCGCCATTTTTTCATGCGGCGCCGATCCGACGCCGGCAGGTGATTCTCCGAGGAGCGGAGAATCGACGCCATCTGCGCCGGCTCGTTTGGCGCTGTGCCGGTAGCGGGCTGCTGTCCGCGGCCGGGCCGCCGATTCTCCGGCCTTGATGGGCCGAGCGGCCGCGCGGAAACGGCAGAGTCCCGCAGGTGCCATTCACACCTGCTCGCAGCCGGCGGGAGCTCTGGGCGTAGGGTCGGGGGGCGGCCTGTGGGGCGGGGAAAAGCCCAATGACATGCAGACCCCAGCACTGTCAGACTTTATCTGCTCTCTGGGTTCAATACTGTGGAAAAAGAATTCGCTGCTCTTATATTGAGGCCCTCTTTATGTTTTAAAGCTGCAATCTCCCTTTGTATTGACCTGCATGGTGTGCCATCGCAAGTCTCTGAAACAGAAACTGGTGAATGCAGCTCGAAACTCTCTTTAATTATCGAGCTCTGCAGTTCACAATAGCATCCAGCACATCTGGGCCTGGGTGTTAGCTTATGCTGCTCAAAATTCCTGTCATTGAAAATGGTCCACTGACCGAGCCTTAGGCGTTCAATGTGTGATCTGATCTCATAGCAATAATTATATCGATCAAATTAAAAAGAGGGAGTTTAGCTCCCAGGCATCAGAAAATCAACCTGTAAATCTCTCAGTTGTTAAGTTTGGAAAGTTAAGGAGCGCAATCTAATGGCTGCGTCGGGCATGAATCTGCGCGAGCTGGTCAGATGGCCAAAATTGGGAACCGCCGATCAGTTTCCAATCTAACTATTCCGCTCCCTTTGGCCAGTTGTGCATCCCACTCTGGTGTGGCGAGAAGCCAATAATCACCAATTAAGGCCAATCTCCATCCCATTAACGGGACAGACCCCCTACCAAACGCCCTCCCATGATCCAACCGGCCCCAAGTATGAGGTCACGCCCTTTCGCGCACCTATTCAAAAATGTAAAGCTGGCGCAACGGCTGTGAGGGGATCAGAGGAGGTGAGTTGCCATCTTCAAAGTCAGGCATGCAGCTCAGAATGTCCAATTCACCTAACGGCACATCTTTCAGGGACTTGTGGGAGGAAACCGAAGCACCTGGAGGAAACCCACGCAGACATGGGGAGACCGTGCAGACTCCAAACCCACCGTGACCCAAGCAGGGAATCGAACCTGGGACCCTGGTGCTGTGAAACCACGGTGCTAACCACTATGCTACCGTGCTGCCCCTCCTTGTCCCGTAGCATGGTAGCATGGTGGTTAGCATAAATGCTTCACAGCTCCAGGGTCCCAGGTTTGATTCCCGGCTGGGTCACTGTCTGCACGTCCTCCCCGTGTGTGTGTGGGTTTCTTCCGGGTGCTCCGGTTTCCTCCCAGAGTCCAAAGATGTGCGGGTTAGGTGGATTGGCCATGCTAAATTGCCCGTAGTGTCCTAAAAAGTAAGGTTTTTTTTTAAATTTAGGGGGGTTGTTGGGTTACGGGTATAGGGTGGATACGTGGGTTTGAGTAGGGTGATCATTGCTCGGCACAACATCGAGGGCCGAAGGGCCTGTTCTGTGCTGTACTGTTCTATGTTCTATGATCTGCCCCGGACTCAGTTGGGTCCTGGGGGTACAGCGGACCTCCGTCCACTCTCCCCCACCCTGGATGTTTCTGCCTCCGCCTGATGTGCAACTATGTGGTGCTCACCAGATTGTGCCCGAGGTGTGTGCCCCTGCGCTGGTGGAGGGTGGAGTTGACAGCATTGACGCAATGATGGAGCTCTCCTCTGAGGTGTTTTCTTGTAATGCGACGGGCCGGGGGTGGGGGGGGGGGCGGGGGGGGGGGGGGCGGATGGGGTGGTGGGGGGCGGTGGGATGGGGCAGTGGGGGGCGGATGGCCACCCCAGATGGGCCGGCACCATCAGACGGAGATCCCGCAGGAGAATGGACATGTGGTCAGTGGTAGGGAAGGATATTTATGTCTGGCATGAACTACTCATGTGAGACAGGTCACCTGGGGTTCGGGGGGTTGGAGAGGGGTGGGGTTGATGGCGTGACTGGTTCCATGGGACTGATGACAAGTCACCCGTCCAGTTCGGTAGAAGTTGTTGAACCTCTTCCGGCACTGGGTAGTGTTCCTCTTGTTCACATTCCCCACACAGACGGCCGTTATCAGCCCCACCAGCTGACTCACCTGGCCCTCGCTCGGCAGCCCCCACTAGCAAGGGGAGCCGCTCTTAAACCGAACCTCCAGAGCAAACACCTGACAGCCCACAGCCATGCCACCATAGAGACTGTGGTAGTAACCACTGCTGTATATATTATGGTATGTATGGGTACGCCCTGTACTAGGGCCTGCTGGCTCCGCCCAGTAGGTGGAGCATAAATATGTGTGCTCCCCGTACAGCAGCCATTTCTCCAGCTGCTGTCGGAGGCCACACATCTTAGTGTAATAAAGCCTCAGTGGTATTCAACTCTCGTCTTTGTGCAATTGATCGTGCATCAATTTATTGCACTAAAGTTTTCAGAAGATGCATCTTCCGCATCGAGCCGGATCGCCTGCAGCTGGATCTGCAATCAAGCGACGCCAAAATGGACTTTGAACATTGGCTAGCTTGTTTCGAAGCTTACATCAGGACTGCACCAGACCCAATTCCGGAAGCTCAGAAGATCCAGATCCTCTACACGCGGCTGAGCTCCAGCGTTTTTCCGCTTAACCAGGACGCGCCGACCTACAATGAAGCCATGGCGCTACTGAAAGAGAATTACGCTCAGCGGTCTAACATGCTTTATGCCAGGCACGTCCTCTCAATGCGTAGTCAACTCCCTGGTGAGTCGATAGAAGATTTCTGGCGTGCCCTAATTCCCCTGGTCAGAGACTGTGACTGTCCGGCCGTCACGCTGGTCAGAGACTGTGACTGTCCGGCCGTCACGCTGGTCAGAGACTGTGACTGTCCGGCCGTCACGCTGGTCAGAGACTGTGACTGTCCGGCCGTCACGCTGGTCAGAGACTGTGACTGTCCGGCCGTCACGCTGGTCAGAGACTGTGACTGTCCGGCCGTCACGCTGGTCAGAGACTGTGACTGTCACGCTGGTCAGAGACTGTGACTGTCCGGCCGTCACGCTGGTCAGAGACTGTGACTGTCCGGCCGTCACGCTGGTCAGAGACTGTGACTGTCCGGCCGTCACGCTGGTCAGAGACTGTGACTGTCCGGCCGTCAGGCTGGTCAGAGGCTGTGACTGTCCGGCCGTCACGCTGGTCAGAGACTGTGACTGTCCGGCTGGTCAGAGACTGTGACTGTCCGGCCGTCACACTGGTCAGAGACTGTGACTGTCACGCTGGTCAGAGACTGTGACTGTCCGGCCGTCACGCTGGTCAGAGACTGTGACTGTCCGGCTGGTCAGAGACTGTGACTGTCCGGCTGGTCAGAGACTGTGACTGTCCGGCTGGTCAGAGACTGTGACTGTCCGGCTGGTCAGAGGCTGTGACTGTCCGGCCGTCACGCTGGTCAGAGACTGTGACTGTCCGGCTGGTCAGAGGCTGTGACTGTCCGGCCGTCACGCTGGTCAGAGACTGTGACTGTCCGGCCGTCAGGCTGGTCAGAGACTGTGACTGTCCGGCTGGTCAGAGACTGTGACTGTCCGGCCGTCACGCTGGTCAGAGACTGTGACTGTCCGGCTGTCAGGCTGGTCAGAGACTGTGACTGTCCGGCTGGTCAGAGACTGTGACTGTCCGGCCGTCACGCTGGTCAGAGACTGTGACTGTCCGGCCGTCACGCTGGTCAGAGACTGTGACTGTCCGGCTGTCAGGCTGGTCAGAGACTGTGACTGTCCGGCTGTCAGGCTGGTCAGAGACTGTGACTGTCCGGCTGGTCAGAGACTGTGACTGTCCGGCTGTCAGGCTGGTCAGAGACTGTGACTGTCCGGCTGTCAGGCTGGTCAGAGACTGTGACTGTCCGGCTGGTCAGAGACTGTGACTGTCCGGCCGTCACGCTGGTCAGAGACTGTGACTGTCCGGCCGTCACGCTGGTCAGAGACTGTGACTGTCCGGCTGTCAGGCTGGTCAGAGACTGTGACTGTCCGGCTGGTCAGAGACTGTGACTGTCCGGCCGTCACGCTGGTCAGAGACTGTGACTGTCCGGCCGTCACGCTGGTCAGAGACTGTGACTGTCCGGCTGTCAGGCTGGTCAGAGACTGTGACTGTCCGGCTGGTCAGAGACTGTGACTGTCCGGCCGTCACGCTGGTCAGAGACTGTGACTGTCCGGCTGGTCAGAGACTGTGACTGTCCGGCCGTCACGCTGGTCAGAGACTGTGACTGTCCGGCCGTCACGCTGGTCAGAGACTGTGACTGTCCGGCTGTCAGGCTGGTCAGAGACTGTGACTGTCCGGCCGTCACGCTGGTCAGAGACTGTGACTGTCCGGCTGTCAGGCTGGTCAGAGACTGTGACTGTCCGGCCGTCACGCTGGTCAGAGACTGTGACTGTCCGGCTGGTCAGAGACTGTGACTGTCCGGCCGTCACGCTGGTCAGAGACTGTGACTGTCCGGCCGTCACGCTGGTCAGAGACTGTGACTGTCCGGCCGTCCCGGCCACGGATCACTCGAATTTACTCATGCCGGACGCTTTCGTTACGGGGATTGGGTCAGATCACATCCGGCAGCGACGTTTAGAGGGGGCCACGCTCGACCTCGCGGCAACCAAAAAGCTGGGGCTATCGATGACGGTCGCCTCACGCAACATCCAGGCCGACACCCCGGCCGCGCGGCCCACCCCTCCTACGCATCATGGACCCCGCAGATGGCCGCCCCATCGGGGACCCCACTCAGCCAACCCTACGCCTGTGCCACGCGCCAACCCCAGGGGCCCAGATGTTACCTCTGTAGGCAGCCAACACACCCCCGCCAACGCTGCCCGGCCCAAAACGCCCTTTGCAAGGCCTGCAGCAAAAAGGGACACTTGACTGTGGTGTGCCAGGCTCGCTCAGTCGCTGCTATCGCTCTGACCCCCCCCCGCGTACGGACAGTGGGCGTCGACATCTTTCCCCCCACGGACCACGTATGGCCAGTGGGCGCCGCCATCTTCCCCTCCCCAGGCCACATGCGGCCCATGGGTGCCGCCATCTTGTTTAACCCCCGCCACGTGTGGCCTGTGGGCACCCGCCACCTTGTCCTCCTCAGGATCTTCAGGCGCCGCCATCTTGTCTCCCCCACAGCATGCGGGCGCCACCATTGTTCTAGGACCCGTGCTCCCCGGGCACCCGTCTGACACCAGAGACGACCACGATCGACCAGTCTCACCCACACAATCTAGCAACCGCCTCCACAAGCGTGAAGATCGATGGGCACGAGATCTCCTGTGTGCTGGACTCTGGGAGCACCGAGAGCTTCATTCATCCCGATACGGTAAGGCGCTGCTCCCTCGCGGTACACCCCGCCAATCAGAGAATCTCCCTGGCCTCCGGGTCCCACTCCGTGGTGATCTGGGGACACTGCATAGCCACGCTCACTATCCAGGGCGTAGAGTTCAGCGGCTTCCGCCTCTACATCCTCCCCAACCTCTGCGCTGCCCTGCTACTCGGCCTGGACTTCCAGTGCAACCTCCAGAGCCTAACACTGAAATTTGGCAGGCCCCTACCATCCCTTACTGCGTGCGGCCTTGCGACCCTAAAGATCGACCCACCTTCCCTATTCGCAAACCTAACCCCGGATTGCAAACCCGTCACCACCAGGAGCAGATGGTACAGCACCCAGAACTGGACCTTCATCAGGTCCGAGGTCCAGCGGCTGCTTCGGGAAGGCATTATTGAGGCCAGCAACAGCCCCTGGAGAGCCCAAGTGGTCGTGGTGAAAACAAGGGAGAAACACAGAATGGTCGTGGACTACAGCCAGACCATCAGTCGGTACACGCAGCTCAACGCGTACCCCCTCCCCCGCATTTCTGATATGCTCAATCAGATTGCACCAGGTCTTCTCAACTGTGGAGCTAAAATCCGCCTACCACCAGCCCCCCATCCGTAAGGCATACCGCATATACACTGCGTTCGAAGCAGATGGCCGCCTCAACCATTTTCTTAGGGTTCCCTTCGGCATCCCCAATGGGGTCTCGGTCTTCCAAAGGGAGATGGACTGAATGGTCGACTGGTAGGGGCTGCGGGCCACTTTCCCGTACCTAGACAACGTCACCATCTACGGCCACGGTCAGCAGGTCCATGATACCAACCTTTCCAAATTTCTCCGCACCACCACTCTCCTCAACCTAAATTATAACAAGGAGAAATGCATATTCAGCACGAACCGCTTAGCCATCCTCGACTATGTGGTCCAGAACGGAGATCTGGGGCCCGACCCCGATTGCATGCGCCCCCTCAAGGAACTCTCCCCCCCCCCCCCCACTGCCCCAAGGCCCTCAAACGCTGCCTGGGGTTCTTTTCATACTAAGCCCAGTGGGTTCCAAATTATGCGGACAAGGCCCGCCCACTCATCCAGTCCCCCCTTTTCCCCCTGACGGCCGAGGCTCACCAGGCCTTCAACCGTCTTAAGGCTGACATTGCCAAGGCCGCGATGCACGCAGTCGACGAGACGTTACCCTTTCAAGTGGAGAGCGACGCATCAGACGTCGCTCTAGCCACCACCCTCAACCAGGCAGGCAGGCCCGTGGCATTCTTTTCACAAACTCTTCATGCCTCAGAAATTTGGCACTCCTCTGTCGAAAAAGAGGCCCAGGCTATCGTTTAAGCTGTGCGGCATTGGAGGCATTACCTGGCCGGCAGGAGATTCACTCTCCTCACTGACCAACGGTCGGTAGCCTTCATGTTCAACAACACGCAGCGGGGCAAGATCAAAAATGATAAAATCTTGCGGTGGAGGATCGAGCTCTCCACCTACAACTACGAGATTTTGTATCGCCCCGGTAAGCTCAACGAGCCCCCAGACGCTCTATCCTGAGGTACATGTGCCAGCGCACAAGTGGACCGACTCCGGACTCTGCCCGACAACCTTTGTCACCTAGGAGTCACACGTTTGTACCACTTCATCAAGGCCCGCAATCTGCCCTACTCCATCGAGGAAGTCAGGGCCATCACCAGAGACTGCCAGGTCTGTGCGCAGTGCAAACCGCACTTCTACCAGCCGGACCGTGTGTGCCTGGTGAATGCCTCCCGCCCCTTTGAACGCCTCAGCGTGGATTTCAAAGGGCCCCTCCCCTCCACCGACCGGCACACGTATTTCCTCAGTGTAGTCGATGAGTACTCCAGATTCCTTTTCACCATCCCATGCCCCGACACGACGTCTGCCACCGTCATCAAAGCCCTCAACACCATCTTCTTCCCCGCCTACATCCACAGCGACAGGGGATCCTCATTCATGAGCGATGAGCTGTGTCAGTTCCTGCTCCACAAGGGTATCGCCTCGAGCAGGACGACCAGCTACAACCCCCGGGGAAACGGACAGGTGGAGAGGGAGAACAGGACGGTCTGGAGGGCCGTCCAGCTGGCCCTACGGTCCAGAAATCTCCCGGCTTCCCGCTGGCAGGAGGTCCTCCCCGATGCACTGCACTCCATTCGGTCGCCCCCCAGCACTGTGACTAATGACACACCCCATGAATGTCTCTTTGCCTTCCCCAGGAAGTCCACCTCCAGGGTGTCACTCCCGACTTGGCGTGCAGCTCCAGGACCCGTACTCCTCCGTAAGCACGTACGACTCCACAAGGCGGACCCGTTGGTGGAAAGGGTGCAGTGACTCCACAACAACCCCCAGTATGCCTATGTAGCATACCCCGACGGCGGACAAGATACTGTCTCTCTCAGGGACCTGCACCAGCAGGTTCCACACACGCACACACACCCCCCCCCCCCCCCCCCGCCCCCCCCAGCCCGACGCCACCCTCCCCTTCCCATGGCACACCCAGCAGCAACCACCCCAGGACCATCTGTCCTCCTCCTGCCCACGCCCGAGGATGAAGAGGATCCCGGCACGCTCCCGGAGTCACCAAGAACCCGACCGATGCCAGAATCGCCGCCACCACTGCGTCGCTCCCAAAGTCAGATCAAGGCTCCGGACCGGCTAAACCTGTAATTGGTTCTGGGCTCAAAATTTGTTTCTCTGTATATTAAACTTGAGCTGTATATAGTTCTCCACCACCCCCGGGGGACTCAATTTTAACAGGGGGCGAATGTTGTAGTAACCACTGCTGTATATATTAGTGTATGTATGGTAAGGCCCTGTACTACAGGTACGGGAGTAGCCCCTGCATGCTGGCTCCGCCCAGTAGATGGAGTATAAATATGTGTGCTCTCCGTACAGCAGCCATTTCGCCAGCTGCTGTCGGAGGCCACACATCTTAGTGTAATAAAGCCTCAGTTGTATTCAACTCTCATCTTTGTGCAATTGATCGTGCATCGGAGACCTGCACCACGCTTCACTGATGCCAAACTGGTCAGTCTGCCGGACGCAGTGGAGTGGCAACAGGACACCCTCTTCCCCCCCACAGAGCAGCACGGGGAGTGTGAACAGGAGGACCGCTACCCAGTGCCGGGAGAGGTTTACTTAGAAACCTTTCCGTATTGATTGGTTTTCACACGTGTGAGGCACTTATCTGAATAAACAGAAAGAGGAGGAAGTTTTTGTAACTAATTGGAGTAAAAGGCTAAAGCAAGAGTTTAATATTTTAAATTAATCATTTTAATTGTGATTTTTTTTAAATATGGGAAAGTAACAGTCTTTAAGTCAAAAGTAGGAGCCTGAATGTTTAGAGAATGTCATTGGAAAAGATTATCCTGGAGCAGCGTCTCAGATAGCACGGCATTAGATCCCAAAGCATCAGCAGCTTAAGCTATGAGGAGGTCCCGGTTTACCTATCCCTCTCTTACAAGCTACTACAGTCTTAACTAGTTTAATCCATCAGACTTTTCTGCTTCAGTGGAGGTGGAACAAAGTTGCTGTCAAGCAATTCAGTCCCGTTCCGTTGTGGCTTGGCAGCTCATGGAGAGTAAGCCAGAATATTAATACAGCAGCCGTACTTAAGGGATGCACGTTATTCCTGATTCCATTTTCTGAACAAAATATAAACTTGTGTCTTCTTCCATATCTTTATCTGCTTAAGTTACAGCGTTTGTCATATATGCCACTTTCTGAGATGGTTTTAACATACAAACACACACAGATGATATGGGTGAAATAATGGAACGAATAGCCTCTTCCCTCCCTATCTGATAATAATAATAATCTTTTATTATCACAAGTATGAAGTTACTGTGAAAAGCCCCTAGTCGCCACATTCCGGCGCCTGTTCGGGGAGGCTGGTACGGGAATTGAACCCGCGCTGTTCTGCATTGTTCTGCATCACAAACCAGCTGTTTAGCCCACTGTGCTGTAGACCCTTCCAGCCCGACAACCTCCTGAGAGCTCTTACAAATCTGACCTCTTGCGCAACCCGGATTGTCATTGCTTCGTCGTTGGCCAGCATTGCTTTAGCTCCCAAGCTCTGGAATACCTTCCGTAAACCTCTCCCTCCTCCTCAAACACTCCGCAAATCCCACTTCTTTGACATGGCTTTTGGCCACTCCTATTTTGGTCTGTGCCTTGCTGTCAGATTTTGTGGAGCACCTTGGGACATTTCTGCTTGATTGAAGGTGAGATACAAATGAAAGTTGTTGGTACAGGTTAGCATAAAAAGCAGGTTCGGAACATATATAGGTGTTTAGAATTTATCATCAGGAAACTTCTGTTCCCCGCCACGTAATCCTATATGTGCCACAGCTGAAATGGAACCGTGTCATGATCATTCGTTCCTTGAAGAGAAGGCTCCATTTTTCTCTTCCCCAAACAGCACCCCCCCCCCCCCCCACCCCCCCCACCCCCACCCCCGCCAGCTCATGCAGCAGCAGAAGATTGGAAAGCCTTAACTAAACCATTCACCAGGAAGAGTGTGGAATAACCTCATTGATGGATTTCCCCTCCAGTTCTCTATTCCTGTATTTTGACTTCCATTCAGCAGAGAACTATAGTTAAGGTGGGTTAGGGGATGGGCCCAGCATATAACTAAACGGGCCCCCTGGTAAGTTCCAGCTTGTTTTAGTGGTACCCTAGCTTAACCGACGTGGGCTGAGGAGGGCCGCAGGTCAGACGGGAAATGCCACACCTCACAATTATTTAAGAAGCACTTAGATGAGCACTTGAAACACCTTGCGCGCAATCTTCTGGCCACGTTGGGCTCTTGCTTGTGCGCAACACGGGCAGATAATGCCGGGAGTGGCATCCAGCGAGCCTCCCGACAGGCTATACGCCTGGCGAGATTCTCCGGAGTCCCGCGAGATGTCGGATTCGGAGTCAGACCTGCCCCAGATGGGCGGGAGCGAATGGCGCTTGCGGAAATAGGTCGTAAACCTACTTACAACCTACTCACGTGGGATACATCGGCCTCCCTCGATACTCCGGCCTCCCTGGGCTGGGGCCGATCACTGCTGGTCCATACAAACGTTGACCAGGCAGAGCAGCACCTGGAGGGTCTCCCTGGCTATCGGAGACCCTGGGTGGTCAAGGTAAGTGCAGTGTGGCTCCCGGGCCCTTCCCCTGGAATGTGGGCACATTGGCACTGCCACCCTGGCATTGCCAAGGAAGGTACTGCCGAGCTAGTTGGAACACTGCCAGTGTGCCATGGTGGCAGTGCAAGGGCGCCCAAGTGCAAGGATGGCATAGTCAAGGGTCAGTGGAGGGTCATACCCATAGAATGAGGGTGGACAGAGGGTTTGAAGGGTGCCAGAGTGCAGGACAGGTAAGTAGAGGTCTCCGGGAGAATGGGGGGTGATGGGTGGGGGTGCTGGAAGGAAGGGGCTGCTGGAAGGGGGCTTGGGGGGGGAGCCTGCAGAGGGGGACTCCCAGGGACACCATAGCAGGAGGGGAGGGTTCCTCACTTGAGGGGTGTGGAGTAGTGCCCATGTATGTGGGGGGTGACATTGTCCATGGGTGGGGGGTGGGGGAGACCCACAAGCTGACTTAGAGATCGGGCACCCTTTCAAAATGGTGGCCTGATCTCTGAGTTCAGCTGCCCAGCGCTAATACAAATTCTAAGTGTGGCCTAAACTGGTGAACAACTCCCCAGGGCCCAACAAAGTGACTAAGGGCCGGATTCTCCGAATCTGTGGCTATGTCGCAGGATCCGTCCGGTCTTGTGATCAAAATGTCGGCGGCACCCCCGCATCGATGCTCCACCCGGTGGGGGGGCCGACAGCCGCGCTGCCGAAAGCCCCCCACCTAGCTGCGGATATGGCCGCAGAATGGCCAAGTCCGTCGCCGCGCGTGCGAACGCAGGCAGTCTGTGGCCGTACAACATGGCGCCGGACGCCGCTGACCTGGCCTGCCAATAACTGCCCTCCTGGAACCCCCCACGCCACCCCCAGACCACCCTCCCAGTCTCCCAGCCCCCCGCCCAAGCCCCCCACCGCTAGCGGAACGGCTCCCCCCCCCCCACCGACTGTGGCGGCGCTGGACGGTCGACGGCCACCACGTCGGGTTCCCGAAAGTTGGGGACTCGGCCCATTGGGGGCGGAGCATTGAGGGAGGGCCTCAGGTGACGTCCCGAAGTCGTCCCAACAGCGTGCACCGTACTCCTCGGGTACTCCATTTTGAGGGGGCAGAGCATCGGAATAACGTCGCCGCCCCCGATTCCAGCTTAAAAATGGATTCTCACCTGATGGTGATTCAGCCCATGCCTGTACCCTATCCCCGTAACCCAGTAACTCCAACTAACTTTTTTGGACACTAAAGGGCAATTTAGCATGGCAATACCCCTAACCTGCACATCTTTGTGAGGAAACCGGAGCACCCGGAGGTAACTCACGCAGACACGGGGAGAACACAGTCACCCGAGGCCGGAATTGAACCCGGATCCCTGGAGCTGTGAGGCAACCGTGCTAAGCACTGTGCCACTCCTAACTTCAACAGACCTTCCACGTTTGACATTTCCTGCCCTTGCTCACCCCCTGTTTCCCCATAAACACCTGAGCCGTGTGCTCTGAAACTGACTTCGCTGAAAAAGGCACGATTTGCTTCCGTTTCACTGCTGGACTTCAAAAAGACACCCACTGTGTGTGCAACAATAAGTGATCCGGCTGCTAATGGAGAGCAACATTAACTTAGACCTCCTCGTCTCTTTTCGTAACCTGGGGTATCATGCCCTCGGTACCTCTGCGAACTGGAATAAAACACACACGCACGCTCCGTGTGTCGAATCGAACGTTGACATTGAAGAAACAAAATATTTCTACTTTTAAATGCCGGCAATCATTTGGTGGGTGATTCTTTTCCAGCACGGGGTGCAGGATACTGAGCCAGAGGGGAAATTGGATCTCACGTCAGTAAAACACAGCACTGTCATAAATTCCATTGTAACATGATAAAACTGAACAGTAGAACGAACAAATGGATATTTTCCTGAAGGCTGCTGGTGTGGTAAAAGTCTGGATTAAAGACATGTGTGAGGCCTCTGGTTTACAGTTTTCACATGGAAATTGATTATGGAGCACAAACCCCAGATACCAAAAGAATCCCCAAGTCCCATGTAGTAAAAGCAGCATTTAATTAATTCAATCACTCCAAACCGATGGTCCTAATTATGAATGGATGGTAATTCCAGAACGTGATTCTCAAAACACTGGTTCGAAAAGGATTTGAAAAAACCCACTGGAAACTCACTTATACAGGTTTGCCAGACTGTCACTGGTAAAAACAATTGCTCGAATCCTATTTTCGTGCATCTGCATGTCTGAGGTAAACACTGTTTTTTCAAAAAAAATTTAGATTACCCAATTATTTTTTCCAATTAAGGGGCAATTTAGCGTGGCCAATCCACCTACTCTGCACATGTTTGGGTTGTGGGGGTGAAACCCACGCAGACACAGGGAGAATGTGCGAACTCCACACGGACAGTGACCCAGAGCCGGGATCGAACCTGGGACCTCAGCACCGTGAGGCGGTTGTGCTAACCACTAGGCCACCGTGCTGCCCTAGGTAAACACTGTTTTTAGTGTAAATGTTGATAACTGCTTTATGGGGGCAGCATGATGGCGGAGTGGTTAGCATTGCTGCCTACGGCGCTGAGGACCCAGGTTCAAATCCCGGCCCTGGGTCACTGTCCGTGTTGTGTTCCAGTCCTTGCCTGATGCTCGATTGAACTCTATGTACCTCTGAAAGTGGACGCCGCCCCCCCCCGCTACGCCACACAAGGTCGCAGGTAAGCCAGACGGCGTTTGACTGACAGTTTTCTGGGAAGCTGTGCCCATTTACATGTAGTTCCCTGAGCCGATACCAAATTGCGGTGGGCTCAGGAATAATTGGCGTCAATTGGCTCAATAAGGAGCAGCAAGCGGACTGCATGGAATCCAATCCATTGCTGTTTGAAATACTGTTAGGATGAGGTGACATCACTTTACTGTTTTCGAAGTATGAAAAATCAATGGGAATTCTAAACAACCTGTTTTACCCGTAGAGACTGAGCAGTGTCTGAATGTCTAAGTTGTCTTGTTACCTTTGTCAACAATATGGATATTGTTCAGGAGGTGAAAGGTTAACAATTACATGTAAATACATCTTATCTCCAGATGGTGATCAAGAGCAGCCAGGTAAGGTCACGTGACACCCCTGATTCTGGGAGAAGGTTTTTAGGAGTGAGAGAGTAGTCGTGAATTTGAGAGTTCTGTAGATAGGGTTATAGCACAGTTTATTTGAGCAACCTTTGTACTTTAGAAAGATGTTCGAATCTAGTTAAAAGTAGTGTTTTTAGATTAGCTTTGTTAATTAACATCGCTCGATGTTCTTTGTTGAACACTAGACATCCAAGCCAGCCTTACCAAGAGAACAGAGAACATTACAACCTTGACAAAGAGTCATCCAGACTCGAAACGTCAGCTCCCTTTTCTCTCCACAGACGCTGTCAGACCTGCTGAGATTGTCCAGTGTTTTCTGTTTTTGTTACCATGGTAATGGGCTCTTCCAGCAGAACTTACTTTTGAAAAACACGAGAAGCAATATTCTTGTGTATATAGCTATTCAATATAAACGAAGAGGTACTTTGAGTAAAAATTACTGTCCTTGTAAGTATATTTGTAGTGTGGAGATTAGCGGAGCAGGTTTGAGTGGCTGAATGAACCTCCCCTGTTCCTGTGGTCCTCAGATCTCAGCACCATTGCTGGCGTAAGACCCTAAAAAAAGGCAAGATGTAAATCCAACCATGCTTTATGAACTAGTTGAGCAACTCTTTCAAAGAACCAGCCCAGAATGTGGGCTGAATGGACCCACACTGATTGCACTATCTAATCGTGCCATCGTTAATACCCAGCCCCTTGAGAAGTTAGTACTGCTGTAAATTCTTATTTTAACACTTCCTGATCAAAAATAAAATTAAGATTCAGCCTTCTTTCTTCCTTCCGCCAATGTGGAAACGCCGTGTGAATGACTTCAAGCCAAACACACAAATCATGTCTTGGTACTTAATTTTTTTTTTAATATAAATTTAGATTACCCAATTATTTTTTCCAATTAAGGGGCAATTTAGCGTGGCCAATCCACCTACTCTGCACATTTTTGGGTTGTGGGGGCGAAACCCACACAGACACGGGGAGAATGTGCAAACTCCACACGGACAGTGACCCAGAGCCGGGATCGAACCTGGGACCTCAGCGCTGTGAGGCGGTTGTGCGAACCACTAGGCCACCTTGCTGCCCTCTTGGTACTTAATATGGTTGATCTCGACCAAGTACAAGGTTGAGGTACAAACAGACAACTTCATTCAGCTATGTCCTGGTGTGGAAGTTCAGTCTAACGTTGTACTGACATACTAACCAAGACAGTAATAAGGCTTTTACTGAAGAGGTATTTGCCTCCAAGCCTTTCTCTCTTATAAAGTATAAAGTCGTTTTAAATTTCTCATTCTTACAGTTTTGGGCTGTAACCTTTACAGTGATCCTATACCTCCTGGCTCCAATGTATCTCCTATACTCAGGTTCACAAGGATAATCTAATTCATGCAATTACCCTGCAGCCTTTGTTAAAATACAAAATATTTAATCTTTTCTCAGGTACATATCAGTTATTTTCGAAAGCATCAGTATTGAAGAAATAGCCTAAACGACTTCAACAGCATGTTTGCCAGCGCACACCTCCCCCCCCCCCCACCCGAACTTAGCATCAACTTCCCATTATAAAATAAATTTCAAGTTTGTGCACTGTTGCTTCACAGCGCCCGGGTCCCAGGTTCGATTCCCGGCTTGGGTCACTGTCTGTGCGGAGTCTGCACGGTCTCCCCGTGTCTGCGTGGGTTTCCTCCAGGTGCTCCGGTTTCCTCCCACAAGTCCCGAAAGACGTGCTGTTAGGTGAATTGGACATTCTGAATTCTCCCTCTGTGTCCCCGAACAGGCGCCGGAATATGGCGACTAGGGGATTTTCACAGTAACTTCACTGCAGTGTTAATGTGATAATAAAATAATGATAAATAATCTTTATTGTCACAAGTAGGCTTACATTAACACGGCAATGACGTTACTGTGAAAAGCCCCTAGGCACCACATTCAGGCACCTGTTCGGGTACAATGAGGGAGAATTCAGAATTCCCAGCTGGTACGGGAATTGAACCCACACTGCTGGCCTTGTTCTGCATCACAAACCAGCTGTCTAGCCCACTGAGCTAAACCAGCATATTTGTGACACTATTAAAGATTATTATTATCAATTTTTTTTTTCCAATTCAAGGGCAATTTACCATGGCCAATCCACCTACCCTGCCCATCTTTGGGTTGTGGGTGTGAGACCCACGCAGATATGGGGAGAATGTGCAAACTCCACACGGACAGTGACCCGGGGCCG
This sequence comes from Scyliorhinus canicula, assembly GCF_902713615.1. Taxonomy (NCBI): domain Eukaryota; kingdom Metazoa; phylum Chordata; class Chondrichthyes; order Carcharhiniformes; family Scyliorhinidae; genus Scyliorhinus; species Scyliorhinus canicula. Next base: position 194,361,973 of record NC_052154.1, on the reverse strand, counting down.
GGATCGAACCCTGGCCCTCGGAGGCATGAGGCAGCAGTGCTGAACACCGCGCCACCGTGCCGCCCCAGTGCTCCTTTATATCAGCAACACATGCCGTGCTTCACCCAGGTTGTACCTTCTCCAGCTCAACAACCCTGCACTCTTCTAATTCTGGCCTCTTGCACACCACTATTTATTTCACTTCACATTGGTGACTGTCCCTTCAGCTGCATAGGCCCTATGCTCTAGAATTCCCTCTGCAAATCTTCCTGGCTCTCTACTGCTCTCTGGTCTTTGAAAATCTACCTCTTTGATCCAATGTTTGTTCACCTCTCCTGATATCTCCTTAAGTGGTTGGGTGACATTGATAATCTTTCATACGAAATATCTTGGAGCGTTCAGCTATGTTAAAGGCAGGATAGAAAGAAAGGTTGTAGTTGACCGAGCCACGCAGGCCACAATCTTCCATGCTTTATTCTCAGTCTGTAGTTAGTTAGCTGATCTTACTGAGAAAGTAGTTGAGATACTACACGCCTTAGTCAACGAGGAGGAACAGTATCATCCACCAGCAGGGGAACTTGTGTTTTTAACATAATGGAGGAATAACTTGAATTTATATTTTTCTGTTCTTGCCTTCAGGATATTTCAATGCACTTTGCAGTCACTCATTTATTTTGATGTTTAGTTTTGGTTGCTAGTAAGAGAAAGATGTCAGTTCATTTGTGCTCACCAACGTTCTCCCTACCGCAATGAGATACCAGTTTATCGGCATTTTGGTGCTGTTAGTTGAAAGTTAGGCGACCAGGAGAATGTCACTATTCTTCTTCAGATAGTACCATAAATCTTTCATGCTTCAGTTTAACATCTGCTTCAAAAAACATGTTTGCTAATATTGCAATAGTCAGCCTTGACTTCTCAAGTGCCTGGATTTGGACTTCAACCTCACCAGCTCCTGACAAGCCAGATTGCTATCAACTGAGTTGAATTTGCTGAGTGTGGATCAGGAAGAGAACGGGAACATTGTATGTAAGGGTTATCAGCGTTAGGAGCAGAGTCAATAATCATCTCATTGAAGATGAACTGTAATAGCCACCGGTGTAGCACCTCAATGAAGCTCCGACCAAGTTCCAATGAGTTTATCCTTGCTCCCTGCTCTGTTGGCTGATTTCAGAAAGGGTGATATAATTGTTTCAGTATTCCTGTGTTGGGGAGGAGAAATTCAAAATGGGCGTCTGTGCACAATCTCAACCCGGAGGCGTCTACTAGAGCAGGATGCATGCGGCCATTTGGCGAGGACCATATTGGCTTCGCTTGTTTTTAGCTCCAGTAAGGTCGCTCACAAATAATGAACGTTTGGGTTAGGCACCAGAGGAACATCAGATGCCGCAGATGGAATGCAGAGATACCAGAGCTTCGCCAGGCTGGAAGAGGTACAGGGAAGAGGGAGGCCGAGGAGAGATTTGAAAATATTGAGAAGAGTTTTAAAGTGGAGTGGTTGCCAGACCTGAGCCAATGTAGGCCAGGGGTGCAGGGTGTGGGTCAGCAAGCACAGGGATGAGAGGTGAATGGGACTGGATGAGAACTAAGGTAAGGACAGGAGAGATTGGATGAGCTGAAGTTCACAGAGGGTGCAAGATGGGAGGCCACCAAAGACACTTTAGAATAGTTGAATCTGGAGTTAATAAAAGCAAATTTGTTTCCATAATTTACTTCAGCTGCAGCCACGAATGACAAAGTCAGATGCAAGTGATGACCAAAATCATGAATGGAGATAACTGTTTGGTCATGTGATTGAGTTTTTTTTTAAATTGAGCAAAAGGAAATCTCTGAAGCCAAGTAACAGCCTCCTTATGTGCGACTTTCAGCTCATTAGTCCGTCACTCAGTCTGTGGAGGGGACACTCCTTAGGAATGTACAGCATTGTTTCAATAGCACCACAAATACGGTTCTGGAGGTTTGTTGTACAGGGACCCTACCCCCTCCCCGCTAAACCTGTTCAGTAAAGGTCACTCACCGTGGTATTCCAAAGCCTGCCATTTGACAGATGGGCTTTGTCACAAGGAGCTTCTTCGTGACTTCCCATGTTTCCCATTTTTTGATCCAAAAGGAAGAAGTGTGCTGGTAGATTTTGCTCAGGAAGATTGCTCCATATGGGGCACCAAGATGGAAGATGGGCAGTAGGTGAGTTGAACAGGTCTCTTAGTGCCTAAGATGCAGGAGCAGAAATAGACCACGGCTCATTGTGTCTGATTCGTCATTCAATGAGATCATGGCTGATCTGCTGTAATCCTCAACTCCACTTACCCACCATATTCCCATAACACGGATTCCTTTGCTGATTAAAAATCTGTCTCAGCCTCAGATATACTTCATGACCCAACCTCTACAAATCTCTGCGGTAAAGAATTCCACAGATTCACTACCCTCTGAGGGAAGAAATTCCTCCTCATCTTGATCTTAAATGGGCAACCCCCTTACTAGAAACATACATAGAAAATAGAAGCAGGAGGAGGACATTTGACCTCTGAGCCAACTCCGCCATTCATTATGATCATGGCTGATCATCAAATTCAAACCATCCCTCCATATTCCTTGATCCCTGCTGTCCCAAGAGCTATATCTAATTTCTTCTTGAAATCACACAACATTTTATTCAACTACTTTCTATGGTAGCGATTCCACTAATTCATCACTCTCATCCAACTTTGTATCATCTACAAATTTACTCAGTTCAAAACCAGTTCAAACCTCAACGAGAATGTAAAAACCCACAGAGCCACAGCCCAGCTCCGCCCACACAATTACATCACAAAGCCATGTGATCAGACAAAATCCTTTCTTAAAGGGACAGTCCCATGACAACATGTTCACGTTCCCGGTCTAATGAGAAAAGAGGCACTGCTGGATGTGATACAGGCAAATAAGGTGCACCAAGTGTTTGCGGAGAATAAGAGTGATCACCATATCATAGGATTTAGATTAGTAATGGAGCAATACAAGGTAACCGATATGAAGTAAAACATCTAGATTTGAAGACGGCTAATTTCAATGCGATGGGAATAGATCCAGCCAGGGTAGAATGATACCAAAGACTGACATGAAGAACTGTAGTGGAAGACTGGTTGATCTTTAAGGCAGTGATGCTTCAGTTATTGATGTGTTAGGCAGGTTGGTTCGACGTTGACTGCAACTGGATGCAGGGAAGCTAGTAACAAACGTCTGACACCGGAGATGATCCAACATGGTTTTATTTAACTATGGACTGCTGTACATGTTCAGCTGTGGGTTGACACTCTACTAATCCTACTGATAACCTCTTACTGGCTCGACCAGACCTACTAGCTACCGCATGGTAATAGTGCCCACTAGCTTGTGCACTCTGACTGTCTCAGTGTCTGGGTCCCGAAAAGAGCAGGAGTCTTAATGCCCTGTGGGCTTTATAGTGGTGGTGTCCTGTCTGGTGTTTGGTTGTTCTGTGTTGTGTGTTCATTGGTCACCCTGTGTGTCAATCATTGCCTGTCTGCATCTCATTATATACATGAGTGGAAATTATGACAGTTATAAACTAGCTGCAGTCCACCAAAGGAAAATGGTCGAAAAATAAAAAAACAGTGGGCTGGATTCTCCGATTTTGAGGCTATGCCTGGAGAATGTGGCTCGTCTTACAATAAAAAAAGATGGCGCCACCCCTGCACCAATGCTGCGCCCGGTAGTGGGCTAGCAGCCATGCTATGTAAAGCCCCCAGCGTTTCCGACAGAAATGGCTGTAGAATGTCCGGGTCCGTGGCCAAGCATGCGCACGGCGATAACCTGCAGCGGTCGCGTTGTACAACATGGTGCTGGTCGCACGCAGACCCAGCCACCCAGATAGTGCCCCCCTGTAATCCGATGTTCCACACATCCACTTACCTAATCTTTTCCCGTAACCTTTGATTCCTTTAATGATCAAGCATCTATCTGTCTCAACCTTAAATATACACAAGGACACTGTCCCCCACAGCTCCCTGTGACACGGACTCTCCCCCACAGCTCTCTGTGACACGGACTCTGCCCCACAGCTCTCTGTGACACAGACTCTGTCCCCACAGCTCTCTGTGACACGGACTCTGCCCCCCACAGCTCTCTGTGACACAGACTCTGTCCCCACAGCTCACTGTGACACAGACTCTGTCCCCACAGCTCTCTGTGACACAGACTCTGTCCCCACAGCTCTCTGTGACACGGACTCTGCCCCCACAGCTCTCTGTGACACGGACTCTGTCCCCACAGCTCCCTGTGACAGACTCTGCCCCCACAGCTCTCTGTGACACGGACTCTGCCCCCACAGCTCTCTGTGACACGGACTCTGCCCCCACAGCTCTCTGTGACACAGACTCTGTCCCCACAGCTCTCTGTGACGCGGACTCTGCCCCCACAGCTCTCTGTGACGCGGACTCTGCCCCCACAGCTCTCTGTGACACAGACTCTGTCCCCACAGCTCTCTGTGACACGGACTCTGCCCCCACAGCTCTCTGTGACGCGGAGTTCCCAAGACTCACAAACCTCTGAGAGAAGAAATTCCTCCACATCTCAAAGCCCCCAAAGCCTGTCCACCATCTACAAGGCACAAATTGAATTTGGATTTGTATATTGTCATGTGTACTGAGGTACAGTGGAAAGTATTGTTCAACGTACAGTTCAGACAGATCATTCTATACATGAAGAAAACATAGGGTATACATAAATACACAATGTAAATACATAGGCACAGTCATCAGGTGAAGCAGACAATAGAAAAACTGTGTGACGAGATCAGTTCTGTCCATAAGAGGGTCATTTAGGAGTCTGGTAACCGCGGGGAGGAAGCTGTTTTTGAATCTTTGATGTGGAGATGCCGGCGTTGGACTGGGGTGAGCACAGTAAGAAGTCTTACAACACCAGGTTAAAGTCCAACAGGTTTGTTTCAAACACGAGCTTTCGGAGCACGGCTCCTTCTTCAGATTCACCTGAAGAAGGAGCCGTGCTCCGAAAGCTCGTGTTTGAAACAAACCTGTTGGACTTTAACCTGGTGTTGTAAGACTTCTTACTGTTTTTGAATCTGTTCATGCTCAGACTTTTGTATCTCCTGCTCGATGGAAGAGATTGGAAGAGTGAATAAGCCGGGTGGGAGGGGTCTTTGATTATGATGCCCGCTTTCCCAAGGCAGCGGGAGGTTTGGTCGGAGTCAATGGATGGGAGGCGGGTTCCCGTGATGGACTGGGCTGTGTTCACAACTCTCTGAAGTTTCTTACGGTCTTGGGCCGAGCAGTTGCCATACCAGGCTGTGAAGCAGCCGGATAGGAATGTTTCTATGGTGCATCTGTAAAAGTTGGTAAGAGTCAACGTGGACATGCCGAATTTCCTTAGTTTGCTGAGGAAGTACAGGCGTTGTTGTGCTTTCTTGGCTGTTGCACCGACATGAGTGGACCAGGACAGATTATTCATGATGTGCACACCTAGGAATTTGAAGCTGTCAAGCATGTCCACCTGGGCACCATTGATACAGAGAAGAGTGTGTACAGTACTTTGCTTCCTGTATCAAGTCAGGAGTGTAATGGAGTACTCTCCACTTGCCTGGATAAGTGCAGCTCCAACAACACTCATGAAGCTCGACACCATCCAGGACAAAACAGCCCCACTTGATTGCTCCCCCCTTCCACAAACATTCAATCCCTTCACCACCGACGAACAGTGACAGCCGTGTGTACCATCTATAAGATGCACTGCAGTAACTCACCAAGGTTCCTTCGACAGCACCTTCCAAACCCATGACCATGACCATCTAGAAGGACAAGAGCAGCAGATACCTGGGAACCCCACCACCTGGAGGTTCCCCTCCAAGTCCCTCACAATCCTGGCTTGGAAATATATCCCTGTTCCTTGTCAGTTGCGAGGGCAACATCCTGGAACTCCCTCCCTAACTGCACAGTGGGTGTACCTACACCTCAAGGACTGCAGCGGTTCAAGAAGGCAACTCACCAACACCTTCTGAAAGACAACTCGGGATGAGCAATAAATGCTGGCCTAATCAACGGCACCCACATTCCGTAAGTTAATTTAAAAAAAGTAACTGCTCATCTAGTACAGAACGTCAGGCAGACAGTGTGACAACTCCGAGGCTGTCAGGGAGTTGGGAGAGGTGGTAGTCAGGTAGAGCTGGGCATCTCAAACATAGGTTTTGCTCCTAACGCCCTTTTTCTGATGTCAGTGAAGGGTGGAATGTAGATGCAGAATAGGAGGGAGCCAAGACTGGAACCATGATGGTAAGAATGTGACAAGGGAGAGACGCCATTGTAGGTAACTCTCTGGCTTCAAATGGGGAGTTAAGACAGAAGCCAGGTGTCCATTCTGGACGACAGGGAGGGCAGGTGTTGGAAGAAGACCTGTTTATTGCTACTGTTCTTTCATCAGATAAGACAGCAACTAGTTTGTGCTCGGCAAGGTCCCACTAGCAGGATTGAATTGACTAGACAGTTGATCTGTTTTTTGGTTTTGATTTAAAGATAAACGTTGGCCAGAAAAATCCACATGAACAGACAGATTGGTCCTTGGTTGGACTGCTCATCCAAAGGGCAACTCCTCCACCTACTTTTGTCAGGTGTGTGTGGCAAGGGTTTCGGAAACGGGACTAGTAGAAAGAGTTATGATGCAAACGATCTACTTGGGTGGCAGAACAGGCTCGGTGGGCTGAATGGCCTCCTTCTGCTACCTCAAATAGGTGTAATGACTGTGGCTAGGACAAACAGTTCAAGCCCCTTCCCCAACGAAAGGTAACTTTATTTCCCCTGGAACCATTTGGGTTCAAGGGCGTGAGAGAAAGTAGAACTCACCAAATCTCAACCCGAATTATGGGAAGGAATTTTCTCGAGAAGATGAACATTAATCCTTTGTGCCTCAGTTATCCTGTGGCATTGGAGCTTTTGCGAGCCCACAAAATGTTTACTGATTAACACCTGTTCCTGGCATGGAATCCCCGTTAGCCGCTTTGCTGCCGTGGTATGTGAGGGAGGACCATGTGCCAATGGAATTCAGGCGTGATGTGAAGAAGGTCATTGCTTTGGCAGATTCCCTCTCTGAAGTTTGTGCGCTCCAGGGATAGGCAACATGCTCCATTTCGGATAAAAAATTTATTTTACTGTATTTGCCAAGAGATAAGGAAACAATGTGGATTTCTTGTTCCCGAGTCTCTACAAATATGTTCTCACAAATGGGGAAAGCTTGTTTACTCAGAGAGGAATTCATTTTTTTTTTCAAGCCTCCAACAGTGTGCGTAAACGTAGGGGAATGGCTAACAGTCATTGGGTGCACAACCTGAAACACCTGCAGCCTCAGAGGCCAGAAGGGACAAGGATTTGCCGATTTAGGACCTATTGTTCATGGTACCTTGCTTATATTTGGCCAGTGTGAGGCGGTAATGAATCAGGGAGATGCTACCTTTGGCGGTACTGTTTACTTGCTGCACCGGCATTCTGGAGAGCAATGGGTTGGGTTTTAATTTCACCTGCGCAGTGAAAACCAGTCCAACAATTTTACCCGCCCACAGAGCTAAATATAAGCGGATTGATGTGACCATCAATTCACACAAAACAGAGGGCAGCATGATGGCGCAGTGGGTTAGCCCTGATGCCTCATGGCGCCGAGGTCCCAGGTTCGATTCTGGGTCACTGTCCGTGTGGAGTTTGCACATTCTCCCTGTGTTTGCGTGGGTTTCGCCCCCACAAACCAAAGATGTGCCACGCTAAATTGCCCCTTAATTGGAAAAACAAATGAATTTGGTACTCTAAATTTATAAAAAATAAATTCACACAAGACAGAGTTGAAGTGAACAGTGGCTTTAATCAACTAGAACAGTGCCTGCCTGCGACTGCTCTGCCCTGAGAGCTGCCTACAGGACAGCAGCTCTATCTACCTTTCCTCAAGGTGCGGAGCCAGTGGGGAGCCCACAAGGGCAGCAACATGATACAAGCGATGTAATACAATACAATGGTCCATAGGTGGAGCCCACAAGGGCAACAACATAGTACAATGCAATACAGTGGTGAATGGTTGCCATAATACATTCACCACACAGATTATTTGCACACTTGCAAATCAACCCCTTCACTCCAATTTCCACTTTAATCTCTGGGCAAATGGGATCAAGAATTTATGTTCATTGAGGTTTTATTGTGCCAATGGGACTCGATTGTATTTTTTACCTAAAAAAAAAGGAAGATTTGAACGCTTAAAGCACCTTTTGTGCCCTTGAGGTATCCAATGGTGTTTTTCAACCAGTAAGCTAGTTTGTTGTTTTATTATAAATTTAGGGTACCCAATTCACTTTTTCCAATTAAGGGGCTAAATTGCCAATGGCCAATCCACCTACCCTGCACATCTTTGGGTTGTGGGGGTGAAACCCACACAGACACGGGGAGAATGTGCAAACTCCACACGGACAGTGACCCAGAGCCGGAATCGAACCTGGGACCTTGGCGCCGTGAGGCAACAGGGCTAACTCACTGCGCCACCGTGCTGCCCAAGCAAGCTAGTTTTGAAGTGTAGTCACCATTGTAATGTGGGGAAAAGGGGCAGTCAATTTGTACACAGCAAGCTCCCACAAACAGCATTGGGCAGATCAAAGACGCAAAATACACCAACGATGGTGGAAGGGATCACTAGTGGAAAAGGTTCTAGAAATGATAATCCGCAACAAAAGTAACAGCCATTTAGATGGTATGGATTAACGAAAGAATGCCCAGCATAGATTTGTTCAAAGTAAATCGTGCTTAACTAACATGGTTGAGTTTTTGATGAGGTAACAGAGAGGATCAATGAGGGTATATGGTTGACGTGGTGTACATGGACTTCTAGAGGGTGGTTCACCCAATAGGCTTGTTAGCAAAGTTGAAGGCCATAGAATTAAAAGGAAATTGAAGGCACGGTATGATGTTGGATGAGTGACAGGATACAATGAACAGCTGTTTTCCACACGGGAAGTTAAGTATACAGTGGGGTTCCTCCGGCACTGCAGCAGAGCAGAGGGTGATGGAGATGGCTGGGAGAGGGAAGAGTGGGCAGTCACCCAGACGTTGGTTGGCATGGGACAACCAAGTGATCCCCCAGTGCATTGCCATGTCCCTATTGCAAGTGAGTCAGCCCCCACCCCCACACCGTGCCTACTCGGGATCTCACCTTGACTTATGCCTTGCAAGATGACCTTCCGAAGAGGCCAGGCCGCCCGGTCTCCCTCACCCCTGGCCGCAACCCTGCAACACCCCGGAGCACCATACCGGGGATGGCATTGACTTCTCGTCACTGATGTCACCCTCCACCATCCCAGAGGCTCGCACCTCGATGGGCCATTTAGTGAAGAGGCTCCTGGGACACCATCTGGTGCGCACTTCACACATGCTGCGGTACATCAGGTGGAGGTAGGAACTCCCGAAGGGACGGACATTCAGAGGATGGCCCCACCCGGGGACGAACTGACATCCAGGAGGGTCTTGGGTTTCTGGAAAGGGCGGCCTCATCAATTCTGGAGATGCAGAATCAGAGCCAGGGACTACAGGCTTGCTGAAGTCCAGGTCTGAGGCGTTCAAATCAGGCAACCTGACCTATACAAGAAAGCCAGATATGATCTAAGGAGATCCATCAAAGATGCCAAAAGACAGTACGGACCAAGCTCGAGTCCCAGGCTAGCCACACGGACCCCCTCCGACCATGGCAAGGTCTGCAAGGCATAACGGGCTACAAGATGAAAGCATGCAAAATCGTCGGCTCCAATGCACCCCTCCCTGATGAGCTCAACGCATTCTATGCCCACTTTGAGCAAGAGGTCAGCGAGAGCGAGCCCTCCACCCCACAAGCCGTGGATGAACTTGTATCTGAGATCACCATTGCAGACGTCAGAGCAGCCTTTTCGAAGGTCAACCCACGGAAAGCCACTGGCCCGGATGGGTACCCGGATGAGCACTCAGGTCTTGCACGGATCAGCTGGCGGGGGTATTCGCAGACATCTTCAACCTCTCTTTACAACAATCTGTGGTCCCTATCTGCTTCAAGAAGATGACCATCATCCCTGTACCAAAGAAAAGCTAAGCAGCGTGCCTTAATGACTATCGTCCAGTGGCTCTGACATCCATCAGCATGAAGTGCTTTGAAAGGTTAGTCATGGCACAAATCAACTCCAACCTCCCGGATTGCCTTGATCCACTACAGTTCGCCTACCGCTACAACAGGTCCACAGCAGACGCCATCTCCATGGCCCTGCACTCTACCCTGGAACACCTAGATAACAAGGACACTTATGTCAGACTCCTATTTATCGACTACAGCTCAGCCTTCAACAACATCATTGCTACAAAACTCATCTCCAAACTCCATGGCCTTGGCCTTGGCTCCTCCCTCTGCGACTGGATCCTGAACTTTCTAACCCACAGACCACAATCAGTAAAGATGGGCAACAACACCTCCTCCACGATCATCCTCAACACCGGTGCCCCACAAGGCTGTGTCCTCAGCTCCCTACTATACTCGATACACCTATGACTGTGTGGCCAAATTCCCCTCCAACTCAATTTTCAAATTTGCTGATGACACCACCGTAGTGGGTCGGATTCCAAACAATGACAAGACAGAGTACAGGAATGAGGTAGAGAATCTGGTGAACTGGTGCGACGACAATAATCTCTCCCTCAATGTCAACAAAATGAAGGAGATTGTCATCGACTTCAGGAAGCGTAGTGGAGAACATGCCCCTGTCTACATCAATGGGAATGAAGTAGAAAGGGTCGGGAGCTTCAGGTTTTTAGGTGTACTGATCACCAACAACCTGTCCTGGTCCCCCCATGCTGACACTATAGTTAAGAAAGCCCACCAACGACTCTACTTTCTCAGTAGACTGAGGAAATTTGGCATGTCACCTACGACTCTCACCAACTTCTACAAATGCACCATAGAAAGCATTCTTTCTGGTTGTATCACAGCCTGGTATCCAGGATCCTGCTCTGCCCAAGACAGCAGGAAACTACAAAAGGTTGTGAATGTAGCCCAGTCCATCACGCAAACCAGCCTCCCATCCATTAACTCTATCTATAATTCCCGCTGCCTCAGAAAGGCAGCCAACTTAATTAAGGACCCCACGTACCCCGGACATACTCTCTTCCACCTCTTCCAGCACGGTAGCATGGTGGTTAGCATCAATGCTTCACAGCTCCAGGGTCCCAGGTTCGATTCCCGGCTGGGTCACTGTCTGTGCGGAGTCTGCACGTCCTCCCCGTGTGTGCGTGGGTTTCCTCCGGGTGCTCCGGTTTCCTCCCACAGTCCAAAGATGTGCGGGTTAGGTGGATTGGCCAGGCTAAATTGCCCTTAGTGTCTTAAAAATAATGTTAATGGGGGTTGTTGGGTTACGGGTATAGGGTGGATACGTGGGCTTGAGTAGGGTGATCATTGCTCGGCACAACATTGAGGGCCGAAGGGCCTGTTCTGTGCTGTACTGTTCTAATTCTAATTCTAATTCTTACGTCAGGAAAAAGATACCAAAGTTTGAGGTCACGTACCAACCGACTCAAGAACAGCTTCTTCCCTGCTGCCATCAGACTTTTGAATGGACCTACCTCGTATTACGTTGATCTTTTCTCTACACCTTGCTATAACTGTAACATTATATTCTGCAGTCTCTCCTTCCTTCCTTATGTACGGTATGCATTGTTTGTACAGCATGCAAGGAACAACACTTTTCACTGTATACTAATACATGGGACAATAATAAATCAAACCAAACCAAATCTAATCAAATAATAAATAGGAGGGGGTGTCAGCAACCAACCAGTGTCTGTAGCTGCAATTGGAGGAGTTGAACCATCTGCAGGAGCAGGAGGTGGTGCTGACAATGCGTGCTACCCAGGCCAACACCGAACGGGTGGCGACTGCGTTGGAAGCCTTGGGTGCAGGGGTTAGGCCAAGGGTCAGGATGTCCAAGGTCTGGGGCACATTGTGCGGGTGGTGGCTGAGGTGAGGACAGGGCAGCCCTGTTACAGGCAGCCGTGTACTAGGCCACATGGACACCACTGCGCATCCCATTGACAGTGGGCAGAACAGCGTGGTACCATGCCACTTGTAGCACCCAACTTTCCAGCCCATCCAGATGCAGTCCCTCCAGTGGACAGTCGCCAAAGGGGACCCAGGCCACAGGGTGGGACATGTAATAGGCCGCCTTCGCATCTGAAATGATGTCTGGGGAGCAAACTGAACGGAACACTAGGGCATGTACGATTAGAAGATCAGGCACCACTTAAGTTGGCATGGGTGCAGCACACAGGATAGTGTTCAGGGCTGGGGCACAATACTTATATATAGCAAAATAAACACCTGTGCACCAACATTCCGCACTGCCTCGGTCCTCTATCTGAAGGGTGTGAGGGATGGGATGGGCGGAGAGGGTGCACAGGGAGGGGTGGGGGAGGGGGTTCGGGGGAAGGCCGGAGGTGTGGGGTGCAGCTATTGGGGGGGGGGGGGCACCGAGCAGGGCCCCCAGGACAGTCCGACGTTCCACCCGGGGTCACCCGTGGAGGCAGCAGGGAATGGGGCTGGAGACGTGGGCTGCCATGTGGTAGCGCCTGCCCAGTGTGTGACCCATCACCGTTCACCACCCCCATAACCAGCCCTCCCACCATGAACCCCATCCCCACCCCCCCCCCCCCCCCCCCCAGAGGGTCTATGGGCCGTGGATGAAATTGCCAGCACATAAGCAGGAATCATCCCGGGCAGACACTGGAATGGGATGCCGAAGCCAGGAGTCAGACTTTGCCAAACGATGCGGAGCACCAGAACTCATCGCACAGCGGGTCATCATCATCCTCCATCCCAAGGATCAGAGCCACTGATACTGCCAACCCAGGGCCAATGCCATACAGTGAAGATGTGGGAACCTGGGGGATGTGGTCGGGGGACGGGGGGAGGTGCTGTGTTGGGAGGGATGGAGTGCAAGGAGGGGGGACTAGGGAGTGGGTGGGTTGTTATTGGTGTGGGGTGTGTGTGGGGAGGTGGGACATGGAGGCAGAGCTTCTGTGGCCAGGCCTCCTAATCAGCCAACCTGGGAGATGTACGGTTATCCTGTGCTGCGGCCCTGCCGCACACATTGCCCAACCTCCTGTGCCTGCCCGTACCCCATGCTCTATCCAGCCTCGCCATCCTCTGCATCCGCCATGTCGGATGAGGCCTGGCGTTCCCTCTCCCCTTCCTCGAGCATGCCCCCACCTCTGAGGCGCGATGTTGTACAGAACACAGCAGGCCAGCACGATGTGAGAGTTCCTCCCGGGGATATACTGGAGGGATCCACCAGAGTGGAATTGTATCTTTAGGACACTGATGCACCGCTCGATGACGCTCCTGGTTGCTGCAAGAGCGTCGTTATCGCGGTTCTCCACATTGGTCTGGGGGTCCCTGGGCAGGCGTCATTCGCCACGAACGCAGCAGATGTCCCTTGTCACCCAGGAGCGAAACACTCACCCGAGGGAGCATCTCGAAGGTGTCAGCCACCGTCGTGGGCGCTAGGATATCTGCGTCGTGCACGCTGCCTGGGTATTGGGTGCAGACATGCAGCTGATGGCCACACACCACCTGAATATTTGCATCCCCAACCGCGGCAATTTCCCCCGACACTTTGCCATCCACAATGCGCTCCTGGCCAATTGGTGACAGGCCCCAGGGGGACCTGTACCCCACCAGCCATCCATGCCGGCAGGGGTACCAGTGGCTGGCGCAGCCCAGGCCAGCGACACATGCGACCCCTATCCTGCACCCTCCAGTGGGGTCTACTGTGGGTGTCCTCCTTTAGTGGGCCATGTGACACCCCGCTAGCAGGGTGGTACTGGGTTGAGCGGGGTTTACCTGGTACCTTCATACTTAGTGGCATGCCTGCGGGCAGGGTCCACGGATGTGCCGGGGCAAAGGGGGTTGGGCACAAGCTGGGATTGTAGCTGTTGTGTGTGCTGTGGGTCCTATGTGTGGCTCACAGGTTGTGTCAACCTATCCGAGGGCAGGATGGGTGGGGGCAGGGGCGCAGTGGGCAGGCAGGGCATGGAGACAGCCGGTGGTGCTGCGGGGTGGGCTGGCTGATAGTGTCACTAGTGGGGTCACTGTCCTGTGAAGGACCCTGTGCCAGGGAGGGTGCCAGAGGCCACGGTGCATGCTCCGCTCTACCCCTTCTTCCTCTGCAGTGGGGCGGCACTTCTCGTTGATGGGTCGGCTGGGGGCTGCGGGGGCCTCCTGGGGGGTGGGGGGGGGGCACTCTACACATTGCACATCACCAACTTCTACAGATGCACGATTGAAAGCATTCTTTCTGGTTGTATCACAGCTTGGTATGGAGCCTGCTCTGCCCAAGACTGCAGGAAACTACAAATGGTTGTGAATGTAGCCCAGTCCATCACGCAAACCAGCCTCCCATCCATTGACTCTGTCTATAATTCCCGCTGCCTCAGAAAGGCATCATGAAGGACCCCACGCACCCCGGCCATACTCTCTTCCACCTTCTTCCGTCAGGAAAAAGATACCAAAGTTTGAGGTCACGTACCAACCGACTCAAGAACAGCTTCTTCCCTGCTGCCATCAGACTTTTGAATGGACTTACCTCGTATTAAGTTGATCTTTTCTCTACACCTTGCTATGACTGTAACCTTATATTCTGCAGCAGTCTCTCCTTCCTTCCCTATGTACGGTATGCATTGTTTGTACAGCATGCAAGAAACAATACTTTTCACTGTATACTGATACATGTGACAATAATAAATCAAATCAAATCAAAGGAGACAGTGGGCAGTCAGCATTATGCTCTGCTAGATGGCTGCCTTGCAGACTGCAGCAATGGCAGTCCATGCCCAGCCATCCCGAACACGCAAACCCAAGGCCCACCTCCGGGTCAATCCCCTCTACCCCCCCTCGGCCCTGGCAGCTTCTCCAAAGCCGGCGGCACAACCGGCAGCTCTCGGGTCTGATTTTGGAAATTTATTTACCTCCTCCCTCTCCCTCATCAGCCACGGCGCCTGGTCCAAGTTTTTAAATACCTGTGGTAAACCGCCTCCGTCTGGCGGGATGGAGCATCGCAGAGGCCCGGAGAATACTGGGCTGAATACTGGGTAATAACAAAGAACAATACAGTACAGGAACTATACAAACGCCTGGAGAATGGCCGGGTCCGTGGCCACGAATACGAACGGCGATGACCTGAAGCGTTCGCACCGTACAATATGGCGCCGGCCGTAGGCAGACCAGACCTGCCAGATAGTGCCCCCTTGGACACCCCCTGACCACCCCCTGGCCAACACCAACCAGTCCCCCCAGCCCTCACGGAAGCCCCCCACCCTCTCCCCCTGCTAGCACCACGGCCCCCGCCTGAGTGTGGGGTCACTGGACACAGTCCGCAGCTGGGACGCTGGGTTCCCTACCACTGAGATCACCAGTGAACTGTGCCATCGGGAACTCGGCCAATCGAGGGCGGAGCATCGGGGGAGGGCCTTCAGGTGACGGCGCTAACGCCGTTCCAATGGCCTTGTGGCTCGCGACGCAATGACTCTTAGTACTCTCAGTACTTTCACTGCTCTCAGTACTCCCAGTACTCCCAGTACTCCCAGTACTCCCAGTACTCCCAGTACTCCCAGTATTCCCAGTACTCTCAGTACTCTCAGTACTCCCAGTACTCCCAGTACTCCCAGTACTCTCAGTACTCTCAGTACTCTCAGTACTCTCAGTACTCTCAGTACTCCCAGTACTCCCAGTACTCCCAGTACTCCCAGTACTCTCAGTACTCTCAGTACTCTCAGTACTCTCAGTACTCCCAGTACTCTCAGTACTCTCAGTACTCTCAGTACTCCCAGTACTCCCAGTACTCCCAGTACTCCCAGTACTCTCAGTACTCCCAGTACTCCCAGTACTCCCAGTTCTCTCAGTACTCTCAGTACTCTCAGTACTCTCAGTACTCTCAGTACTCTCAGTACTCCCAGTACTCTCAGTACTCACAGTACTCACAGTACTCCCAGTACTCTCAGTACTCACAGTACTCTCAGTACTCACAGTACTCACAGTACTCCCAGTACTCTCAGTACTGTTAGTACTCCCAATACTCTCAGTACTCTCAGTACTCACAGTACTCTCAGTACTCCCAGTACTGCCAGTACTCTCAGTACTCCCAGTACTCTCAGTACTCACAGTACTCCCAGTACTCTCAGTACTCTCAGTACTCACAGTACTCCCAGTACTCTCAGTACTCTCAGTACTCTCAGTACTCCCAGTACTCTCAGTACTCCCAGTACTCCCAGTACTCTCAGTACTCTCAGTACTCGGCTGAGCTCCTAGGCCGACAGGACACCAGCTGGCTTTCAGCACTGTGAGTGCCTGGGAGATTTTAACCCCAGCCTCATTTACGATGCTCAACATCAGTCTCGCACCCAAATATGGCAGTCAGAGCTAGCTACTGGGTCAGTAATGTGTTTCTGGATCTCAACATTGAGGGAATTGTGTCGGCGAGGTGATGGGGCATTTGAAAGGGTATCAAGGAAGCATCCAGGACAAGTCTCACGAAGCACGTTGATGTTATTTGTGAGGCTATCCCAACGTGGAACACCGGATTGTGGGGCTGAATAGTTCATTGTGTTTGGTGGAAGGAGACAAGTGAAGCCGCAATGAGAATTAACAGCCCAATCATCGGGTAACAATTATTCAAGACTCTTTATTAAAGTAAAGAAAAGACAATTACACACAAACGGACAACTCTTACTCTCACACAATTTAAGATGCATGAATTATTGAACACACACAGTTTCTATAGAAAGTACCCCTTGTTACACAATATATCTATGATCCTTGACCTCTGTAAGGCTTCCCCTTGTTCCCCGAGCAACATCCAAATTGAATAATCATCTATAGTCACCACAGAGTACAGGGATGATGCTCATATCTGGGAACCGCCTTTTTCCTGGTCCATCGAAGATATTTTAAAACTGCTGTTACAAAGGTTTTCTGCACTGCCTTGCCTCTAAGACTTTGAGGCTTGTTCGCTGTAAACTTGATCTTCAGGATTGGAGGCTGGCAACTGGCTTTCTAAGATTGCTAGATGGTAACTGTCTGTCTTACTTCTTACGTTCTGGACAATTATACTGTTGTTGTTCTTTGATTATGCCTTTAGTGTATTTGGCTCTCTGCCCCCATCAACTTCCATGACCATACATTACCATATGTAAATCTCAGGGACCTTCCCAATCGTCTATAATCTGTTTCTCCTCAATAAACCATTCACACTTGATTATTATCTAAACAGCTGTTCCAAACCCCGCACTGGGAGATACATATACCAATTGGGGCACTTTGAGTACTGTCTATGCTGTCTCCAGACAGATTCGTGAAACCAGCAAGGCCCAAGTTTTCATTTTAGGATCAGGTAGTGCTGTCTTGCTCACCCCACCAGCCGACAATGGGAAGAAGCTAAACTAAATTCAGGACCTCTTCTGCTCCCTTTGCTAATGGATGCGGCCTGGTGGCGAGGTGGTACCCTTCTCAGCCCCAAGCCAGGCTGTACATGGGCCGATATTGCAATTGGACCCTGGTGTCAGAATTACCTGTGTGCTCTGAAGAATTAAAGAAAGCCCCCTCTCCCACTGATCTGCTGAAAAAGTACAGGTAAGCTACAGGAAGGCAGTGCAGGAGGTAAGTCTCACAGGGGCATTTTAACTGCCCATTGGGCAGGATGTGGGATAATAACCCCCCCACCCCCCAGCCAATTGTGGTCATGTGCAGCCCTGTGTGAGAGGTTAAAGGTCTCTTTTTCTCTGGCTGTTAAGGGCACTAAATCTCCTTCCACCATCTCAATCCAATCCCCAGTGGCCATAAAACACAGCACAAAACCCGCTCCAAATTTGGCATAATTGGCAATAATTCAGCAGCCTTCCACAAAAATGCATCAAGGACACAGAGTGTGGGAAATGTAAAGCTGTATTCTGTCGTATTGGTCGCTTTTCTGAGCTGGATTTCAAATGCACAGTGACAACAGTGTATAGGGACACTGATCCGATCATATGGTGCTCTGTCACTTTTCAGCACTATCTTTTAATTTGACCATTTAAAATATATTATTTTTCTTATTCTCTTATATATATATATATATATATTGATTAACAAACATTAGCTGTGCAGGCTGGAGTTTTCATTCAGCAAACCTCCCCCAGCAACTCAGCAGTTTAACTGGGCGATACGCACCAGGAGGATCCCAACATTGAATCCCATGGGATATTTGGGATTGATCCAGCTATTGTTTCTCGCGGTTTTAGTGACGATAAAGTCAAGCAGAATGGTAATCAATCAAGATTACGTTGTCATGTTTTGGGCCTATTGATATGTAGATATGAACAATCAATTTATCTGTTAACGCCAGTCTGAACAAGACTTCCTCAGTGCAACAGGAGTTTAGTTCTGTTGTGCTTCATGACACAAGGAAGGTATATGTTTGCACAGGCAAATACTGTAAAATTTGCATAAATGTTGTTGCAAATTAAATCCAGCAAATTGCTTAGTTATGTCACAATGGCAATTGTACAAATGCATCCAAGTGCATCATCTAATAAAAATAATCTTTATTAGTGTCACAAGTAGGCTTGCATTAACACTGCAATGAAGTTACTGTGAAAATCCCCGAGTCGCCACATTCCGGCGCCTGTTCGGGTACACGGAGGGAGAATTCAGAATGTCCAATTCACCTAACAGCACGTCTTTTAGGACTTGTGGGAGGAAACCGGAGCACCCGGAGGAAACCCACGCAGACACAGGGAGAACGTGCAGACTCCGCACAGACAGTGACCCAAGCCGGGAATCGAACCTGGGACCCTGCGCTGTGAAGCAACAGTGCTAACCACTGTGCTACCGTGCTGCCCACAGGAACTATAACCAGAAGGTGGCAAGGGGTACGGAATGGGAACACTCTAGGATGCATAGGCGGATTGGCTGATGTTTAGTGTCCCAAATTACATAGAATTTACAGTGCAGAAGGAGGCCATTCGGCCCATCGAGTCTGCACCGGCTCTTGGAAAGAGCATCCTACCCAAGGTCAACACCTCCACCCTATCCCCATAACCCAGTACCCCACCCAACACTAAGGGCAATTTTGGACACTAAGGGCAATTTATCATGGCCAATCCACCTAACGGCTAAATGGTGCTAGCCGTGGGAGCAAACACGCTGGGGTGAATGGCACAGTTGCCATGTGATGAGCACATTCACGTGGGCACACTGAACATTCATTGGAAGTATCAGAACTGGCAAATCAGGATGCTCATCACCATACGACACTGATTGGCTGCCAGAGGTGCTATTTTGGACCTCAAGACTCCAGTTAATAGCCTCTTCACTCTGTGATTGGTGCTTTCAGTATTTGTTTCAAGTTGACGGAGTGGTGTGGTAGCAGCCCAAGGAATTTCTGCTGGCTTCAATACTTCTGCACCATCCAGTTGCTTTCAAACGTGAACGCACTGGTAGGCATTCATCTTCAAATGGAACTCGACTCAGGGAATGAACAGACATCAGGCAGAGCAGAGCAAGCTGCTGAAAGAGGGAGGAGAAAGGGGAGAGAAGAAGCAGGAGAGTGTGGGTATTCAGGGAGAAATTCTCTGATCTGAATCTCAGTGCGGAACAGTACATGTAATGTTAGTATTAATAACATAGAAAACATAGAAAAATACAGCACAGAACAGGCCCTTCGGCCCACGATGTTGTGCCAAACCGTTTGTCCTAGATTAATCGTAGATCATCATAGAATTTACAGGCAGAAGGAGGCCACTCGGCCCATCGAGTCTGCACCGGCTCTTGGAAAGACTACCCTACCCAAGGTCAACACCTCCACCCTATCCCCAGAACCCAATAACCCCACCCAACACTAAGGGCAAGTTATCATGGCCAATCCACCTAACCTGCACATCTTTGGACTGTGGGGGCAGCATGGTGGCGCAGTGGGTTAGCCCTGCTGCCTCACAGCGCCGAGGTACCAGGTTCGATCCCAGCTCTGGGTCACTGTCCGTGTGGAGTTTGCACATTCTCCCCATGTTTGCGTGGGTTTCACCCCCACAACCCAAAGATGTGCAGGCTAGGTGGATTGGCCACACTAAATTGCCCCTTAATTGGAAAAAATGAATTGGGCACTCTAAATTTATTTAAAAAATTTTTTTTAAAAACCTTTGGACTGTGGGAAGAAGCCGGAGCACCCGGAGGAAACCCACGCAGACACGGGGAGAACGTGCAGACTCCGCACAGACAGTGACCCAAACCGGGAATCGAAACTGGGACGCTGGAGCTGTGAAGCAATTGTGCTAACCACTATGCTACCGTGCTGCCCTTAATGATGTTGAATTTTTGTTCCAATGAAATGCTTTAACCTGGTAATCCACCAACTGGTAATCCACCAACTGGTAATCCCCCAACTGGTAATCCACCAACTGGGGAAGGATTAGGGGATCATTGTAACGGTATATAAACCAGTTCACACTGGGTATCTGGGGAGAACTGGGTGAGTCTGTGATTTGGCTTTGCTGTCTTGGAAATGAACCTGTTTTAAGGTTCAGGCTAGATTCGGATTCATTCTTCCTCAATGGGAACTAACAGCCCACGCTTCAGTAAGGGCATCTTCAGTGACCTTTGTCACCCACTGCACTCACACCTGGAGGCTCAGAGCAGGACAAGGATCACATTGCACGCGGGTGTGGCGGAGTCTGCAGCCATGATGCTTCCTGTGTCTGGAACCTTCCATGCTGCAGCTGGAGATATTTACAACATCTCAGAGTTTGCTGTCCACTGTTGCATGAGTGAGATCACTGACGCTCTCCATTTATCAAGAGCTGGCTGATTGAGAGAGAGCTAGGTAGCGCGACATTAGTGCTTCACTATAGGATTGCAGGCATCTCCATGGTTCGTGACTCCGCTGGCTGCACGGACATTGATTTGTGGGCATGTCAACCCTGCTTTGTAGAGGAATCAAGCCCCTCCCACAGGGATATCGGACAGTTCAATGCCCAGTGTCTCGGCAGCAATTATGATACCTTCATCTGTGAACGTCGGCTGTGCTAGTGGCACTTGAGACACCACGGAAAACCAAAGTCCACTCCTGGGGATTATTTTTTGACCAATTGGACGTTCACTCCGATTAACCCGTCCACACTTGTGCAACATGCGTGGCATGAAAACCAGGCGTCCATGTGATGGAGCGGAACAGTGAGATGCCGAAACAATGCTCCTGCTGCCTGGGCCACGCCGAGGAGCCCTGCGATGCTCAGTAGAGCGGATGTTACACTTCATCGTGAACTGACGCTCCTCCAGAATTGTAGGGAAGAAGCTCAATTTAGCGTGGCCAATCCACCGAGGCTGCACATCTTTTGGGTTGTGGGGTTGAGACCCACACAGACACGGGGAGAATGTGCAAACTCCCCACGGACAGTGACCTGGGGCCGGGATCGAACCCAAGTCCTCGGCGCCCATAGAAACTCCACAAGTTAACACAACACTTAAATTTGGTCGGCCTAATAGTGGATGACGTGCGGGATTCTCTGACCCCCTCCCCCCTCTCCCCCCCCCCCCCCCCCCCCCCCCCCCACGTGCTTCTTGGTCGGGAAGCGACATGCCATTCGCTGGCAGCAGGATTCTCTGCTCCCACTGCTGTCAATGCAAATTCCCATTGACAACACCCCACGCTGCTCGGGAAACCCAGGGGTGAGGGTGCGCGGCCGCGCGACCTGAGATTCCCGCTGCCAGCGAAGAGCCAGAGAATTCCGGTCGATATGATTGCTAGACAAGGAATGAATGAATCATCTGTTAACTCGAAGAATTACTACCATTAAATGATGTCAACCTAAAGAAGTGACAAAATCCTCAAAAGGACTAAATTTAATAAGCCTGTGCAGCATCCCAGAATGCCTGTCAACTCATTTACCGATGATCGGTACAGGATAGCTGGAGGCTGCGAATATGGAGACCTAAAATCTGAATTTCTAAGAGATAGAATATGGTAAGATTATTGGATAACAGAGACATGTTGCATTAAGTTTGTGTGCTGCCTCGATTGCAGTCAACGAGTGCGGGTTAATCACGCATCGCGATCCTTGTGCATAATTTTGATGCCTAGCCTCTACATCTTTATCATTATCTTCAGGATATGCACATCCTTTCCAATAAGAAGAAGCCAAAGTGTTTTTGGTCAAGCAATGCAATTCTATCCAAACTTAAATGGGTTGCAACTTCATTACCTTTCACAATTCCATGCTCAACGTGCTGGGACGGCTGGTGGTGATGTGCACTCACATTTGGTGTTGTAGCTGTGGTGATATCATTCAAACAATAAGAATGGCAGGGTTTCTGTTTGTACCTTCATAATAATAATCTTCGGGCAGCACGGTGGCGCAGTGGTTAGTGCTGCTGCCTCACGGCGCCGAGATCCCAGGTTCGATCCCGGCCCCGGGTCACTGTCCGTGTGCAGTTTGCACATTCTCCCCGTGTTTGCGTGGGTTTCACACCCACAACCCAAAGATGTTCAGGGTAGGTGGATTGGCCACGCTGAATTGCCCCTTAATTGGAAAAATGAATTGGGTACTCTAAATTAATTTTTAAAAATTAAAAATAATAATAATATTTATTAGTGTCACAAGTAGGCTTACATTAACACTGAAATGAAGTTACTGTGAAAAGCCCCTAGTCGCCACACTCCGGCGCCTGTTCAGGTACACAGAAGGAGAATTCAGAATGTCCAATTCACCTAACTTTCGGGAATTGTGGGAGGAAACAGGAGCCCCGGAGGAAACCCACGCAGACACGGGGAGAACGTGCTGACTCCGCACAGACAATGACCCAAGCCGGGAATCGAACCTGGGGACCCTGGAGCTGTGATGCAACAGTGCTACCGCACTGCCCTGGAGAGACACCTGTCGCTTAACTAAGTCTCCATCTTGCCTCAATGAAATTCTAGCATGCTGACAAATATGCCTTTCATTTCTTATCTGTGTTATCTGACTGTCGAAGTGGGAATTGAAGGTTCCCAAGAATACTTGAAGGAGTATTCTTTCAAAATGAAGGATGTGACTTCAACCTCATGACCTACTCTCCCATGGAATCCGTCACCTCTACCCAAGTTTCTCCAGCGGCATTGGTTAAATATAGATCTGCAGCTTGGAGCAGTAGCTTTCGATTGCTCTGAAACCAATGTATCATTACAGGGGCATGAAGCAGAGATCCTCAGCTGGGAAAGTTAGTCTCAGATCAGTGTAGCTGTGATGACAGACTGGATGCAGGAGGTTTAGGATAGTGCTGAGGCCTTACCTTGCAACTGGGCATGAATGATCCAATCCCCACAATCTATTGAGAGCAGGGGAGTTCTCACTGACTTCCTGGCCAATATTTATCCCTAAATAAACTGTAAGAAGTCTTACAACACCAGGTTAAAGTCCTGCCTGGTGATTGTCGCACAATGTCCGTTCATTCGTTGTCGCAGCGTCTGCATGGTCTCGCCAATGTACCACGCTTCGGAACATCCTTTCCTGCAACGTATGAGGTAGACAACGTTGGCCGAGTCGCACAAGTATGTACCGCGTACCTGGTGGGTGGTGTTCTCACGCGATTTTGGAGAGTAGTCCATGGTGAGTCTGATGGTGGGATGGAACTTATTGATGTCATTGTGTAGTCATTCTGGATCACAACATCTTCACCTTCGACAACAAGTTCTTCATCCAGACGCACAGAACAGCCATGGGGACCAAATTCACACCTCAATACACCAACATCTTCATGCACAAGTTTGAACAAGACCTCATCACCGCACAGGATCTTCAACCGACGTTATACACCAGATACATCGATGACATTTTTTTCCTTTGGACACACGGGGAAGAATCACTGAAACGACTACACAATGACATCAATAAGTTCCATCCCACCATCAGACTCACCATGGACTACTCTCCAAAATCAGTTGCATTCTTGGACACACTCGTCTCCATCAAGGACGGTCACTTCAGCACTTCGCTTTACCGCAAGCCCACTGATAACCTCACGATGCTCCACTTCTCCAGCTTCCACCCTAAACACATTAAAGAAGCCATCCCCTATGGACAAGCCCTCCATATACACAGGATCTGCTCAGACGAGGAGGAGCATAACAGACATCTACAGACGCTGAAAGATGCCCTCGTACGAATGGGATATGGCGCTCGACTCATCGATCGTCAGTTCCAACGCACCACAGCAAAAATCCGCACCGACCTCCTCAGAAGACAAACACAGGACACAACCAACAGAGTACCCTTAGTCGTCCAGTACCTTCCCAGAGCGGAGAAACTACGACATCTTCTTCGCAGCCTCCAACACATCATTGATGAAGATGAACATCTTGCCAAGGTCATCCCCACACCCCCACTACTTGCTTTCAAACAACCGCACAACCTCAAACAAACCATTGTTTGCAGCAAACTACCCAACCTTCAGAACAGCGACCATGACACCACACAACCCTGCCACGGCAATCTCTGCAAGACGTGCCAGATCATCGACATGGGTACCACCATTACACGTGAGAACACCACCCACCAGGTACGCGGCACATACTCGTGCGACTCGGCCAACGTTGTCTACCTCATATGCTGCAGAAAAGGATGTCCCGAAGCGTGGTATATTGGCGAGACCATGCAGACACTGCGACAATGGATGAACGGACATCACGTGACAATCGCCAGGTAGGAATGTTCCCTTCCAGTCGGGGAACACTTCAGCAGTCAAGGGCATTCAGCCTCTGATCTCCGGGTAAACGTTCTCCAAGGCGGCCTTCAGGATGTGCGACAATGCAGAATCGCCGAGCAGAAACTTATAGCCAGGTTCTGCACACATGAGTACGGCCTCAACCGGGACCTGGGATTCATGTCGCATTACATTCAGCCCGCACCATCTGGCCTGGGCTTGCGAAATCCTACCAACTGTCCTGGTTTGAGACAATTCACACCTCTTTAACCTGGGGTTACCCCTATCTCTGGATCTGTAAAAGTTCAATTACCTGCTAATGCTCGCATTCTAAGCATTGTTTGGCATCTTTGAATTTGTCTAAATATATGTTTCTGGAACATATCTCTTCATTCACCTGAGGAAGGAGCAATGCTCTGAAAGCTAGTGTTTGAAACAAACCTGTTGGACTTTAACCTGGTGTTGTAAGACTACTTACTGTGCTCACCCCAGTCCAACGCCGGCATCTCCACATCATAAATAAACAATGATTGATTATTGGGCCATGATTTCATTGCAGTTTGTGGGGACTTGCTGTTCACAGAATAACTGCTGTGCTTCCTACATTGTAAGAGAGACTACACTGCGGGGCAGCACGGTAGCACAGTGGTTAGCACAGTTGCTTCATAGCTCCAGGGTCCCATGTTCGATTCCTGACTCGGGTGACTATCTGTGTGGAGTCTGCACGTTCTCCCATGTCTGCATGGATTTCCTCCGGGTGCTCCGGTTTCCTCCCACAATCCAAACATATGCAGGTTAGGTGGATTGGTCATGCTAAATCATCTTTAGTGTCCAAAAAAAGGTTGGGTGGAAGGTGCTCTTTCCAAAGGCCGGTGCAGACTCGATGGGACGAACGGCCTCCTTCTGCACCGTAAATTATTTGTTTATGATTCTATGGATAACCACCTCATTGGCTGTACAGTGCATTGAGACACCTAGGAGAGCATGAATTTTTATTAAAAATCTGAATCCTTTCGTTTTTAAACAGGTTCTGCCATTGCATAATCATCAGAATTGCAACATACCTGATGCTCATGATATTAACCACACCAGGTACTGTATTCTATGAAATCTTCAAAACCACTTTATTTGAACAATACCAAACATTATAGGAAGAAATTAAAATGAGAACCGCACCCAAATCCCCTCCTCCAAACCGCTCCAATACAATAACCAACCCATTCCCCCACTTTACGACAATCCCACACAAAACACAGATACAGAATTAAACAAAGACCATAGTCCTCAAGCACTCCAGTTCCCCCACCTCCCCCCATCTGTGTCCATTGACAAAGTCATTCGCTTTCTCCAGCGCATTGAAATAATAGTTTCTGTCCTTGTCGTTGACCCGAAGCAGTTGGCTTTTATAGAGTGCAGCCTTGGTATTATTAAACGCCGCACAGATTCTCGCCAGCTCTGCCCCAATGCCCTGGTATATTCAAATGGCATGGACCTCACATCTACCATCACGGTGGCCCCTCGCCCATCTCAGGACCAGCTTCTTGTCCAGGTTCCTATGGAACCTGACTATGATGACCCGTGGTGGCTTTCCCGATCACATAAGAACATAAGAACATAAGAACTAGGAGCAGGAGTAGGCCATCTGGCCCCTCGAGCCTGCTCCGCCATTCAATGAGATCACGGCTGATCTTTTGTGGACTCAGCTCCACTTTCCGGCCCGAACACCATAACCCTTAATCCCTTTATTCTTCAAAAAACTATCTATCTTTACCTTAAAAACATGTAGTGAAGGAGCCTCAACTGCTTCACTGGGCAAGGAATTCCATAGATTCACAACCCTTTGGGTGAAGAAGTTCCTCCTAAACTCAGTCCTAAATCTACTTCCCCTTATTTTGAGGCTATGTCCCCTAGTTCTGCTGTCACCCGCCAGTGGAAACAACCTGCCCGCATTTATCCTATCTATTCCCTTCATAATTTTAAATGTTTCTATAAGATCCCCCCTCATCCTTCTAAATTCCAATGAGTACAGTCCCAGTCTACTCAACCTCTCCTCATAATCCAACCCCTTCAGCTCTGGGATTAACCTAGTGAATCTCCTCTGCACACCCTCCAGCGCCAGTACGTCCTTTCTCAAGTATATAGACCAAAACTGAACACAATACTCCAGGTGTGGCCTCACTAACACCTTATACAATTGCAACATAACCTCCCTAGTCTTAAACTCCATCCCTCTAGCAATGAAGGACAAAATTCCATTTGCCTTCTTAATCACCTGTTGCACTTGTAAACCAACCTTCTGTGACTCATGCACTAGCACACCCAAGTCTCTCTGAACAGCGGCATGCTTTAATATTTTATCGTTTAAATAATAATCCCGTTTGCTGTTATTCCTACCAAATGGATAACCTCACATTTGTCAACATTGTATTCCATCTGCCAGACCCTAGCCCATTCACTTAACCCAGGGGTGGGCAAACTTTTCCGTGCAAGGGCCACATTCAGAAATTCACAATTTTAAAGGGCCGCATAGTATATTAAGTCAAATAATTACTTCACCCGGTTATGATTCTCGGCGCCTCATATAGAACATAGAACAGTACAGCACAGAACAGGCCCTTCGGCCCTCGATGTTGTGCCGAGCAATGATCACCCTACTCAAGTCAACGTATCCACCCTATACCAGTAAGTAACCCAACCCCATTAACCTTAAAAAAAAATTTAAAAAAAAAAAAAAAAATTTCTAATTTTTTTTTAATGACTTGGTGGGCCGCATAAAGACCTTTGGTGGGCCGCATGCGGCCCGTGGGCCGTAGTTTGCCCACCCCTAACTTAACCTATCCAAATCCCTCTGCAGACAGACTTCCAGTATCCTCTGCACTTTTCGCTTTACCACTCATCTTAGTGTCATCTGCAAACTTGGACACATTGCCCTTGGTCCCCAACTCCAAATCATCTGTGTAAATTCCTTGGCCTTTCACACCCTCCGCTCCCTCGCCAGCAATGCCGTCCCTGCCTCCAGAGAGACAATCCAGTCACTTTGCTCAGTGAGCACCTCCTCCACCTTCCTGATCCCTGCCCCCTGTACCTCCATCTGCTGATCCATCCTGTCCATGGACCTCCAAATAGGTACCATAGCCCCCCTCACTCGCCTTCACCAGATCCTCAGCGACTCCATATTGCTGCTTCTCAAATTCACTTGTTACGAAGTCTACCAACTTCTAGATCGTCCACTGAGGCGGCTGCGACGCCACAGAAATCTCTGCAACTTTCTCCACTTCTGAGGTTAGACTACCTTCTGAATTGTAGGTGCTACAGTGGCCCAATGGCCAGCACTGCTGCCTCACAGCACCAGGGACCCGGGTTCGATTCTGTCCTTGGGTCACTGTCTGTGCGGAG
Organism: Scyliorhinus canicula; assembly: GCF_902713615.1. Lineage (NCBI taxonomy): Eukaryota > Metazoa > Chordata > Chondrichthyes > Carcharhiniformes > Scyliorhinidae > Scyliorhinus > Scyliorhinus canicula. Next base: position 194,333,851 of record NC_052154.1, on the reverse strand, counting down.
TCTGCACATTCTCCCCGTGTCTGCGTGGGTTTTCTCCGGGTGCCCCGGTTTCCTCCCACAGTCCAAAGATGTGCAGGTGAGGTGGATGACATGCTATATTACCCCTTAGTGTTAGGTGGGGTCAAAGGGATAGGGCTGGGGATTGGGCTTGGTTGGCAGCGCCGGCCCCAGGGTTGCTGGCGCCCCGGGCAAGCTGAACTTCGGCGCCCTAGGCGGGGGTGGGGGCTCCGTTCACCGGGGGGGTGGGGGGGGGGGGGGGGTGGGAGGGGGGGGGGGCGCCGGAGTGACCTGGTACATGATTGGGACCCACCGATCGGCGGGCCGGTCTCTCTGTCGGCAGGCCTCCTTTCTTCCACCGGCGAGCCTGGATCCATCCGCCATGTTTGTGCGGGGCGGCCTGGGGGAGGGCGGCCACCGCGCATGCGCTGGTTGGCACCGGCCCAACTGTGCATGCGCGGGACCCGAGTCTTTTATGCGGCGCCGGGTCTCTGACGCCGGTCACGCACTCCTTGATGGCGCCCCCTAGCACATGGCGCCCCGGGCGACTGCCCGAGTTGCCGGTACCTTGAGCCAGCCCTGTTGGTTGGCATGCTCTTTCGGAGAGTTGGTGCATACCTGATGGGCTGAATGGCCTCCTACAGCACTGTAGGGACTCTATGAATCTAACGAGAATCCCTCACCCGACTTTTGCCTTGCGTTGTATCCACCAGACACCACTCACAAGAGGGGATCTTATTCTCTCAGACTGCACCAATTTATTCCCAAAATTCACCTGTCAACCAGGCAGAAAGGGGCAAATCCCAGGCAGGAGGCGCCGCTGGTGCGACTGCTCCCCTCATAGCCGCCGCTGGGACGTTCCCCACTTTATTTAAGCGATGGCGCTGCTATTAAATGGCGGCGGTGGCTAAGAGGAAAGTTTGTAAATGGTCATTCACCAACCTAATATTAACAACGGAAGTGCTGAAATATTTTGCACAGGAACAAAATTACAGGATTTTTTTTTTTGTCTTGTTATTTTTCAGCACCTGGCATGAGAAGTGGCTCGTGGGAACAATGCATCTATCATTCAGCATATTGCACGTAAGGTTCAATTTGAAAAAAAATAAAACCACATCAGTCATATAATTTACAGGTTCCTTAAGTTTTAATTGTGGATCTAGTACAAAGGCGACACTTCCACACTGACAGGAACGGGTTGTTCCAAAAAGAGTGGCCAGTTTCATCAAGCCTTTCTTCAAGGTTATGATAATCTTACATGCTTTAAACATCCAGATTGAAAGTGCTTCTATTCATATATGGGAAGAAAGTAGGAGTGGTGAGGGATGTAAAACTTTAGCTTTCCCATGGCTCCATAATAACTCCCTCCCTGGCTTAGACCTCAGCGAAGCCACAGGTATGCTCTGAATTTTGACTTGCTGTCAGGAAGGTATATAAACATCTTTTCATCTAAGATTACTAAACCTTTGCAAACTCAGTGCATTGTTGGTGCAGAGCTGACTGATTTTGATCAGGAGGAGCAGATTTACTGACTTTTCGCTTTCGGTTATCGCTACTTTTTTCAAAATAACAATTCTTATCTATAAATATGTGCCTCTCAATAATCAATCTGGTGCAACAGCAGGCACTATTAACCGCTTCCACCTCCCCCACCACCCCACTCTCCCCTCCCCAACCCCCCTTCCCAAACACCCCCTCCCCCCCCCAACCACCCCACTCTCCCCTCCCCACCCCCCCCTTCCCAAACACCCCCTCCCCCCCCTCCCCACTTCCCCCACCACCCCCCTCCCCAACCTCCCCCACCACCCACCTCCCCATGGCTTAGAGCATGCTTCGGATGTGATTTCCTTTTAATCCTTTGACAATTCCTTCAGACTTAAATTAGAAAGGTCACCGAGTTCAGTGTGTTTCACATGCGCTTTGTCCAATTTCAGAAACAGAATATAGCCAGCTCACAGATCTCACGAAATAACCATTATTTTAAAAATAAAGTTGCCTTGATAGAATGGGACAAGAAAGCTGGGGCCAACACAGTATCAACTTATTATCTTAATTAAATCTCTCAGACCTGGGTTGCGTTGTGCAATTGTTCTCACACAGAAAGGTGCTTTTTTTAAAAAACTGTCCTGGGTAAAGGGTACCTGCCAGTTTGCAGTTTGCAGCTGTCTCCAGCGGCTCCCCCCCCCCCCCCTTCTGCATCTCCACCCCCCCCCCCTCCTCTGCATCTCCACCCCCCCACCTCTGCATCTCCGCCCCCCCTTCTGCATCTCCACCCCCCCTCCTCTGCATCTCCACCCCCCCTCTCTGCATCTCCACCCCCCACCTCTGCATCTCCGCCCCCCTTCTGCATCTCCACCCCCCTTCCTCTGCATCTCCACCCCCCCACCTCTGCATCTCCGCCCCCCCCTTCTGCATCTCCACCCCCCCTCCTCTGCATCTCCACCCCCCCTTCTCTGCATCTCCACCCCCCACCTCTGCATCTCCGCCCCCCTTCTGCATCTCCACCCCCCTCCTCTGCATCTCCACCCCCCCTTCCTCTGCATCTCCACCCCCCTCCTCTGCATCTCCACCCCCCTCCTCTGCATCTCCACCCCCCTTCCTCTGCATCTCCACCCCCCCTTCTGCATCTCCACCCCCCCTCCACTGCATCTCCACCCCCCTTCCTCTGCATCTCCACCCCCCCTTCTGCATCTCCACCCCCCTCCACTGCATCTCCACCCCCCTTCTCTGCATCTCCACCCCCCTCCTCTGCATCTCCACCCCCTCCTCTGCATCTCCGCCCCCCCTCCTCTGCATCTCCACCCCCCTTCCGCTGCACACCCCCCTTCCTCTGCATCTCCACCCCTCCTCCTCTGCATTCCCCCCACCTTCCTCTGCATCTCCACCCCCCTCCTCTGCATTCCCCCCACCTTCCTCTGCATCTCCACCCCCTCCTCTGCATTCCCCCCGCCTTCCTCTGCATCTCCACCCCACTCCTTTGCATTCCCCCCCTTCCTCTGCATCTCCACCCCCTTCCTCTGCATCTCCACCCCCCTTCTGCATCTCCACCCCCCCTTCCTCTGCATCTCCACCCCCCTTCTGCATCTCCACCCCCTTCCTCTGCATCTCCACCCCCCCTTCCTCTGCATCTCCACCCCCCCTTCCTCTGCATCTCCACCCCCCCTCCTCTGCATCTCCACCCCCCCTTCCTCTGCATCTCCAGCCCCCCTCCTCTGCATCTCCACCCCCCTTCCTCTGCATCTCCACCCCCCTTCCTCTGCATCTCCACCCCCCTCCTCTGCATCTCCACCCCCTTCCTCTGCATCTCCGCCCCCCTTCTGCATCTCCACCCCCCTTCCTCTGCATCTCCAGCCCCCCACCTCTGCATCTCCGCCCCCCCCCTTCTGCATCTCCACCCCCCCTCCTCTGCATCTCCACCCCCCCCTTCTCTGCATCTCCACCCCCCACCTCTGCATCTCCGCCCCCCTTCTGCATCTCCACCCCCCTCCTCTGCATCTCCACCCCCCTTCCTCTGCATCTCCACCCTCCTCCTCTGCATCTCCACCCCCCTCCTCTGCATCTCCACCCCCCTTCCTCTGCATCTCCACCCCCCCTTCTGCATCTCCACCCCCCCTCCACTGCATCTCCACCCCCCTTCCTCTGCATCTCCACCCCCCCTTCTGCATCTCCACCCCCCTCCACTGCATCTCCACCCCCCTTCTCTGCATCTCCACCCCCCTCCTCTGCATCTCCACCCCCTCCTCTGCATCTCCGCCCCCCCTCCTCTGCATCTCCACCCCCCTTCCGCTGCACACCCCCCTTCCTCTGCATCTCCACCCCTCCTCCTCTGCATTCCCCCCACCTTCCTCTGCATCTCCACCCCCCCTCCTCTGCATTCCCCCCCCTTCCTCTGCATCTCCACCCCCTCCTCTGCATTCCCCCCGCCTTCCTCTGCATCTCCACCCCACTCCTTTGCATTCCCCCCCCTTCCTCTGCATCTCCACCCCCTTCCTCTGCATCTCCACCCCCCTTCTGCATCTCCACCCCCCCTTCCTCTGCATCTCCACCCCCCTTCTGCATCTCCACCCCCCTTCCTCTGCATCTCCACCCCCCCTTCCTCTGCATCTCCACCCCCCCTTCCTCTGCATCTCCACCCCCCCTCCTCTGCATCTCCACCCCCCCTTCCTCTGCATCTCCAGCCCCCCTCCTCTGCATCTCCACCCCCCTTCCTCTGCATCTCCACCCCCCTTCCTCTGCATCTCCACCCCCCTCCTCTGCATCTCCACCCCCCTTCCTCTGCATCTCCGCCCCCCCCTTCCTCTGCATCTCCACCCCCTCCTCTGCATCTCCACCCCCCTTCCTCTGCATCTCCGCCCCCCCCCTTCCTCTGCATCTCCACCCCCCCTCCTCTGCATCTCCACCCCCCCCTTCCTCTGCATCTCCACCCCTTCCTCTGCATCTCCACCCCCCCTTCCTCTGCATCTCCACCCCCCCCTCCTCTGCATCTCCGCCCCCCCCCCCTTCCTCTGCATCTCCACCCCCCTCCTCTGCATCTCCACCCCCCCCCTTCCTCTGCATCTCCACCCCTTCCTCTGCATCTCCACCCCCCCTTCCTCTGCATCTCCACCCCCCCTTCCTCTGCATCTCCACTCCCCCTTCCTCTGCATCTCCACCCCCCCTTCCTCTGCATCTCCACCCCCCCTTCCTCTGCATCTCCACCCCGCCTTCCTCTGCATCTCCACCCCCCCCCCCCCCCCCCCCCCTTCCTCTGCATCTCCAGCGTTTTCAAACAAAACCATCGGGAATTTTTTTTCTCCCCCCCCTTGAACCTTTTGCCAGCTGTCCAAAGATAAACATGGAAAGGAAAGATCTACTTAACGCTGACTGACCTTTTGACAACCAGCCTTTCACTCCACAATAATATCAGTCATGATTCTGGTGGCTCAGTTATATATTACAGTGAAACGCTGTGCTTTGGGGACAGTAAGGTGGATGTTTGTGTTCGTAGTCCAGGCTTCTTGAGTCTAACCTGATCCGTTAGAAGTCGGCATGGGCACGATTTAGGATCACCATCTCTCCAGGATTGTCCCAGGTGTTAAAGATTCATTTCCTTGTCACTTGGCAAGCAAACCTGGGAGAGAGAAACAAAATCAAAGGGACATTAAAAATAACTGCGTTCTCTTTTTCGTTTTCTTTGTACACTTTGGTTCATTAGTTACAAAAATATTGGCAATTGGGGGAAATGGCTATTTGACTGGGCGGGGCGGTTGTTGGCACAAAGTCAGGTGACCAAACCTCCAGAATTGGCCAACCTCGCAGAGTAAGTTTTGATGCGGATCAAACAATGAAGAAAAGTGACATCAAAATTTTAAACAACAGTGAGCAGAGAAATTGCACTCAGGAAATTCAACTTTGTATTCAGTTAAACGTCTTAAAGACACAACAGTCGAAAGACATAAATATTATGTGGGGGTTAATCTACTCTCAACAATGGTTTTAGATCAGAGACTGTGATTGGTGCTGAATGTTTAGTATAGGTATTCCTTGTTTGGAAAAGGGGAAGGAATCCCTGTGTCTCGCACATTTCATGATCTCAGATGTACCAAGGGACTTTACAGCTGATTCAGTGCTTTTGAAGAGTGGTCACTTGTAAATTAGGAAACATGGCAGGAGATTTATACAAGGCAAGATCACACAAACTGCAATAAGATAGGGTGGCACAGTGGTTAGCACTGTTGCCTCACAGTGTCCAAGACCTGGGTTCAATTCTGACCTTCCGACACTGTGCGGAGTCTGCATGTTCTCCCTGTGTCTGCATGAGTTTCCTCCGGGTGCTCCAGTTTCTTTCCGCAGTCCGAAGATGTGCAGGTTAGGTGGATTGGCAACGATAAATTGCCCCTTGGTGTCCAAAGATGTGAAAGTTAGGTCAGGTTACAGGGATAGGGCGGGGGAATGCGCCTGGTCAGGGCCCTCTTTCGGAGGGTCAGTACAGACTTGACGGGCCGAATGGCCTGCAGTGCAGGGATTCTATGAGATACCGAGCAGAGAATCTGTTTTATCAACGATGATAGTTGAGGGATAAATATTGGCGATAGCACCATTTCCGAGATTAAGTGTTGAGGCCGGGGCAGGATTTGTGGGCTTTCACAACAGCAAAACTGGCGCCAGACTGGGATCGATTCATTGACTGTGTTGGGCCAGCACCGTGCCATGTGGAACACAATTGATTCCAATTAAAACTGGTGCAAGATTCGCCGGGTCCGTGATTGACACTCGGGAGGCTGACAAGCTGCAGCTGCACACACACATTACACTCCCCACACACACTCATCCCAGCCGCACACACACATTACACTCCCCACACACACTCATCCCAGCCGCACACACACATTACACTCCCCACACACACTCATCCCAGCCAACACACTCCCCACACACACTCATCCAGCCGCACACACACATTACACTCCCCACACACACTCATCCCAGCCGCACACACACATTACACTCCCCACACACACTCATCCCAGCCTCACACACACATTACACTCCCCACACACACTCATCCCAGCCGCACACACACATTACACTCCCCACACACACTCATCCCAGCCGCACACACATTACACTCCCCACACACACTCATCCCAGCCGCACACACATTACACTCCCCACACACACTCATCCCAGCCGCACACACACATTACACTCCCCACACACACTCATCCCAGCCAACACACTCCCCACACACACTCATCCAGCCGCACACACACATTACACTCCCCACACACACTCATCCCAGCCGCACACACACATTACACTCCCCACACACACTCATCCCAGCCTCACACACACATTACACTCCCCACACACACTCATCCCAGCCGCACATACACATTACACTCCCCACACACACTCATCCCAGCCAACACACACATTACACTCCCCACACACACTCATCCCAGCCTCACACACACATTACACTCCCCACACACACTCCTCCCAGCCACACACACACATTACACTCCCCACACACACTCATCCCAGCCACACACACACATTACACTCCCCACACACACTCATCCCAGCCGCACGCACACATTACACTCCCCACAGACACTCATCCCAGCCGCACGCACACATTACACTCCCCACAGACACTCATCCCAGCCGCACACACACATTACACTCCCCACACACACTCATCCCAGCCGCACACACATTACACTCCCCACACACACTCATCCCAGCCCCACACACACATTACACTCCCCACAGACACTCATCCCAGCCGCACACACACATTACACTCCCCACACACACTCATCCCAGCCGCACACACATTACACTCCCCACACACACTCATCCCAGCCCCACATACACATTACACTCCCCACACACACTCATTCCAGCCAACAAGATGACACTGGTACTGCTGGAGCACGCCCATCCCACTGATGGGCCAGTGAGGACCAGAGGGAACCTAGGGGAGTGTCCTGGGGAGACACCTATACCGCCCGTGACCCTATGTTCACAGTGGGCTGTCAGTGGCATGAGCAGTTACATGGCTGCCTTTCTGGCTGCAGCAATGGCGTTCCGTGCCCGTCCACCCCAACCCCACAGCCCATCTCCTGACCACCCCCTGTTACCCTCCCCCCGGCCATGGAAGAAGCCCCCCCGGACAGTGGCACAACTGTCAGCAAACCATGGACACTTTCCGTTCCCCCTCCCACTCCCTCAGCAGCCACGGCGCCTGTTTCACAATATTTAAAAGCATAAGTGAACCGTACCGTCGGAAACTCGGCCTATCGGAAGTGGTGCATCACGGAGTCCTCGGAGAATACTGGGTCGGAACCCACTAATGACACGCAAACGGCATTTACTGTATGTGCGACCCAGATTGCATCGATGCGCTGTCGAGGTGACGGCGAATTATGATTTTGGCATCGGTATCGATTCTCCGCCCAATCGCGGAGAATCTGGCATCAGCCAACAGCGAATCCCGCCCATGGTTTCTGAGGTGAGTAATAAGAAATGTACTTTGAATAATTGGGTGTCTTTTACTGCAGTCATGTCAGAGTGTGGGTGGAGCTGGGCTGTCTGTCAGCTTTTTACTTTCATTTTAGGCTGTTTGCTGCAGGGTGTGTTTCAGTTTCATTTTCAGTGTTGGAGCTGAAGCCAGACAGAGCAGGTGTACTGTTGATCTCTCTGCCATGAAAAGACTATCTCTTGATCATTTGGTGAATTCAGAATTATAAATGTTCTCAGTAGTGAATGTAAACCTAATGTGCAACTGTTAAAAGGTGTTTCTGGCAGCACGGTGGCGCAGTGGTTAGCCCTGTTGCCTCACGGCGCCGAGGTCCCAGGTTCGATCCCGGCTCTGGGTCACTGTCCGTGTGGAGTTTGCACATTCTCCCCGTGTCTGCGTGGGTTTCACCCCCACAACCCAAAGATGTGCAGGGTAGGTGGATTGGCCACGCTAAATTGCCCCTTAATTGGAAAAAAATTAATTGGATAAACTAAATTTCTAAAAAAAAAAGGTGTTTCTTCTGTCTTCTGGATGTTGTTTGGGAAGTTATTAAGGATTACTTAGTGTTGTATTCTGTGGGGGTTGTATTTGAAATTAATGGTTGCTAAGATGTTCACTGTTTGTTTCAAAAAGGTTAACTTGAGTTCATAGAATAAACATTGTTTTGCTTTAAAAAATACTTTTCCATTTCTGCTGTACCATACCTGTAGAGTGGGCCGTGTGCTCCCCATACCACAATCTATTAAAAGTTGTGGGTCAGGTGAACTCATGATACTCTTTGGGGTTCTCTAAACCCTGGCCTATAACAAATGAGTAATAAAGATATCCAGGACAAGTTACACGACCAATCGCGAGTGCTCGTAACATTTGGGACCGAAAGAATTCTTCCACCACGATCAGTGAAATTTCTTGGACAACTTACAAGAAATCGATTTAGAAAGTCTGATGCTGTTGGGAAAGATGAACTGTAAAGAAGATCGAGGTCAACATCTTTCTAAAGAGCCTGGCAAGTTGGATGAACGTATCACCAAACAAAGGTGATCCATGCCTCCAGAATACGATTGACATGGAGGTCGATGGTCACCAATCCCTCTTCGGGCACGGTACCTGAAGTGAGAGATGTATTTTGGGATGTTTCACTGTGTTAAATGGGCTACATAAGGTAAGTTGTCGTTGCCACTGATTTAGCGGAGAGAGTGTTACCACTGAGACAAGGCTGACATCCTTTCAGTTGAATTAGGGAAAAGGATTGGCAGGAGCATGGAGGATTGCACCCAAAGATCCAATGGATTCAAGCTGTGTCATTGAAATAAGCTTCTGTTGGGCAAATTTGGCAAGTGGGAAACAATATGGTGCATCGTCCGAACAGTGTGGAGGAGCCATGGAGGGGATGGATTCTCCTGCCCTGTCTGCCACAAGACCACCACGGGCGAGATGCTGACAATAGGAAAATCCATTGACCTCAGGCAGGATCCTCCTGTTGCCGGGCGAACGCGGCCGGAAAATCCCGCCCAATGTGAGATCACACACAGATTTTTTAGTTGCACAGCAAATGTGCTTTCAGCAAATATTGTCTTAAAAACCATTGCATCTCCTCTCCAATAACGTTTGGGCCACCACATCTAACACAGCCACTCTATGAGGATTTTTGAAATTAGAGAATTCACTGGAGAACTATCTGCTCAGAACCACTTGAATTGGAGTTGAATAGCCAGACTTGACAATGATGGGACAAATTTTCACAGGGTTGTAAGGAGTCCGGAGCCATTGAAAAATGGTTTGTGGAACCTGATTCTTGGATTTCTGCCCCATTCCCGGCACCCCCAATTGTTGCTGGCATGGAATAAGGGAGGAGATGGCAAGCCTGCACCCCGCATTCCCGACAAGGCTGGCTCCATTGCAGAGGTAGGCATTCCCTAGCCCCCTGCAATATTCAGGGGTCAAGTCATCTTCTCCATGACTCATGGCATGTGGGCCCTCAAATGAGTCATGAACCACAGTCAATTCCAATGCCCGTATGGCCCCCATGCCAAGTCAATGCCAACTCATTCCCCCCCAACCACCATCATGGCCGTTTATAGGCTCATGCCAACTCAATCCCAATTCATGCCCCTCGGCCCACCTGCAATGGCCCCTCATATCCTCCATGCCAACTCACGGTCTTTCCATGCTGGGACACTTAGTATACATTCCACAAATCCGATAATAACAGAATACCCTTAATGAGCACTATAGTAACAATGGTATATGCAAAACTGCTTTAAACAACACCCATTCACAATATTTTTAAATGTGTTACGACAAACCTATAGCAGTGTCAATCAACGACACCATTAAAATATCACTAACAAAAGCTACACACATTTGACATCTCTTAACCTTGTACAAATAAACATTGAAGCGCTGACAAAAGAGTCCTCAGAAGAAAATAACTTATTATAACTTCATAGAGACGTCAATCAAGCAAAGTCAACACTTCTGTGCCCCTTTATAAACAGAGTTAACCATTCAGAAGTCTGGGCTCTCGCCCCAGTGTGCAGAATGAGTTGATATTGAGTATAAGGAGCCATGGCAGTAGCTGGGGGGTCATGACCTGTCATTGGGTTAGCATGGAGGATGCATGTTGGGTGGGTGGGTAGTGATGGACGAGGGCAAGACTGCCTTAGGTGTAATGAAACAAATGGGACAACAAATGGAACCAAGGCAAAGATTTTAATGAGATCACGCTGGCACTTTGCTGCCTCTAAGGTTGCCTCCAATCTGCGGGCTCATCCCACACCCGGCTCCCGGGACAAAAATGGAAGCTAAAGGGACGCTTTATAGGGAGGAAATTTCCAGCCTAGAGTTACCCACATCAGTAGCAAAGACCCAGCCAGTTAGATTGAAAAATTCATAATAAAGGAACAGTTTACCAACATATAAAATTGGCTTATTCCACTTCTTTTACCTACTATTATTGGAGGCTTGCTTAGATACTTAATTTTTCATGGCAAGACCAGCATTGCCCTTCAGAAGGTGGTGATGAGCAGCCTTCTTGAACCACTGCAGTCCATGTGGAGCAGATACGTACACATTGCTGTTATGGAGGGAATTCCAGGATTTTGGCTGGATCTTTCCGGCCGTTCACGCTGGCGGGATCTTCCAGTGCTGCCGACGGTGCACCCTAGTCACGGGTCCCCCAGTACCGAGGGCCCCATTCAATGGGAAACCCTGTAGACAACGGCAGGAGCAGAGGATCTCTCTGCCAGCCAATGGCCTCGGTCACTGTGAAACATGTGGAGGGTTGCGTGAAAAATCCGGCCTCCGGCTCTGTGACAGAGAAGAAACTGCAACGGATTTCCAAGTCAGGATTGAGTGCGGCTTGGAGGGGAACATGCAAGGTGGTGATATTCCCATGTGGCTACTGCCTCTGTTATTCTAGGTGGTGGAGGTCACAGTTTTGGACGGTTACTTACCAAGGATTCATAGTGAGTTTCTGCAGTGCATCCTGAAGACAGATGCCACGGTGAGCTGGTGGTACAGGGAATGTGACAACCAATTGGCACGATAGATACTTACACTCAAACCAAATGAGATAAAGACCAGTTGATCCATTTTTAATGGTGTTATTTAAGAGATGACAATTGACCAGGAGATGAGGAGAGATACTTTTGGAATGTTATCATAGCATTTTCAATTCCATCTGAGCAGACAGATTGGGCATCAGTTTATCAACTCATCTGAAAGACAATGCTGCCGAGGGTGAATCATTTCCTCACTGCTTCACAAAAATGTCAAGTCTAGGTTATGTGGCCAAGACTTCAATCGAGGCTTGAACCCACGACCTCTGACTCAGAGGTATGGCTGATTGCTGTGCAATGACCCAACTGGAAACTCAGGTTGTCTGGTCATTGGATGGGAACGGAAACAGTTTTGGCTGGGTTATCTTAAGGATTGAAGAGTCTATTGGCGTACTAAAGGCTGTAGAATAGCTGTGTAGTTGTGGTACCAGCTTTGGGAGGACGTGCCTTGAAACGTTCATTGCCTTTCGGAGAGGATGGGAGAAATGTGAAGCCAATGAGATGAAAAACAGACGAATACAACAGAAACCTGGGGACGTTATTCACAAAGCAGAAAGGCTGGAATTTTCAGGATGGTGGGAGGGGTTGGCCTCCATATTCTGAAGAGTTCCTTGCCAACTCCAGCAGGCCCAATTCCATTTCACGCACTAATGAACATTGGTTTGCAGAAGATAGGACTTTTGCCCGTCACCTGGAGGGAGTCCTGCCTTGCAGATCTTCTGGCCAATCAGATTGGCCAGTGTTCTCCAGTCATTCCAGGAACATGCACTGCATTGGCTCGAAGAGCCTGGAACTTGTACCGGGAACCAGGGGAAAGACAAGAGCAGGGATCAAGGGTCGGAGGAGATGCAGTCGGGAAGTCCTGGGGTTTCAAGGTGGGGCGGAGGGGGTCGATGGAAGTCTTGAGGGTTTGGCTGGGTGGGGTGGTTGGTCCGGAGGGTTGCTGGGCCCTGAGGGAGCTTCTAATGGAGACAACCCCCCTCCTCTTTCTCTCCCCCCCCCCCCCTGCTTCTGCCCGCCCTTATCACCCAAGATCAAGCTCAGTTCAATTTCGGCCTTAACCAGCCGATGCATCATCCACCTGCCAGCCTAAAATTGGGGCAAGGGTGGACGTCAGCTCTGAGGCCCTGCCTTCCCCGGTGGAAAATCGGGACCAGGTCAGGGTGGGGTACACCCTGGAGGGGAATCCCATCCTTGCAATTTAAGATCTCTCCCCCTCCTCTCCCCTCCCCTCCACACCGTTGGCCTCAGAACCCGCTGTGGTGTTGAGCATGAAATCCTGGCCAAAGATTGAGGGAATGCATTGAAGTGCTTCTGCAGTCTCTTGAGCGTATCTGATGAATGAACATATTAATCCTGGTGTCACCTCTTGTCAACAAACCTACCCAAAGTAACTTTGAGTCTCACTCACCGACTGTACAAAGAATAATTGATATCTGGAAAAGTCTTCCTGGCCGAGTAGCAGAGGTAATAACTCCTGTAAGAGGGAACGGGACTTTGTGATGGTGGTCGGGGGAATGGGATGTTTCAATGGAGAGGTGTGAATGTTTCATTGTTGTTTCTAAGTCATTCTTGATCAGCATTTTCATAATTCAACAATCCAAAGAGTTGATAATTTGATTCGAAAAAACTGACATTGTATCTTTACATAATAGTGGCACAATAAAATGGGGAGCAAACGGTGGTTATTAAAGAGGTGAACAGGTGAACAGAATGCTGTCTAATTAATTATCAAAATGCTGCGGGCTGATTTTTAAGGTGGTTGCAATCGTGGCAAGGGTGAATCCCCCTTGTTCTTGCTGCGACTCAATGCAGGCGATTAGACCTCCAGGATTTTCCCGTAGGAAAGTTGACAGCTCGAGTATATTGGGCGTATGCCAAACATTCAGTCCTTCGCATTGTGGCGCGCATTGTAAATCTACAGTAAGATCGGTGAAAAATGGCTTTCCAAATCACACGCTGTGGACGACTGAAGGATCAAAGGATTATTAACATTCTAATTGACCTTTTCCTTGATGACACTAATGTAAAACGGTAGAAGCTCCAGGATTTTTTTTTTTGTTGTTGCTGCAGAAAAAGCTGGCAGCTATGTAAGTCTTGGAGCGAAGCTCAGAATAAACTGGCCACCATGTGATGGGGAAAGCACATTGGATGCCCACTGCCAAAGCATTATTCCAATTCCCATTCTTTGAAGCCTTGTGTTCATATATAATCTAACCCAAGTGGGAAATATTGTAAGATTTTGGAAAATGGCAGAAAACGAGAGACAGTGGGCCAATAATCTGCTTTCTAATTTGAAATGATGTCTGTGTTTGATTGTGGCGTCAACTATGCAGGAGGAAGCTTCACTATGATTCATCCAGCACAATCTGGGATATTTTTCTGACACACAGACACAAAGTCGCCCCTATAATCTTTTCCCTCAGGCCTTCTCAAGCTGCAAATGAGATTAATAGAATAATAATTAAATTGCATCAAATGTTTCTGCTGCCTCAACTTGCAAAGTGAGATTGTCAATTTGTTTGTAGCACAAAATATTAGATTGTTTGATCCTTCGAAGATTTTGGCAACGTTTCTGCATCGGTATTGCAGTGTCGTCATGGACTGAAAAGAGTAGGTAAATCTTCTCTATTTTGTTTTTACATTATTACAATTATTTTTTTCTCCAATTAAGGGGCAATTTAGTGTGGCCAATCCACCTAACCTGCACATCTTTGGGCTTCGGGGGTGAAGCCCACGCAGACACGGGGAGAACGTGCAAACTCCACACGGACAGTGACCCAGAGCCGGGATTCCATCCCCGGTCCTCAGTGCTGCAGTCCCAGTGCTAACCACTGCACAACATGCCACCCTTGGTAAAACATCTCTGCCCTGTGGCATTGCACTGATAACGGATTGTCATATGCACGTCTTACAGATGTCTGGTCAGGTCTCAACAGAGGTTAAGAGGCTGGACCAGATGCCATAACCTTTTGAATTTTTAAGGCGGTGCAGAAAAATCAATTCGATCCAGGAGTGATAATATTGGAAACAGGGCTCAGTTATTTTATAAACAAACTTTATTAAAACAAAAGAAAAAAAAAAACACTTTTAAACTTTTACCTTGGCTCTCACACTAACAGATTACATGTAGTTTCTTAACCTTAACGCATTAGTTCCCATTAAGCCTACCATCTAATAAACATATTGTTGGGTGTGTGGTTTAGTGGGAATGAATGTGTTAAGGTTAAGAAACTACATGTTTCTTAAATTGATAGACAAAGATGATACTTGTATTTACGAAGCAGTTCTTTGCTGTAAGTCAAATTCCTTTAGAATCCTTTTTGAAAATCTGTATTGGATTTGGATTGTATTTGGATTTTGTTTATTGTCACGTGTACCAAGGTATTTTTCTGCGAGCAGCTCAACAGATCATTAAGTACATAAAAAGAAAAGGAAATTTTAAAAAAAAAATAAATTTAGTGTATCCAATTAATTTTTTTCCAATTAAGGGGCAATTTAGCATGGCCAATCCACCTACCCTGCACATCTTTGGGTTGTGGGGGTGAAACCCACGCAAACACGGGAAGAATGTGCAAACTCCACACGGACAGTGACCCAGAGCCGGGATCGAACCTGGGACCTCGGCGCCGTGAGGCAACAGGGCTAACCCACTGCGCCACCGTGCTGCCTCAAAAGAAAAGGAAATAAAAGAAAATACACAACAGGGCAACACAATTTAGCTACATAACACTGGTATCGGATGAATCATACAGGGTGTAGTGTTTATGAGGTCAGTCCATAAGAGGGTTGTTTAGGAGACAGCGTGCGGAGGAAAGCAGCGAGTGTGCAACGTGAAGGAGGAGCTCCCAATCTAACGGACCCGGGCAGATACATCTCAGCACCATGACTGAAGAAGCAAAGTTGTTAGTCGGCGGCCTCAACTTCGACACCGACGAGCAGGCCCTGGAGGATGCTTTCTCCAAGTACGGGCAGATCGCTGAGGTGAGAGTGATTAAAGACAAAGACACCATGGCGTCCCGCGGTTTCGGCTTCATCACTTTCGAGAACCCCGAGGATGCCAACGACGCGATGGAGGTGATGGAGGCGATGGAAGCGATGAACGGAAAATCCCTGGAAGGGCGGCAGATCCGGGTGGACCACGCCGAGAAAAAGTCGGGCGGTGGCGGCTACGGAGGAAGCTGGGACAGCGGCTACGGACACGGACGAGGAGGCGGCGGCTAAGGCCCTCGGCAGTACGAAAGTCAGGGCGACAGCTACTACCGGGGAGACGGCTACTCCCGGGGCTGGGGAGGCGGCGGCTATGGAGGACACAACTCCTACAACCAGTGACATTGAGTCTTTGGTCTTGTTCTGAGATCCAACCTCCTCCCTTTCCGTTACTTTAATTTTTTTTTTTGTTCAGGGGCGAGATAGAGATCCGTTAATTTCCCAGCCTTGTGTTTTCCCAGCTAGATTATAATTGGCTAACCTGTCCCCGTCCATGTACCAGAGTGAGAGGCTGGCGGTTGCTGCTCCATCTCTGCTTATACCCGGCGGTGGCGGCTTTCTGACCCCCCCTTCACAAATCTACACCGCTACTGTTCGGCCCAGGGTCTCACCATTATGACTAATAAAACACGATCACCTAGTTTGTATCTTTAAAGACTTTTTTCTTTTTGTGTTCAATTTTGAAGGAAATTGTGTAGGAATGTATATTAGCTCGGCGGTCACCGAGCGGCCCCCGTTCCAATAATCGCAGAGTTGCTTTCGTTGAGGTTTTTTTCCCCTAAACAATAAAACGAAATGGTCCTTTTTATGTACGCAAACTTCAAAATCCCGCCCCCCTCAAGGCGCGGATGGTTCATTTTTATTTTTGTGAAAAGCTGTATTGATGGGAAGTTAATAACACGTTTTATTGTATGAAACGTTAAAAATTACGAATTGAAAAAAAGAGGGTCGTTTAGGAGTCTGGTAACAGCGGGGAAGAAACTGTTTTTGAATCTGTTTGTGTGTGTTCTTAGACATTTGTATCTCCTGCCCGATGGAAGAAGTTGGAAGAGTGAGTATCTGAAGCAACTTCCTCCATGACCTCTCTGGGTGATCTCCACAGACTTCTGCCCTAACTATTCAAAAAAAGGTTTTCTTTCTATTTTTCTCTCTGTCTCTTTCTCTCTCTCTCTAAACTCCACCTACCCCCACAAACAAAGGTTTGCCTCTGAGGTGGCCAGATATGAATCTCATTGTTATCTTGGTTGATTGTGCACTCACGTTTGTACAAAAGATCAGAGCATTTATACACAGCTAACCTTCCATTGATGGACATATATGTTGTCAGACTCTGTGATGAGATGATGGCTGGTCAAACAAGGTTGTCCTGAATGACAACGGACTTTGAGAGTGGATCATCCTGGCTGAACCGGGGCATTCTGTATATTCCCACGAACGAGGTTAAGTCTGAATGGGGCAACTTAGCTCAGGCTGTGAGCATATCCCTCGAACTCTGCTGCTAGCAGTCTTTTCCCTCAGTCTATTTAACCCCAAAATTGTCTGTTACATCTTGGACCCAATTTGTGGACCCAAGTTCCTAATATCTCCCTACCATGACACACGAGTGAGCGCCAATCCAAGTTATCTGGTCCCAGCAACACAATAAGGACCCTTGACACCTGAACATGTGAGGGAGTGAAGTCAGCTAACTCCCCACTCCTGATCATTATATCCAGTGATGTCTGCTAGGAGGGGACAAATAATGACCAAGGCACTCTTGGCTGTGTCCCACCATTTTCTGCCACTTCTCGACCCCCCCTCCCATCTCCACTGCCCATTCCTGCAATGATTAACAATGATCAAGCCAGGCCTAGTGGTTAGCACAACCACCTCACAGCGCTGAGGTCCCAGGTTCGATCCCGGCTCTGGGTCACTGTCCGTGTGGAGTTTGTACATTCTCCCCGTGTCTGCGTGGGTTTCGCCCCCACAACCCAAAAATGTGCAGAGTAGGTGGATTGGCCACGCTAAATTGCCCCTTAATAGAAAAAATAATTGGGTAATCTAAATTTATATAAAAACAAAAAAAAAAAAACAATGATCAAGCCATCTTCTGAAACTCACCATCAAACTTTCCGCTATCAGGTGTGGCCCAGAACTTTCAGTCGTGGGTTTGAGTCCCACTCGAAAAGCCCACATGCATTACCTAGGCTGTATAATTCCGAGGGGGTGCTACACTGTCTGAGGTGCAGCTGTTTGGCCTGCCTGTTCTCTCAGGTGAATGGAAAGATCCCATGATTTTGAAACAAGCAGGGGAGTTGACCTGGTGTCCTGGTCAATATTAATCTTCAGCCATTATTATTAATACAGAAGATCAGGTCATCACCTCGTTGATGTTTGAGAGGTCCTGCTGAGTGGAAATTAGCTGAGGTGAAAGGTAAAATTGCTGTATTCCCAGGTGACCATAGGCTGATTTTCCCTTTGAGGGGGAGAGCTGACCAGTGGTGATTTAACCTGAGGGTCACCACACCTCAGGCGAGGGGCAAGGTTGAGAAGGCGGGGCCTTCCTGAATAACCTCACTTAGTGAGGTGCGGGAATTGAACCCGTACTGCTGGCCTCGCTCTGCATCACAAACCAGCTGTCTCCCAGGCCACTATGGACCCCCCAGGTGGCTCTCCCAGGCCACTAGGGACCCCCCAGGTGGCTCTCCCAGGCCACTAGGGACCCCCCAGGTGGCTCTCCCAGGCCACTAGGGACCCCCCAGGTGGGTCTCCCAGGCCACTAGGGTACCCCCTGGTGGTCAGGGACAGGGCAGGGTGGCACCCTGGCACTCCCTCTGACACTCGGACACCTAAGGATTGCCACGCTGACACCTCGGCACATCGAAGGTGGCGCTTCCAGGGTGCCCGAATGCCAGGTTTTTTTTTTTTTTAGTTTTTTTTAAAATTTAGATTACCCAATTATTTTTTTCCAATTAAGGGGCAATTTAGAGCGGCCAATCCACCTACTCTGCACATTTTTGGGTTGTGGGGGCGAAACCCACGCAGACACGGGGAGAATGTGCAAACTCCACACACAGTGACCCAGAGCCGGGATCGAACCTGGGACCTCAGCGCCGTGAGGCTGCTATGCTAACCACTAGGCCACCGTGCTGCCCTTCGAATGCCAGGTTGACACTGCCAGGGATCGGGCCTGGGGGGCCTGGCCAGGAGGGGTGTGAGCGGGTGTTCCCGGGGGTCTCCCCGAGGTTGGTGGGGGAGGGTTGGGGCAGTCAGACAAAGTGGTGCCCCGATCTGCAAGGAGCCTTTCCTGCTGGCGGGCCAGAGTGGCCTCGGTGGACAGAAACTCCCCGAGGCCGAAATAAATAGCAAAGTGCCATTGGATAGTCAGATATTTCTCAACACTGCAGCCGCCGCGAAACAGCCGACTAAACGCACCTGAAACCGGAAATAGATTTTGTTTCCGGTCAATATCATCCAATCTCTGTTGATTTAGCCAATTCCATTTATCATTTCCCATTAATAGTGGAGACATTGTCCATCCGTCCACTCTCAGTCATCGCAAAGTGTCACCGACAAGTGACCCGTACTCTGCAACAATCTGTTCACCGATTCTCCGTTTGGACTCTGCAGCCTTGTCCCAATAATGAAAAATGAAAATTGCTTATTGTCACGAGTAGGCTTCAATGAAGTTACTGTGAAAAGCCCCTAGTCGCCACATTCCGGCGCCTGTCCGGGGAGGCTGGTACAGGAAGGTGTTGTGAGAATGAGTAACCTAGATAGCAACTTGACCAAGTGTGGCATGAAGGAGCCCTAGGCCAGGATTTTACTGCCCCTCCTGGCTAATGGGATATCACGGTCTCTGCCAAACTAAATTGAAAAAAAAATGACTTGCTGCATTCACCGGGGGGTGGGTGGAGGGGTGGGGGGGGGGGGGGGGGGGGGGGTTTAGAGGGGGGGACCCTAAAATCCTGACCCGAGCAAACGTTAAGTCAACAGCAATCAGGGGAAATTATTCCCCTATTCCCCTGGCTGGAGTTAGAGCTACCACAAAGGGAGATGGTTGTGATTGTTGGACACCAGCCATCAAGTGACATCCCAGGAAATCACTGTCGGAGATATTGATGATGGTGTCCCAGGCCCACCCAGCTTCAGCTGCTTCATCTAGAATCTTCCCTCTGAAGTGGGGGTGATTGCTGATGATTGCACATTGTTCAATAGCATTTTTTGAACCCCCAGATAGTGAAGTATGCGTCACAGCTCAGGCAACATTCAGGCTGACAAGTGGCAATTAACATTTGTGCCACACAAGTGCCAAGCAATGGCCATCATCAACAAGAAAGAATCTAACCATCTCCTCTTGACATTCAAAGCCATTTCCATCACTAAGTTGTCCACCATCGACATCCTGGTTACCATTGACCAACCATATAAATATTGTGGCTGTGAGAGCAGGTCAGAGGCTGAGCAACTCACCTCCTGACTTCCCAAAGCCTACACGCTGTGTGCAAGGCCCAAGTCAGGAAGGTGATGGAATACTGTCTACTTGCCTGGCTGAACACAGCTCCAAAAACACTCAAGAAGCTCAATACCATCCAAGACACTGCACCCCACTTGATTAGAAGTGCATCCACCACCTTAACTATCTCTGCTGTCTTGGCGGACAATGGCAGCAGAGTTTACTATTGAAAAGATACCCTGCTGCAACTCACCATGGCTCCCTCAACAGCACCTTCCAAACCCTCAACACCCAGAAGAATGAGAGAAGCAGATGCATGGCAACACCACCACTTGCAAATTCTCCTCTCCTCTCGGTTACGTCCAATCCTGACTTGGAGCCCTATTGCTGTTCCTTCACTATCACTGGGTCAAACTCCTGGAGCCCCCTCCCTAACAGCACTGTGGGTGTACCTACACCTCATGGACTGTAAAAGGTGGCTCACCACCTCCTTCTCAAGGGCAATTAGGGATGGGCAATACATTAGCTTTGCCAGTGAACAACATCTCAAGAAAGAATAATAATAAAAAAAGAAATGTGCAATACCTTCTCAATAAGAATAATGGATTTGCCTGGCGCGGTATGATATTAAGATGTTGCATGTCTCCATTACTCAATCTGGAATGACAGTGCTATGGTTTTTGCGATAAAATAGATGTTGGCAGTCTTGTGGTACAGTGGGCAGTGTCCCTCATTCTGAACCAGAAGATTCAGATTCAAGTCCCACTCCAGGATTTGATGGCCATGGATTCATCAGGTGGCCAAACAGGTTGTTGGTGAACTTGTAAGTCCTTCCAACGTGCCGATGGCAGGCAATGAGAATGGACGTGTCACCTTGTCAAGCTGCAGTTACAGAAGGCAAACGGTGAGCCAGTGGGGCACTTGCCAAACGTAACCATGGGCCGTCACCTGGAAATCCACAGTCACCAACACCCTCTTAGGCAAGTTACCTGAAGATTTGATTTTTGATTTGATTTGATTTATTGTCGCGTGTACCCAAGTACAGTGAAAAGTATTTTTCTGCAGCCAAGGGAACGTACACAGTACGTACATAGTAGACAAAAAGAATAATCAACAGAGAACATTGACAAATGGCACATCGACAAACAGTGATTGGTTACAGTGCGGAACAAGGTGCCAAACAAAGCAAATACATGAGCAAGAGCAGCATAGGGCGTTGTGAATAGTGTTCTTACAGGGAACAGATCAGTACGAGGGAGAGTCGTTGAGGAGTCTGGTAGCTGTGGGGAAGAAGCTGTTCCTATGTCTGGATGTGCGGGTCTTCAGACTTCTGTACCTTCTGCCTGATGGAAGGGTCTGGAAGAAGGCAATGCCTGGGTGGGAGGGGTCTCTGATAATGCTGTCTGCCTTCCTGAGGCAGCGGGAGGTGTAGACAGAATCAGTGAGAGGGTGGAAAGTTTGTGCAATGCGCTGGGCTGAGTTCACCACATTCTGCAGTTTCTTGCGATCTTGGGCCGAGCAGTTGCCATACCAGGCTGTGATCCAGCCAGATAGGATGCTCTCTATAGCACATCTGTAGAAGTTTGTGAGAGTCGATGCAGACATGCCAAATTTCTTTAGCTTCCGTAGGAAGTAGAATCAGAGAAAGAATGAAGCGGCATATTTAAAACCCTCAAAGAGTTAACAAGCTAAACCAGATTGTTCTGATCTACAAAATCTTTGCTCCCAGCATTCAAATTGCTAACAATTAAATACTCCCTTTAAGGTCTTGCATGTTTGTCACAGCATGGATTGGTTCAAACCACACCGTGTAGCCGCTAACCATAGCGGAAAACTGCCCATTTTGTGTTCCTGTTGGTTTAGCTGAGGCACTGTCTCTCTTGACCACCCCCCCCCCCCTTTTACCATTGCTTTTGATCACAAACTCATTATTTTTTGTTTTCTGCCATTTCTACAGAATTTGATCCAGATCATCGGTTTTTAAGCCAAAAGTTCATTTTTTTGGCTCAATCTTTGCAATCTGCTGCTACCACAAAGAGGAATGCATTAAAGCCAACCATTCCTCAGCAAGCTTATCCAGTAAAAGCAGGGCCGTACCGACCGGGAAGGTCCCAGATACGATCCTTGGAATGTGCTGACCTTGTTCATTGGGCTGGGCTGGCATGGGGGCACACTGCAATTGCTTCCACTGCTCTGGGGTTGGAAGGGGAAAATTCAGCCTGGAATCTTGCTCCAGAGCAGAGATCTCGGAGGGAAAATGCGTTCACATAACAAAAGTCGAATCAAGCCAGACTGTGATACATCGATAGTGAGACACCTCGAGACTTGACCACTCCAGTGCATTCCTGCTTGGTCTTCCATATTTTACCCCCTTTAAACTTGAGGTCATCCCAAACTCTACTCTCTGTGTCTTAACTCGCAGAAGTTCGTTCACCTCTCATGCCTGTACGCCCTGATCTACTTTGGTTCCTCATCTTGATTTTGAAATGCTCATCCTTGTTTCCAAATCTCTCCGTGACAGCGATGGGCAACCTGTGGGCCCGGGGGGGGGGGGGGTGCGTTAAGCCCATCAGGATCCCGAGTGCGGCCCACGTGAGACAATTTATTGGCTTTTTCCCAGATGCAGAATTGCCGCATTCCACTGGTTTCCGCCCGCCTGTTTTTCCCTTCTTCCGGTTTAACTGAAGTGATTCCCAGGTAAAAGCAAGAGCATCTGAATGAGGTGCATGCTGATTGCTCACAACACTGACTGTGAGAGCTACGTGCAATGAAAGCGTAAATATTTCTTTTGTTTTTACCATTTGATAGCTCTATTAATACACAAATGTTTAAGCATTTTCTATAACTCGTTATGAAATATTCAGCATGCGTTAAATGTATTCAATTTCATTCGTGAGGCCATGGTCAGTGGCCATGTCCGATTTGAATCTTGCAGACACTGAGATAGCTGAGGGTATTAGCCGAGATTGCCTATCACTGCTCCGTGGCCTCACCTATCCCCTTTTCTGTAACCTCCACTAGCCTCGCACACCTCCAAGGTGTGACCCTCCAATTCTGTCCCCAATGTTAACTGCTGCGTCATTGTTTTCCTTGTCATCAGTTATCCAGGCCCTTCTCTTCCTCCACCTCTCCGCTCACTTTCTGTCTTTAAGACACGCCTTGAAGACTATCTCTTTGACCAAGCTTTAAATCATCTGACCTCATATCTCCTCCTGTGGCTCGGTGTCGCACTTGATTTTCATGTTCTTGTGAAGTGCCTGGGGACATTATATCACATTGAAGCCATTATACAAGTATATGGTGGTGTTGTTGTTTGATGAACCATTTGTTCACCCGTCCTCAGGCCTCCTTCTTCGTCTCAGTGTGAGTTTGTGCCTGGTTACACCTCGGGGCCATGCTCAAGCCCTTTCTAAATATGAGTTGCGATTGTGTAAGTGGATTGGCATAGAGCAAAGATCCCAAAGCCCGTTGGAATTTCATCAGCAAGGTGTCAATGCCTTCAGAGAAAAAAATGGCATGGGAAGCAAATGAGCTGGAAACCTTTTATTAAGCGTCAATGATTCACGTCACTAAAACGATTGGCGGGTTCATGCAGCCAGTGACTGAGTGAGTGGGTAAAGGGGCTTCACAATGATAACATGTCTATTTCTCAAGTACGTTTTACTGAGACTGGGTCCCGCACCCAGGTGCAATGATGTCCGTGCTACAATGAACAAAATATTACCAAGCGGTTCATTGTGAGCTGAAAATAATACAGAAACTATTATAAATACCTTGCATGCCCATCTGTGCTTGCAAAGAGAAAGGACTGGGAAACATTTCAATTGCAACCTTTTAGACAGAACCAATGCTGTCTATTTCTGGCACTTTCTGCACCCCAGCGCCTCCAAGTTTTTTTTTAATCGCATTGAGCTAATTTGTGAAACTTTCCCTCCGGCTTATATTGACTTCTTTCTTTGAAAATCAAATGAGAATGGTGCACGAGCTGAGTCTCAAGCTATCCCTCTGAGTATATACACTGCTACCTGGTCGACCGTACTGGAGGCCCCTCCACTGCCCCATGAAGGCTACTGGACAATACTTGCTCATGTTTACAAAGAGGTTTCAGTCTTTAACATAAGAAGACAGAAGCAAAAAAATATTGCTTGGCCCAATTGCTTCCCATTGGCTTAGTGACAACATGCTGCTGCTTTACATAGATACATAGATGATAGGAGCAGGAGGAGGCCTTTTGGCCCTTTATCTGACAGAACTGATGGGCTGGATTCTTCGATTTGCAGAATGAGTGCTGACGATGGCGATGGAGAGGATGTTTCCACTTGTAGGAAAAACTAGAAGCAGAGGACACCATCTCAGGTTAAAGGGACGATCCTTTAAAACAGAGATGAGGAAGAATTTCTTCACCCAGCGGCTGGTGAATCTGTGGAACTCTTTGCCGCAGAAGGCTGTGGAGGCCAATTCACCGAGTGTCTTTAAGACAGAGATAGATAGGTTACTGATTAATAAGGGGATCGGGGGTTATGGGGAGAAGGCAGGAGAATGGGGACGAGAAGAATATCAGCCATGATTGAATGGTGGAGCAGACTCGATGGGCCGAGTGGCCTAATTCTGCTCCTATGTCTTATGGTCCTATGGAACAGTGGCGTTTTACGCCAGAAAGAACGTCGCAAAAGCCGCACCGATCTTCCATCTGGTGGGGAGGCTAGCAGCCGCGTAGCATAAAGCCCCCCCCCCCCTCCCCCCCGCTTTATCTGTGGATATGGTCAGAGAATTGCCGGGTCCATGGCCGCACATGTGCACCGCGGTGACCTACCGCGGCCGCGGCTTGCAACATGGTGCCGGCCACTCGCGGACCCGGCCTGCCACATACTGGCCTCCGTAACCCGCCTCGCCACCCCGAATCTCCACCCACCAGTAACCCTAGCCACCGCCAAATCCCCCCTGCCCGTGGAACCCCCCCCCCTCCCATGGTGCCCCCCTCCTCCCCTCCACCCTGACTGTGGCGGCGCTGGGCTCTGTCCGCAGCCGCCACGCTGGGTTCCCTGGAAACAAAAGGCACCATGGGGCAGTTTGATGAAAATACAGAGCAGCGCAGCTCATATACAGAGAGATTTGGCTATTTTGGCCAAGCAGACAAGATAGCAGCAGATATAATTATCCCAGATTTCCTGAGCAAGGGATGGGTTAAACGATACTGTCAGAGATAGATTAGTCTGTGGTTTAAAGAGTGAAGCTATTCAAAAGCACTTGTTAACTGGAACCAACCTGACCTTTGAAAGTTGCTTTGTGTCCATGGAATTAGCGGCCAAAGAATCTCAACACTTGAGTTGAAGCATTAGGATTCACACATGTCGACTGAACTCAAATGCATGAGCAGACCCACACTTGCCACAGGGGTATAAAGCCTAACTCTCAGCAGCAGATCATTACCTCACAGGCAGCATGTGCAGGAATGGGAGCAGAAAGAGCCACATTGCACACGCTTGTTGGAAAAATGAACAATTATCTGGCAAAATACGCAAAAGGCAAGAGCCGATTAAATCAAATGGGAAATCAAATAAAGGAAAAAGTGTCCACATGGTACAAAAGCGACGTGAGGAGAAACTTGATTCACGGTCCGAAGATGAACTTTCATTGAAGGTACTGGCTATTGCTGGTGAAACAAACCATTACTGGGTCACTCCATTACTGGATGGTCAGCCGGTGAAGATGAAGATAGACACTGGGGCAGCCATCTCATTGGTACCACAAACCCCCAAAGATAGTGTTAAAAACCTACCCTGGAGAAGTGGTTCCATTGAGGGTCCTTATTGATGTCACAGCGCAATTTGATGGACAGATGGCAGATTTGCCTTTGCAAATAAGACCATAAGACAGACCATTAGGCCATTCGGCCCATCGAGTCTGCTCTGCCATTCAATCATGGCTGATATTTCCTCATCCCCATTCTCCTGCCTTCTCCACATAACCCCTGATCCCCTTATTAATCAAGAACCTATTTAACTTGTCTTAAAGACACTCAGTGATTTGGCCTCCACAGCCTTCTGCAGCAAAGAGTTCCACAGATTCACCACCCTCTGGCTGAAGAAATTCCTCTTCAACTCTGTTTTAAAGGATCATCCCTTCAGTCTGATCCTGTGCCCTCAGGTCCTAGTTTCTCCTACAAATGAAAACATCCTTTCCATGCCTACTCTATCCAGGCCTCGCAGTATCCTGTAAGTTTCAATTAAATCCCCCCTCATCCTTCCAAACTCCACTGAGTACAGACCTAGAGTCCTCAACTGTTACTCATATGGCAAGCTCTTCATTCCCAGGATCATTCTTGTGAACCTCCTGTGGACCCTTTCCAAGGCCAGCACATCCTTCCTTACATACGGGGCCCAAGACTGCTCACAATACTCCAAATGGGGTCTGACCTGAGCCCTACACAGCCTCAGCAGTACATGCCTGCTCTTGTATTCGAGCCTTCTCGACATGAATGCTAACATTGCATTTGCCTTCCTAACTGCCGACTGAACCTGCACGTTAACCTTAAGAGAATCGTGAACAAGGACTCCCAAGTCCTTTTGTACTTCTGATTTTCTGATCATTTACTAATCATTTGCTCTTTTAGAAAATAGCCTCTGCCTCCATCCAAAGTGCATAACCTCACATTTTTCCATATTGTATTCCATCTCCTCCTTCTTTCCCACTCTCCCAGCCTGTCCAAGCCCTGCTCCAGCCTTAATACTAGCTGTCCCTACAGGGAAGAACTTTACTGGAAAACAACCAATTATATTGGGCAGAGGTAAATCTCATGACAGATTCCAAATCAGGCCCACCCAAAACCTTGACGAAACATGCCATTGTCTTCAACAGTGAGATGGGAAGCATGAAGGATATCTCAGTGAATCTGAAGATGAAGGAAGAAGGTCAGGAGAGATGCTTAAAGGCTCAGTCAGTTCCTTACACAATCGGAGCCAAGGTGGAAGCAGAATTAGAATGGGTGATCAGAACGGCAGTCCTTGAACCCGTTAGAAGTCTTACAACACCAGGTTAGCCCGTTAGCATGAGTGATTGAGCCAGACAAATCATACCCATCATGAAAAAGACGTTTCTGTACGCATTTGTGGCGATTTTAACATCACTATTAATCCTGTACTGTGTGCAGAACAGTACACTCTGCACTTGATTGATGGCCTACTTGCTGGGTTGTCTGGAGTCCAACACTTCAATAAAATTGACCTCAGTCGAGCATATCTTCAAATGAACGTGGATCTGGCTACTATTCTAAAACACTTTTTAAAAATAAATTTGGAATACCAAATTCTTTTTTCCGATTAAGGGGCAATTTAGTGTGGCCAATTCACCTGCCCTGTACCGCTTTGGGTTGTGGGAGTGAGACCCACGCAGACACAGGGAGAATGTGTAAACGCCACACGGACAGTGACCCAGAGCCGGGATCGAACCCGTGTTCTCGGCGCCGTGAGGCAGCAGTGCTAACCATTGTGCCGCTGTGCTGTTTGTGCTGACACAATTTACTGTGTCATAATAAAAAGTGGACATGGGGGGGCATCAAGGTGAGAGAGCGTTCATGCAAGACAAAGAGGTGCTACTCAAGTCAGAAGTCCTGTCACATTTTGATCTAATTTTACCCCTGCGATGTGACCCATCACCTTATGGGGTTGGGGTGGTTTCCCACATTTGCCCACAGGTGAAAAGACGTTGATCGCCTTCACGTCCAGGACCTTGAATAAGGCCGAAAGCAATTACACACAGATAGAGAAAGAAACCCTAGGAATAATTTTTGGCACAAAACGGTTCTGTCAATTCCTGTATGGGACGAAATTCACTTTATCGATGGACCACCGTCCACTAACAGCGATGCCTGAACCTGGTGCCAGGATTCCATCACTGGCAGTGAGCAGAATGCACAGGTGGGCATTGCTCTTGTTAGCAAGCTAATACACGCTCAAACAACGTCAGTCAAACGTTCGTGGAAACGCAGAAGGGCTTTCCCGACTATCCTGACCAAATAGTTTGTCGATAAGCAGTTTGTGCGGAAACATTTTACTGCTTCGAGCAAGTAGCTAACACTCCTGTAACTGCAGGACAAGTTCAGAAGCAAACCAGCAATGATCTAGTACTGTCATACGGTGCTTCAAGGAAAGATTTCAGGAGCAAACGCTGGGTTAAAACCATATTCCACTTGGAGACTTGAATTGTCCGTACAGGAAGGCTGTCTTCTCTGGGGAATAAGAGTCATTGTCCCACCTCTACTATGAAAACGTGTAACATATCATTTAAACGAAGGCCACTGTGGTATTGTCAGAATGAAGGCGATAACCAGAAGCTTTTTTTGGTGGCTAGGGCTAGATGCCGAAATCAGGGAGAAGGCAGGAATGTGTCTGTCTAGCGCTAAAGTGCAGAACCTTCGACCATTTGTTCCATTACATCCGTGGGAATGGCCAGAAGAGGCTGGGTAACGGATACATGTTTATTTTGCCGGAATGTTCGAAAGGCACATGTTTCTCATTCTCACCAATGCTCACTCGAAATGGTCTGAAATTGGCATCATGAACACGTCAGCGGAAGAAACAATGGAGAGATTGGGTGAAATCTTCAGCGGGTTTGAACAACGTGTGAGGGATAAAGGGCTGCCGTCCATTTCGCAAGAGTCCGCACACTAATTGAAGGAGAACAAAATTCAACAGATCTGAACCGCTCCAAATCACCCTGCCACAAATGGGGCTGGCAGAACGTTTTGTACAGACAATGAAACATTCGTTGAAGGTAACTAGAGAACAAGGTTCATTGTCTAAACACTTGAACCAGTTCCTGCTCACGTACAGGAATACCGCGCACTCAACAACCCAAGTTTCTCCGGTGCTAATGGTTAGACGTCACACACAGCAAACTACACAACAAGACAAATTGTCAAGACAAAGCAGCAGGATAAGGTCATACAGTGGGAGAACAAGGTGAAATGTCATGGTTTTTTGCCAGGGTCAAGAAGTTCTGGCTAGTAATTATCCCATAAGTGAGTACCTGCCAACATTTTAACACAGACAGAACCGGTCTCCTACACCATGCAAACCCGACACACTACAATATGAAGGAGACACATGGATCAGCCTTTGGCGACAAGGTCTGCCAGAGACAGAATCGACAGAGAGTCCAAATCAAACTGTGCCAAGACCTTCCTGAGAACTTGACCCGAATTGAACCAACTGGGGAAAGCAGCATGTGATCAGTGTAAGCATTGTGATATATTTTATTTGATATTTGTGGCAGTAATGTTAGTACAAACCCTGGGTTAAAATACATAGAACATAGAACATACAGTGCAGGAGGAGGCCATTCGGCCCATCAGGTCTGAACGACCCACTTAAGCCCTCACTTCCACCCTATCCCCATAACCCAATAACCCCTCCTAACCTTTTTGGACACTAAGGGCAATTTAGCATGGCCAATCTACCTAACCTGCATGTCTTTGGACTGTGGGAGGAAACCAGAGCACACAGAGGAAACCCACGCAGACACGGGGAGAACGTGCGGACTCCGTACAGACAGTGACCCGGTGGGGAATCGAACCTGGGACCCTGGCGCTGTGAAGCCACAGTGCTAACCCTAATATACAGGCAGTGTGTCTACTAAAGCTGTAATTAAAGAGTCGTAAAAGGTGAGGCAATCATTAATTCCAACTATTTACTTAGTTACAGATAAAAGACTAAATGGATATTGTTATGATTGCTGGAGATTTCCTGGAAAGTAGATAATTTATGAGGGATTGTATTTAGTCCTAGCTAAACATGTCATGTAATGTAGTGAGATACAGATGATGTAGTTAATGGGAGGAGCCAGGTCTGTCTGTGGTGTCGCAGTTTGCCATAGGATTTAAGTTTGACAAGATAGAAGAGTACTGGATCTGCTGTTGAAAGGATCTCTCTCCAGATGGCTACAGAGCCAAGCAAGTAATCTGTTTTGTTAACTTTATTTATAGATGGCATTTGAACTGTATTGGGTTGCTTCATTGGAGTTGGTAGCAAGTGTAGATAATAAGTTCAAATTTTCCCTTTTATTTAAGAACTGTTTGACTGTTAATTGCAAAGCTATTTATTTGATATTAATGTGGCTAATTCTGTGTTTAAATTAAAGTTGGTTTTAACATAAAAGATACCTATTGGTCAGGACCCTCACTCCTGGGTGAAGTATCCTTTCCTCACAGTTTTACAAATTTAAAAAGATTATTTGGCATTCCTGTCCAGCGTTCTAACAAATGTTGAGGTCTGGTCCGGTATCATTATAAGTGCCGCAGTTGAGAGCCAGACCCTGAGTCAACCTCAGAACAGTACATCGACTCCAGTTACTACGACCATGAATGACGTCCACACCAGAGGTTGCAGCAAGCACCAAGAAACAGACGGCTGAGGATCGCCGATATCTACACGGGGAACGACGGCTACCGATGCATCTAACGTAGTTACTTCTGTTGCTGATTGATTGTTAATGTTTGACGGAGCACGACTCAACAACCCCGTCCTGCCTGACTTGGAGTCGGGACACGGCGATTGAGTCCCAAGAGAGGCCAAAATCGGCCTTCGCACCGGGCGGAAAACCTCGCGAGAGTTACAGGTGCCACGAGGCCCAGAGCGATCTGCATCTCGTCCTCGCTGGGTGAGATCTGGAAATGCATTATTCAATGAGCCGGGATCATCTAAATATTCAGCTTCACCTGGAGCCCGGGATTCAATGGCTGCGCCTGCCAGACCTCACCCGGGCACTGTTCCATTCTGGTTCACATGAAGATGAAACAGGCATGATGGCACATCGGAGGGGGGGTCCGGGGGCCTGACCCATAAGAGGGGGGGGCTTGCGGGCCCCTGAAAAGGTTGAGGAGGGGGAGTGAAGGGGGGGTGGTCCTGAAAGCTGGGGTGGGGGCTGAATGGGGGGGAGGGGTCTAGAGATTGGGGCAGCCTTCCAAATTGGTGCTCCAATCTGCAAGGTGCCACTCATGCCGCCGAGATCAGCTCGCCAGTCCGGGCTGGCTGCCTAAGTGTGGCCCCGATGAGGTCAGAAACAACAGCAAGGTCCCGTCCAACATTGGAGTTATTCTTGGCACCGCAGTCGCCAAGAAACATCGCGGCAAACACGCCCAAAACAGCACTTTAACTTTTTTTTTTGTTGAACCGCACCCATTGTTTATTGTGCCAGGGAAATGTAATTTAATGGAGGTGGGAAATGTTGTGTATTGATGGTATCACTGGTGTTTCTCACGGGCGGCCTTGCCGTGGAACAGGGGCACTTTAAGAGACCGATCTCAAGCAAATGGAAAGTGTAACATCGCAGTCTGCAGAGTTAACGCCTTCTGATTAAGTTCTTTGTTTGTTTGAACCTTTGAGGCCTGCAGACTTAATTTTAAAATCAACACAATCCCGCATTAAATACTTCTGCAGATTATAGCATATTTCTTACCTTTCTTTCTGAATTAAAAGGTTACGCTTTTATCTCTTTGAGTATTACAGACTTCTCCAAGTAGAGATGTAGCGTTATGTAATCAGGAAAAATGAGAAGACAACTTCTTTTTCCAGGATTATTTTGCTCCACATAGAATCAGTGATTTTACTGCTGTTCCCACATTGCAACAGTCACAACAAATTAAAAGTGCTCCATTGGCTGTAAAGTGGGACATCCTGAGTTCAGGAAAGGTGCTATATGAATGCAAGTTCTTTCACTCCTGCCTGATGAGCAGTGGTACATCTCTGGCCCTTTTCCATCCCAGGTTCCGGTCGAGTGTGCAGAGACAGGAGATTAACCAGCTCTGCAAACCCCACCTTTGAAACTGCCAGCCCACAAGTCAGAATTTCATGTGCTTTTTGGGGAGAAGTCAGGCAGCGCCCGATCCCGAACGGAGGCTGCCATGTGCAGATGCATGCTGGGTAGAAGGCCTGCCTCTCAGTTCCAGCACTGTGTTTAAATAAATAAGAAATATCAAAACGTAAAGAACTCCCCTTCAGCCCCTCACCACCACCCCATACACACAATCCCTATGCTCCATTGTAACCTGGGCCAACCCATGGCCCCCTTTCAACCCCATTGCCTCTCTCACCTCTATGCCGCTCTACTCATCGCCCCTCCCCACCGTCCCACAGTCCCTCACAACCCACTTCCAACTTCACACCAATTCCTGGCAATAAATCAAAGCTCCTCACCATACATTCTTACCTCTTCCATGCCAATCCACCTGGTATCTTAGGGCACTTCCTTGACAGCTTTCAAAGCTCAACAGTTATTTGATAGCTGGATAGTATTTAAACTGTTCTTTTACAGCTGGAGAGTTCCTTGATGGACAGACAGTTCTTTAACAGTTTGACAGTTCCAAAGAGTTTGTGTGCAAACAAAATGCATAATTATATTAACTTTTAACAACCCCAAAGGGTGCCTTCCCTCTCCTGAAGGTATCTTGGTGCCTTATTTTTAAAAAATAATTTAATTGTCACAAGTAGGCTTACACTGCAATGAAGTTACTGTGAAAAATCCCCTAATCGCCCCATTTTGGCGCCTGTTCGGGTGCACTGAGGGAAAATTCAGAACACCCAATTCACCTAAAAAGCATATCTGTCAGGACTTGTGGAAGGAAACTGGAGCGCCCGGAGGAAACCCACACAGACATGGGGAGAATGTGCAGACTCCACACAGGTAGTGACCCAAGCCGGGAATCGAAACTAGGACCCTGGCGCTGTGAAGCAACAGTGCTAACCACTCTGCTACCGTACAGTCAACTTCATCCTTCGAAGGCACCCTCACTCCCCCAGCACTCATTCGCTGTAGCATAAATGAGCCTTCCAACTTGAACAGACAGCCACCAAACACTAATTGCTGACAGCCCATGGCCTTGAACAATCTGCCTTCAAAGTGCAGCCGAAGCATGGGAAGTTCATTCTCACTGCATTCATCCTCCCCCTGTGTGAGGGTCTGCAGCCCTCACGAAGTTGGAAGCCACCCCTTGTTAGAGTCCCCCACTCTGTCCATGCAGCCTGGCATCTCGTCGGACCCCGCCCAGGGATCTCACAGTCGCCCCCCCCCCGTGCTGACCCTGTGAATTGTATCACCTCCCACCCACTTTCCAGCTTCCACTCTGGAAGGGCACTCCCTCAGCTTGTGGTATCACCACAAGCCTGACAAGGAGGGCACGGGAAGCGCTGTCTGCAAACCATCTGCCAGACCCCCCCCCCCCCCCCCCCCGGAGATGCGAAGACCTAAATCCCCTCCGGCTTCGAGGTGCACTTATCTGGGTGCCCCACACGCCCTCCAGTGCCCCCTCTGCAATTGGATCCCTGGAGAGCAATGGCGCCCTTAACACTTATCTCCAGCATCCCCTTCGGAGGTGAGGTTCTCGTTTTCAGAGAGCTGCTGTAAACCACGCCAACGTTACATCACATCCGATCAATATTTAGTGAGGGGGAAGAGCTCACTGATGCCAATGTATTTAAATGAAGTTCCCAACCTGGTGGCGAGATTCTCATTGCGCCACTGCTGAGGATCCTGGGAAATTAAAAAAAACGTGACTCCACTGGCGAGATTCTGCACCTGTGTCACCATTCTCGCTAACAGCTAACGCGGGCTGGAAATCCCCCCGAGATGTGATTCCGCGATTGGGCAACACTTACTGAACAATTCTGATTGTGCGAAGGATTACTGTAACAATCAGTCTGAGATTGTCAGTCGATCTCGCAGTGTGCTTGCTAGAAGTTACATATGTTCAGACACAGCGCCCTGCACTTTGCAGACAGAAAGAGCATGTCCACACGTTACACTTTTACAACTGAACAGAAGCTTGGTTGGCAGTGCCAGTGCATCAGGGGGGCAGTGTAATAATAATAATAATGATAATCTTTATTATTGTCACAAGTAGGCTTACATTAACACTGCAATGAAGTTACTGTGAAAATCCCCTAGTCGCCACATTCCGGCGCCTGTTCAGGTACAGAGGGAGAATTCAGAATGTCCAATTCACCTAACAGCACGTCTTTCGGGAGGAAACCCACACAGACACAGGGAGAACGTGCAGAATCCGCACAGACAGTGACCCAGCCGGGAATGGAACTTGCGACCCTGGCGCTGTGAAGCAACAGTGCTAGCCACCGCGCCGCCCAAGGGCACTGCCCTGCCATTTTGCAGACTACCCAGGGGCTACACTTGCTTCCACCCACCCTGGCAGGAGAGCAGCTGATGCGAGGCTACGGCGGCGGGGGTGGGTACAGGGGGGTGGGGGGATTGGGGAGGACATCGGAAGACCCCCAAAGATACAGCATTGGGCATAATTGATTTGTTTATCGTGTCTAATTATTCCCATTCATTTGTACAGGTGGAATTTGCGTTCAAGTCACGAGTGGGGACAGATTTTCCCTATCGGCCTTCCTGATAGGGTTGAGATGAAAAGTGCACAACAAGTAGCAGAAGAGCAGACTCGCACCGTTTAGTAACTCAGACAATCTAAAGGGAAGGCAGGCAATTCCATTTCAACCATTTAGTCCAGTTTCTCACTTTACAGTGCGGTTAATTCCCTGGATGCTGAAACTCTGGCTGACCTGCTGCCAATCTTTCCTTCGACCACAAATGTGAAAATGGACGTACACTCCACAATCAGAGGGCAAGAAACCAAGGGGTGAAATGGGTCTTTGGTGGGAGCAGGTCAGAGCCAATTGCAAATGCCAACTACCCAGTGTTCCTGATGTTCGTTTCCAGCCAGACAATTTGCTTCAACCATTTTGCAAATGACCTCGATTGATTTCTATGTGATGATGACCAGTCTTCCGCGGTGTACACGTGGAGATCATTGATTGTTTTGCAAGTGTCATTAGATTGGAATCAAAGAGTGCCTGTGACAATTCACATCAAGGTCATCATGTGACCAGGGGCACACTGGCCCCGTGGGAATCGGGAAATTTCCTGAACAGGATCGGGGATGTTTCAGAAAGACGTCTCTTTCCAATGAGAACACAGAAGAATCCAGCATCTTCTCACTGGTGCCAGTCCACCCCAGCTGGCAGGAAACTGCTGTTGGGCACCAAAAGTAATTAATGGATGTCTAATGGCTCCCAGTGAAGACAAATTGACTTTTGTTCCGGAAAATGGTGCCAGGGTTTCAGGTTCGGCTCCTCATTAAGCGTTAGTTGTGACTGTCAGTGCACAGATCCTGCCTATACTTGCAAAATCTGCTGCATTTGCCTCGAGTGGGTGAGCTCTCAGGGATTCCACAGGAAACTGCGATATTCAACCCATAAAGCATAAAGATAAAGGTAATTGGCCACATTTGGAAGTAAGTATTTTGTTAGTTTGCACAAAGATTGGAAACACCTTTAACGTAAGCTGATTGGCTGTCAGAAATGTCTGTAAAAGCCAAGAAACCGCCACAATAAATACAAGCATTGCAGAAAAAAAAGGCAGGTGTGTTTGAAGCTTTACATCTTATACTCACCAGGACAATTCACACGAAAACCAGATTGTAAAGGACACAACAATTTATACTGTACAAGAAGAGAGTTCTGGTTGATTGGCAAGTGGACTCCGATTGGTCAAGGCGTTGCAATACCCAAACTCTGTACCAGCCAACGATTACTTGTGCACGTTCATAGAATCATCTAGCAGACGTGGAGGCCACCCAGCCCATCATAAACTGTGCTGACTCCATTCAAGTACTGTTCAATTTGCCCCAGTCTTCTACTCTTTCCCTGCAGCCCAATAAACATTTCCTTTTCAATGTATTTTCCATGTCCCTTTGAAAGTTACCACTGAATCTACTTCTACCACTGAATCTACTTCTACCACTCTTTAAGCTACCACGTAAGCTGATTGGCTGTCAATTAGCCCCAGTCTAATGCAGTGCATTCTAATGCAGTCTAATGCAGTGCAATGCAGTGCATTCCACGTTGTAAAAGCTCAATAGCAACATTTAAGGAGGATGGACACTAAATGTGTGGCTAGGAAATGGAGTTTTAAGGCCTTATTTTTAATGGTTGATTGAGCACAGGTGGTGAAGAGCAAATTATTTGTCTTTTATTCGTTCATGGGGACATTTAAGAGTCAACCACATCACTGTGGGTCTGGAGTCGTAGACCAGACCGGGTAAGGACAGCAGATTTCCTTCCCTAAAGGACATTAGTGAACCAGATGGGTTTTTACAACAAGCGACAATGGGTTCACGGTCATCATTAGACTTTTGTAATTCTAGATTTTTATTGAACTCAAATTTCACCGTCTGCCATGGCCGGGATTCGAACCCAGGTCCCCAGAGCATTACCCATGACCTCTTGATTACCAGTCCAGTGACAATAGCACTAGGCTGCTGCCTACCCTTGTTTTTGCTTAATCCATGCCGCCTATCCCATTGGACAGAAATGCACTCACTGAACCATCTGGGGGGTTCTCTGATACCTTCTACCTTAGAAGTAAATTGGTTCGGAATGTTTGATGTTTGTGCAAAAACATCTCGATGCTATTTCTCCTCTGAGCATCATCCAGCGCCATGCATTGTGTTGACTGAGCTGTTCCAGATGAAGTGTGGGAAGCAGGGTGTTTGGCATTGCTAAAAAGTATCTGTCTTGCTCAATGGATGCCATTTTGCAACCATCAGACAGTCACGTATTCAGAGGGTAGAAGTGCTGGATTTTCAATTATTTAATGTTTCCAGGATTTTCTGCTCACTGCTGTTTATTGTATTATCTAGCACGTTAATGCAGATTCCAGGAAATACACACACCTGTTGCGAATTGGGAATGAAAGAATCTGTCTCAACACCAGAACGTAACAAGTAGTCCATTGATTCTACCACAAATGTGGGGGAAGGGTGGCCGATCATTCATTCACCTGACTCCCCTTCCATTCCCATCATCCTTTCATGATGTGTAGCAAGGTTTAACCATTAGATTACTATCAACCACAATCAGATATTCCTTTAATGAACTCAATACAGGAAAGTCAAAGTTATAGCTGAAATCTCCCAGTCGTGAGAAATTGAGACACAATTTTGCTTCTCGATCCAAAATTTATTGCAACTCCCAATTAACAGAAACCATTGTTTTATATTTTGGATGCGAGTGCTGTTATTAGCACAGATGTTAAAATCCTTTATCCTCAGGACACTTTGCCAGTGCGCTTGTTTGGGAAGCACATTCCCAGTGTGGAATGGATTCGTAGGAGGTGGGCAGCACGGTAGCACAGTGATTAGCACTGTTGCTTCACAGTGCCAGGGTCCCGGGTTCCATTGTTCCAGGATCACTGTCTGTGCGGAGTCTGCATGTTCTCCCCATGTCTGCGTGGGTTTCCTCCGGGTGCCCCGGTTTCCTCCCACAAGTCCCGAAAGACGTGCTTGTTGGGTGAATTGGGCATTCTGAATTCTCCCTCCGTGTACCCAAACAGGCGCCGGAATGTGGCGACTTGGGGCTTTTCACAATAACTTCATTGCAGTGTAAGCCTACTTGTGACAATAAAGATTATTATTGATATTCTTCTTTTTATTATTATTATTGAAAACTAAGGGTGGGTGAGGGGGTTGTGGTTTCAATGTCTGCCACTCAGCCCTTTCTGCATGAACTGATTTCAGATGGAAGTTGGGACGCTTCAATACGCTACTGCCCAGGTACACATGGTGTTAATCTTGGCTCCGTTGACAGTTCTCTCACCTGAGTCAGAACATCTTGTAGCCAAGGCCTACTTCAGTCATTTGGCCACCTAATCTAAGCTGAGGCTCCAGTTCTGTCCTGAGGCCAAACAGCAGTGCCAGAGACGCCATCTTCTGGATGAGGTATTAAACCAAGGCCCAGTCTGCCGACCCAGGTGGATGCAGGAGAAGCCATGGCACCATTTTGAAGAAAAGCATGACAATCCCAAAGGGGAACAACTCTCTGACTGAGTGGAGGAGCGTTACCCACTGAGTCACAACTGACATTTTGTGGGTGGATTCCCGGAGAGTTTCACTAGCTTCTCTAGCACAGCACTGGCAGGAAGGCACGGGCATTTAGGGGAAACCTAAAGAGAAAGAGAACAAGTGAAAGATATCTTCTA
This sequence comes from Scyliorhinus canicula, assembly GCF_902713615.1. Lineage (NCBI taxonomy): Eukaryota > Metazoa > Chordata > Chondrichthyes > Carcharhiniformes > Scyliorhinidae > Scyliorhinus > Scyliorhinus canicula. The sequence goes on along the minus strand of NC_052154.1, from coordinate 194,295,816 downwards.
TCCATGGCATCAGGTACCTATCCAGATGGAAGGCCTTGTTGATGGTCAACCTATAATCACCACACAGGCATACGGTTTTGTCAAGTTTTAGTACTGGACCTATAGGTGCTGCCCAATCCGCAAACGCTACCAGTCGGATGATCCCAAGGCCTTCCAGTTGGTTGAGTTCATCCTCGACTTTCACCAGCAGTGTTTAGTGGACTAAAGGCCCAATATACTATATGAGGGCCCCTAAGTACTTCGGCTCAGCCAGCAATTTCCAGTCCACTACACCCGCATCAAATGTATCGAGTCTGCCAAAGAGCTGCATTTTCAAAATGGTGCAAACCTTATTTCTTCGTGAAGAGAGGTGGCTGCGCTCTGAATGGATAGTAATGTCGACTGTAGTTCCGCTTTATCCTTGTCGCCAATTTAATAGTCATGGAGAAGTGCAGAAAGGAGAGTCAAACAAAAGGTTTGCTACCAAAAGCAAAATGATTACAAATAACAGTCCCAGTCCCAGTTGGGGCTATGCTGCAGCGTGTCTTCTGCCTGGGACGCATTAAGGCCCTGCGTTTACTATCCCACTGAAGGGCCTCTGCCCCTCAGCAGGGGGGGGGGGGGGGGAACGGACTCATATTGCAAGAGGCTCACAGGGAGATTAATAGGGTCTTCCGGTGGGGGTGTGGGGGGGGGGGGGGGGGGGGGGGGGGGTGGGGCGGTGGGATAACAGGCAATATCAATGTGACAAGAAGAGCTGTACTCTGGCTTCATCACCATCATATTTTGCACTGGTTAGGCAGTTAAAGTTCTGCCTTTGATTGGCCTTTCTGGCTGAGGCAGGGCGAGGGGCCGGGGAAATTTAGGCCAGGGTGGGGTTGAGGTGGGGAGCGGCGGGGGGGAGGATTCTGACGGCGGGCTCAGCTCAGTGGGTGACTTTCTTGCCATGCCCGCCCTCCCCCACTTGTCTCACGGGGCAACAGAAAAGCCAGCCTACCGTGTTACATTGTAAAACCACGAGCAAAACATTTTCAGAGCTGGGACCTCTTTTCATTATTATTCCTGCCTTCGCAGGGAGTTAAATAATAGACTCTCAACTGTAAATATATTGCCGCGGACGGCTAAAAAATAAACACTTTAACCTAGCCAATGCTGGTGCTTTCAGATTAATAAAGGAGAAAAAGAAGTTAGCGAAACAATGAAAAAAAAGTTGGTAGCCCGGCCATTGGCTCAGCAAATGTTATATACGGAGCACTTGAATTAAACAAGGGATGGTAATAAGAATGCCACATTTGGCAAACCCTAAACTGACCCAGGAGCCCAATCTTTCTAACATGAATAGAGCAGAGGTCGGGCTATTCTAGAATAAAGGGAGCACTAGCCTCCAATACGGCTTCGTTCCTGGGTCAACTCCAGCTTATTAAATATGGCTTTCACATAGTTTAACAAACAGTGAGAGTCCTCTCCAAATGCTTCCTTTACTTGTGAGGTACCATGGTATTGCTGTTTTAATAATATGGTTTGTTAAATACAATTATACATGAGTGATTCAAAATACCAGGAAGAAAGCCATGACAACAAGTCTCGGTGACCTTTCAGTCAGGCGATCCCCTGACACATCTAATTGTACCTCCTCTGGCTTATTTTAACTTGAATAGAATGTATTAAAACTAATACAATAAGGTAATGTTGCATCGGGTTATCGACAAACATTTTGCGTTCTCCATTCACTTGATCTTTTTGTGTTGTTTTTCGGAGCATGCATGGGAACTGTCTGTAAACACCTCTGTCACTATTAACTCTCCACTTGTAAAACCAGCTCTGTAACATATAAGTGGCAATCAACAGGGCAGCCAACATTCATAAATGCTTTTCGAAGACCCAAGCTTGTCCTTGTCCGACACAAAGGAACAGGAGTAGACCATTCGGCCCGCATAACGTGTGCTGTCATTTAATTAGATGACTGCATCTTAACTCCCTCCTTGGCTCTGGGAACCTGAAAACAGAACGAATCTATTCAGCCTCCAGACCAGGCAACATCCTGGTAAACCTCCTCTGTACCCTTTCCAAAGCCTCTACATCCTTCTGGTAGTGTGGCGACCAGAATTGTGCGCAATATTCCAAGTGCGGCCTTACCAAGGTTCTATACAACTGTAGCATGACTTGCCAGTTTTTATACTCGATGTCCCACCCAATGAAGGCAAGCATTCCGTCTGCTTTCTTGACAAACTCATCAACGGCAGTACTTTTATTTGGCTGACCACGAGGCTCAATAGCATTTTGGGTGAGTGAATTCTAGTTTTCCACCACCCTTTATGAGAGGAAGAAATGTCCGACAGAACTTTCTCAGCCGTATTCTAAGGTTTTGCCCCCCTCCTGATCTGGGCTCCCCCCCCCCCCGCGCCCCCCCCCCCCCCGATCTGGGCCCCCACCACCACCCCCCACCCACCCCCCCACCACCACCACCCCCCCCCCCCCCCCCCCACCACCCACCCCCCCACCATCACCACCCCCCCACCATCACCACCCCCCCCACCCCCACCCCCACCCCCCCCACCACCCCCCCACCACCACCACCACCCCCCACCACCACCCCCCACCACCACCCCCCACCCCCCACACCCCCCCACACCCCTCCCCACCACCACCCCCACCACCCCCACCCCCCCACCACCCCCCCACCACCACCCCACCCCCCCACCACCCCACCCCCCACCACCCCATCCCCCCCACCCCAACCCCCCACCCCCCAACCCCCCCACCCCACACCCCCCCCCCCGATCTGGACTCCCCACACCAGAGGAAATGGTTTCTCCCTTTGTCAGAAAGTTACAGCAAAGTTCGCAGAAACGAGAGAAGTTACTCACAATGTGACAGCAATGAGCAGACGCTCAAAATTAGTCCAGAATGCAGAAGGAGCCAACATTGGAGAGAAAGCGGCAGCCGAGGTATGCAAGCATCGTGGTTCTATCACTGGGATAGGAAGGCAGAAGGCCTGGCTGCTATTCTGGTGCTAGAACATAGAACATACAGTGCAGAAGGAGGCCATTCGGCCCATTGAGTCTGCACCGACCCACTTAAGCCCTCACTCCCACCCTATCTCCATAACCCAATAACCCCTCCTCACCTTTCTGGACACTAAGGGGCAATTTAGCATGGCCAATCCACCTAACCTGCACATCTTTGGACTGTGGGAGGAAACCGGAGCACCCAGAGGAAACCCACGCAGACACGGGGAGAACGTGCAGACTCCACACAGACAGTGACCCAGCGGGGAATCGAACGTGGGACCCTGGGGCTGTGAAGCCACAGTGTTAGCCACTTGTGCTACCATGCTGCCCAAATGATGTGAGCTGAATTCCCCGTGTGGCAATTTGTGAATGGAGTTCGGTTAAACTTCATAAATTCAGAGTTAAAATGAAGGCATCATCAGTAAGAGTGACCGTGAGGCTGTCAGGCTGTTGTAAATCCCAAGTGGTCCATTCCTGCCCTTAAGGAAGGAAGTTCCTCTCTAGATGTCAGCTGCTGACCTTACCAGAGTTCATGGTGTCAATTCCTTCCCTTTCCCTGTTGAGGATGTCCTCCCAACGCCCCTGTGGGTGATGTGTCATTCAGGAGACTGATGTCTCGCATGCCGCTGAGGAAGGATTCAATCAGACAAGGTTAGCCCTGCACGTACAGCAAGTAATTAGGAAGTCAAATAACATTGACCTTCCTTGCCGGGGGGGGGGGGTGGAGTACACCAGGACTGAAGTCTTGATACAACAGTACTGAGCATCGGTGAGATCACTCCTGGAGCACCGTGCACCATTTTGGTCTCCTTACTTTCAAGAAGGATATCCTCACATTGGAAGTAGTTGGGAGAAGGTTCACTGGACTGGTTACTGGGATGAAGGGACGGTCTTATTAGCAGGTTGGGCCAATACCCATTGTAGATCAGAAGAACGAGAAGTGATCTTATTGAAACATAAAAGGGGATTGGACAGGGTAGGTGCTGAGAGGAGTTTTCCGCTCATAGGGGAGTTTAGATTTAGGAGGCACAGGCGAAATTAAGGGGTGTCCCATCTAAGATGGAGATGACAAGGGACCTCTTCTCTCCGAGGGGGCGTCAGTGGTTGGAATTCTCTACCACGTAGAGCAGTGGATCATTGAATATATTCAAGGCCGGGTTCAGCAGGTTTTGATTGAGAAGGGAGTTAAGGGTTGAGGGGGGCAGACAGGAAAGTGGAGCTAAGGCCACTCTCAGGGCAGACATGGCCTGATCAAATGGCGGAGCAGGCTCCAAGTGGCAAATTGTCTTAATGGTCTTAGAGCCAGCCAGAGCCCTGTTTGAGGAAACTCCCCCATATTAAGGTCAAGGACCACTGGGAGGAAATCACACCCCTGAGAGCTGCCAGCCAATCAGAGGCTGGTAGCTGTTTTTTTGCAGGCAGCGCCAGTGGGAGCGGTGGCAGCTGTGGGTAATGCACCCACCCAGGACACACAACTTGGACGCAGGCACGGCCTGCAGTCACAGATCGAGCACCTCCTGAGTCAACAGTAATTAATAATAGTTAATTTGTATTCAGTCATCATATCCAACTGTAATCTTAGTGGAGATCATAGAAACCCTTTAGTGTTTTAGTTAATTAATAAGCAGTTTTGTTTATTTACAAAGCCGCATGTTCTCTGATCACTTCAACTACAAAGACCTCGCCATCCGTGCACACAAAGACCATTACAGATTAGGGATTTGGTATCCTAGCCAACATTCTTCCTTCAAAAAGGTGGAGACAGGACGAAGGGTAGTGACGGTCGGAGATCTATACGCAGGCGGCAGAGTAACAAACCTTGGGGAACTAACGGACAAACTCCAGATCCTGAAAGAGAATGAGCTTTGGTACATACAACTAAGGAACTCCCTTTGCAAGGAGACCGGTACGTCCCCCCAGCTACCAGACACACCCTACTAACCTTGGATGAACTAGATGGCGGTAACTGTGCTGACATGTACAGGTGACTGCCAGAGGAGGTATGGTAACTGCTGGACGAGACACGGGAAAAGTGGGAGGAAGAGCTGGGATGAAGAGCTGGGGGAGAACTCTGGATTGAAACACTGCACAAGGCAAACTCCACCTCCTCATGCACAAGCTGAAGGTAGTGCACAGGACGCACTTAACCAGAACACGCATGAACAGGTTCTTCCCGGAGGTGGAGGACAAATATGAACAGTGCCAAGGAGGCCTGGCCAACCACACTGACATGTTCTGGTCCTGACCCAGACTTGTCGTGTACTGGACTGTCTTTTTCAAATCCATGTGCAAGGTTGTGGGGGTGAGAGTGGAGCCATGTCCACTCGTGGCTGTTTTCGGGGTATCAGACCAGCCAGAACTATTTACGGGGATGTAAAATAAAATAAAAATGATCGCTCGCTGGAGACTCCTGCTGGGCTGGAATTCAGCAATGCCGCCCAAGGCTGCAGACTGGCTGTCTGATTTAGCAGAATTCCTCGAATTGGAAAAAATAAAATTCCCATTCGAGGATCGGAGGAAAGCTTCCGCAGCACATGGAGGGAATTCACCAGCTTGTTCAAAGACCTGTTTGTGACCAGCAGTCAATAAGGGAGGGTGGGAGGGTAGCACAGTGGCGCAGTGGGTTAGCACTGCTGCCTCACGGAGCTGAGGTCCCAGGTTCGATCCCGGCTCTGGGTCACTGTCCGTGTGGAGTTTGCACATTCTCCCTGTGTCTGTGTGGGTTTCACCCCCACAACCCAATGATGTGCAGGGTAGGTGGATTGGCCACACTAAATTGCCCCTTAATTGGAAAAAATAATTGGGTACTCTAAATTTATTTTTTAAAAGATAGGGGAGGGTGGGAGCACAGAGGGATGGGAAGGCAGGACCGCAAAGGATAATGGACAAAGAGAAGAGGGGGGAGGGGGCGATAGGAGAAGGGGAGGGGGCAAACACCAACCAGAATACAGGGTAAGCAGGGCAGAGGGGACCAATGACAAAAACATTGGTGCGATCGCAACAACACCGAGGTCGCACCAAATATGCCTCTCGTATGTTTTAATACCAGGAGGCAACATGTATGTAATTAACACAGTCTGGTTGTGGTATACGATCACTGGGGCCCAAGGTTCGGAGCCTCATATCTGTAGATATGTTACCGTTGTGTGCAACATAGCTGTTTATTGTTCTTTCTTATTCCCATTTTGTAGATTTCTCTTTATTTTTGTGTGACGTTCTTTGCAATGTTGTTATGAATAAATATGAACCAATAAAAATGTTTTTTTTTAAAGGAATAGGAAGAATGTGATTTGTTCAAATCACAGGAATCATACAAATACCAGGAATCATACAGCTAATTGAATGAAAGATGCTATTGTGAGAATTGTATTGAAACAATGAGAGGGAACAGTCCTTCCTGTATTTGTAACATCCTGTGTAGCTTCTCTGGATTTCCTACCTTTTCTGTCAGCTTTACTCCCTTGAGATCCATTCATTATTCCTACTCCTCATTATTTATCTGAGCACTTGAAAGAGTTTGCCCCTACATAGTGCCGTTCAGTGCTGTCTTAAAGCACTTTGCTGCCAATGAAGCCTTTTTAGAAGCATAGTCATTGTTGTAATGTCGCGAAACACACCAATCAATTTCCACACAGCAAGTTCCCACAAATGTACACAGCAAGATCCCATAAACCGCATTGTAAAAATGGCAAAGAAGAATAATTCACCAAGAACGTTAAAGGTGTACGTTAAGTGGCTATAAGGCTGGTGTGAATAGAATGACACAACCCAATAGAACTGCGACCATAAGTCTGGAGTGAAGGGCCTTGTGAGTCAGCTATTCGAAACGTGTAACCCACACAGGGATTTAGGTAGGAGAGGGCAGATTTAAGTATTGAATCCCAAATCAGACTGGATGTTAGGCAGCAGGAAGACATGGCCAAGATTTCCCACATGCAGGTTTGCGAATCTACCAATCCTCCTCCTCTTTAACTGAGTGGGAAGGAGTATCACATGCTGATGAGAGCAGTAACAGAAAACACAACTGGAGATCATACCCTGAGAAGGAATTTGCTAGAATGTAGTCAGAATATCAGAAGCTTGATTGGAGGTTTCATCAACATAACAAGGGTATATTGAGTGTTGAGGAAAGGCAAATAGGCAGGATAGCATAGAATCCGTACAGTGCAGAAGGAGACCATTTGAATCTGCACCGACCCCCTAAAAGAGCATCCCACCTAAGCCTATATCCCTGCCCTATCCCAGTATCCCCACCTAACCTGCACATCTTTCGACACTAAGGGGCAATTTAGCATGGCCAATCCACCTAACCTGCACATCTTTAGACACTAACGGGCAATTTAGCATGGCCAATCCACCTAAACTACACATCTTTGGACACTAAGGAGCAATTTAGCATGGCCAATCCACCTAACCAACACATCTTTGGACACTAAGGGGCAATTTAGCATGGCCAATCCACCTAACCTGCACATCTTTCGACACTAAGGGGCAATTTAGCATGGCCAATCCACCTAACCTACAAATCTTTAGACACGAAGGGGCAATTTAGCATGGCCAATCCACCTAAACTACACATCTTTGGACACTAAGGAGCAATTTAGCATGGCCAATCCACCTAACCGACACATCTTTGGAATCGGAGTACCTGGAGGAAGCACAAGCAGGCAGAAGAGGAATGTGCAAACGCCACACAGACATTCTTAACGAAGTGTGTAGATGAAGGTAGAGTAGTTGATGTCATATACATGGATTTTAGTAAGGCATTTGATAAGGTTCCCCATGGTCGGCTTATGAAGAAAGTAAGGAGATGTTTGATGGAGGGAAATTTGGCCAATTGGATAAGTAACTGGCTTATATAAGTAACATAGAAGACAGAGGGTGGTGGTGGATGGAACATTTTCAGACTGGAGACCAGTTATCAGTGGTGTACCACAGGGACCAGTGCTGGGTCCTCTGCTATTTGTGATTTTTATCAATGACTTGGAGGAGGGGGCTGAAGGGTGGGTCAGTAAATTTGCTGATGGCACCAAGATTGGTGGAGTGGTGGATGAGGTGGAGGGCTGTTGTAGGCTGCAAAGAGACATTGATAGGATGCAGAGCTGGGCCGAAAAATGGCAGATGGAGTTTAACCTTGATAAGTGCGAGGTGATTCATTTTGGTGGAATACATTTGAATGCGGATTACAGGGTCAACGGCAGGGTTCTGAGGAATGTGGAGGAACAGAGGGATCTTGGGGTTCATGTCCACAGATTTCTGAAGGTTGCCACTCAAGTGGATAGAGCCGTGACGAAGGCTTATAGTGTGTTAGCGTTTATTAACAGGGGGCTTGAGTTTAAGAGCTGCGGGGTTATGCTGCAACTGTACATGACCCTGGTGAGACCACATTTGGAGTATTGTGTGCAGTTCTGGTCACCTCACTATAGGAAGGATGTGGAAGCATTGGAAAGGGTGCAAAGGAGATTTACCAGGATGCTGCCTGGTTTGGAGGGTAGGTCTTATGAAGAAAGGCTGAGGGAGCGAGGGCTTTTCTCTTTGGAGCGGAGGAGGATGAGAGGCGACTTAATAGAGGTTTATAAGATGATGAGGGGATTGATAGAGTGGACGTACAGAGACTATTTCCTCGGGTGGATGTAGCTGTTCCAAGGGGGCATAACTATAAGATTCAGGGTGGGAGATATAGGAGGGATGTCCGAGGTAGGTTCTTTACTCAGAGAGTGGTTAGGGTGTGGAATGGACTGCCTGCTGTGATAGTGGAGTCGGATACTTTAGGAACTTTCAAGCGGTTATTGGATAGGCACATGGAGCTCACCAGAGTGACAGGGAGTGGGATAGCTTGATCTTGGTTTCTGACAATGCTCGGCACAACATCGAGGGCCGAAGGGCCTGTTCTGTGCTGTACTGTTCTACGTTCTATGTTCACCCAAGGCCAGAATTGAACCCGGGTCCCTGGCAGTGAAGCAGCAGTGCTAACCACTGCGCCATGGTGCCAATATAGCTCGATGATCATGAATACCTGTGAGGTGAAAGAAGATAACTTACTCTTCTTCTGTTTTGAGCATTAGAGGAGCTGGCCTAAAGCTTTGTCAAAGAGGTTTCCGGCCTAACATCTTCATGTGATTCAGTGTCAATTTCTAAAACGCTAATGCTTCTGAGAAGCACTTTGAGATTTGTTATTACGTTAAAGGTGTTCTATGTATTGTTGCTTTAAGGGGTGTTACAGAGGAGGAAAGCAAGGTAGAGGTGGACAGGAGCCTCGGCAAATTAAAGGTATGTTCACCAGGGGTGGAGTCATTGCCCCTTACTGGTGACTATTACATTGTTGTTTGTGGGGTCTTGCTGTGTGTAAACTGCGACAATCCTTACATTGCAACAATGACTGCACTTCACAAAAGCACTTAATTGGTTGAAAAATGCTGTGGGACGGACCTAAGGACATGAAAGGTACAACAGAAATACAAATATTTCTATCTTTCCACCATGCCATCACATCCATATGTCGCAAGCAATCCATTGTTGCTCAGATCTGTTCAAAAATGGCATTTTCATCTCCCCGAGACTTTTAATGTTACACCTGAAGCATTTGGCTATTAAAGCATGCTGCACGTGACTGGGTCAGTGATGCATCGCATGTCACAGTGCAACAAGCCCGAGATCCTCGGGAGAACTCACAAACGCCCCTCCTCTCATTTCCCAAAGCCGTGGTGGACTTGGAATATTACCTGAGTGGGAAAAATGAAAATTCAGATGGAAGGAGAATCATTGTTTGTTTAACATACAACCGGTGCTCAACGCTAACCACAGCCTCGCTTTATCACGACGTGCATCTAATCAGAATCCTCTTTACGAATCTCACATGCTGTATAAATCTTTCTGCTGGCAAAAGATCTGTGTTTAATCCCAATTGGCTTTGCCATAGTAAATATAAATCCATTTCTGCCCTTGAAAATTGCGCGGACACAAAAAAACTAAAGATAAAATCAACAAAACAGCACAATCAAATAAGAATGCAGCCTAAATGAAATCATTCTTCCGTAGCTTTAGGGGACATTAAAATTTATAGCTTGTGGAATCTGTTTAAGTTGCACAGCATCAGCTTCTATTGTGATCCATGTTACACCGAAAAATGTTCAAGGGATCCATGTTCTTTCTAGTCTCATAGCCATGGAAATACTCAAAATATATAAAATGTAGAGAAACTCTTTAAATATTGGTCATTTTTGCCTGTTTGACATCTTGAAACAATTTGGGATCATCTACCATGTATCATTGACCCAACACCACATTAAATTTCCATTAAATCTTTACTATGTACAAAGTACCTAGCCATACGATTAACTCATTTCTTCCAGATTATTTCCATGTGATTGAAGCGTTGGCCTTTTTTTTTTCATTCCTGTACAAGGACATTTCCCAAAGCACAGCAGAATGATAGGTCATTGAGGTGAGTGTGAGCGGGTCCGCGTCTGAACTTTCAAACATCATCGATGGAAAACAGGAATCGGAAATTCCTCCGTCAGCATCCATCACTGTACCTTCAGATTCCGCCCTCGCACAGGGAGGCACTCAGAAACCTGCTACTGTACTTAGCCTGGCTGACTAGACATGTCCTCAGACTCAGCACAAGGAGCAGATGCCTCTAAGTGAATTTGCACACAGAATAATTGATACACGTGGGCCACTTACCTAATCAACAGATGTAGATTACGTCATGAACTCGAAAGCTCCACCAATTTATGTTATTTGAACCCTGAGATTTGATTACTGCCTTAAGATCAACAGGAGGTATCATGCGACAGTGTGAAATCTGAATGTTTATTGCAGTTATGAGGTATCGCCTGTTAAATGATGTAGCAAATGGAAACTACTATGTTTCTGATGGTGGGAGTGAACTACTTTGCTTTGACATCTTATAAATAGTTCTGTTCTACATCCAAGCCAAGCTATTAACTGTCCGTGGAGTAGCTGGTGCTACGGCACGAGGTACAATAAAATTTACAACAGCATTTCCACTGTCCAGTTTGAAAAAGAATTACCCAAAGAATCTATGTAGCAACGTGCACAGGCTCAGAGCATCTCATAACCAATGGATCACTTTTTGCAACTCTGTCATTCTTGTTTTATAAGCTAAACTGCATTTAATCTGCACACAGCAAATTCCCAGAGACAGCAAAGGAAATTAGTTTTTATTCTGTTATTATAGCTTGATGCTGCCCCTTACCTCATTTGTTGACCATGGTCACTTAACTGTGCAATTGCAGCCTTAACTGCAGCCTCATAAAAACTGACTGTAACAGTCTCTATAGGTGTGTAAAGGGAAAAAGGTTGACAAAAACGAATGTAGGCCCCTCATTGGGCAGCATGGTGGTTAGCATAAATGGAGCTGTGAAGGGTGGGGGGGGGGGGGGGCTTGTTGGGTTACGGGTATAGGATGGATACGTGGGTTTGAGTAGGGTGATCATTGCTCGGCACAACATCGAGGGCCGAAGGGCCTGTTCTGTGCTGTACTGTTCTATGTTCACCGTCAGAAAAGGGTGAATTTGAGCAGCGCAGTGGCACAGTGGGTTAGCCCTGTTGCCTCAAGGCGCCAAGGTCCCAGATTCGATCCCGGCTCTGTGTCACTGTCCATGTGGACTTTGCACATTCTCCCGTGTTTTTTTTCATAGAATTTACAGTGCAGAAGGAGGCCATTCGGCCCATCGAGTCTGCACCGGCTCTTTGAAAGAGCACCCTGCCCAAGCCCACACCTCCACCCTATCCCCATAACCCAGAAACCCCACCCAACACTAAGGGCAATTTTGGACACTAAGGGCAATTTAACGTGGCCAATCCACCTAACCTGCACATCTTTGGACTGTGGGAGGAAACCGGAGCACCCAGAGGAAACCCACGCACACACGGCGAGGACGTGCAGACTCCGCACAGACAGTGACCCAAGCCGGGAATCGAACCTGGGACCCTGGAGCTGTGAAGCAATTGTGCTAACCACTATGCTACCGTGCTGCCCAAAACGGAATTTGCTGTTTGCGTGGGTTTCGCCCCCACAACCCAAAGACGTGCAGGTTGGGTGGATTGGTCACACTAAATTGCACCCTTAATTGGAAAAAATGAATTGGGTGCTCAAAATTCATTACAAAAAAGAAATGGGGGAATTCATAACAGGGAATAAAGAAATGGTGGAGGAACTAAATTTGTGCTTTGCTTCTTTCTTCACAAAGAAAGACCTGAATAATGTACCGGAGGTTCTGAGAAACACAGCTTTTAGTGAGAAGCTAAAGGAAATCAGTATGAGTGGAGAAATATCCTTGGGAAAATTGATGGGATTAAAGGCTGATAATTTTCTAGGTCCTGATGAGTACTTAAGGAAGTGGCCCTCGAAATAGTAGATCCATCGGAGGTCATTTTCCAAAATTCTTTGGACTCTGGAATGGAGAGCAGCTAATGTAAGCTCGCTCTTCAAAAAGGGAGGTAGAAACAAAACAGACCAGTAAGCCGAACGTCGGTACTAGGGAAGTTGCTGGAGTCCATTGTCAAGGAATCCATAGCACAGCATTTGGAAAACTGTGGTATAATCAGATGAATTCAGCATGAATTTATGAAAGGGAAATCATGCTTGACAAATCTACTAGAATTCTTGGAAGTTGTAACTAGTAGAGTTGACCAGGGAGAACCAGTGGATGTGATTTATTTTGACTTTCAGAAGGCTTTTGACAAGGTCTCTGATAGCAGATTAATATGTAAAGTTAAAGCATGGAATTGCTTGTTCTGAGATGGATAAAAAGCTGTTTAGCAGACAGGAAGCAAAAAGTTGCAATAAATGGGTCTTTTTCTGATTGACAGGTCGTGACCCGTGGGGTGCCGCAGGGATCAGTAATAGGACCCCAACTGTTCACATTATATATTAATGATTTGGTCAAGGGAACTAAATGTATTATCTCCAAATTTCCAGATGATACAAAGTTGGGTGGGAGGGTGAGCTGTGAGGAGGATGCAGAGATGCTTCAGCGGGATTTGGACAGGCTGAGTGAGTGGGCATATGCATGGCTGATACAGTATAATGTGGCTAGATGGGAGGTTATCCACTTAAGTAACAAAAATAGGAAGGCCGATTATTACTTGAATGGGTTTTAATTGAGAGAGGTGGATACTCAGCGAGACCTTGGTGTCCTCGTGCATCAGTCACTGAAAGTACAGCAGGCAGTAAAGAAGGCAAATGGTATGTTGGCCTTCATAGCGAGAGGATTTGAGTACAGGAATAGGGATGTTTTACTGCAATTGTATAGGGCATTGGTGAGGCCACACCTGGAGTATTGTGGGCAGTTTTGGTGTCCTTATCTGAGGAAGGATGTTCTTGCTATGGAGGAAGGGCAGAGAAGGTTTACCAGGCTCATTCCTGGGATGGTGGGACTGTCATATGAGGAGAGATTAAGTCGGTTAGGATTATACTCATTGGAGTTCAGAAGAATGAGAGGGGATCATATTGAAACTTATAAAATTCTAACAGGATTAGACAGGGTAGAGTCGGAAAAAATGTTCCTGATGGTGGGACAGTCCAGAACTAGGGGTCATAGTTTGAGGATAAGGGGTAAACCTTTTAGGACTGAGGTGAGGAGAAATTTCTTCACCCAGAGAGTGGTGGCAATTCGCTACCACAGAAAGTAGTTGAGGCTAAAATGTTGAGTAATTTCAAGAAGGAATTAGATACAGCTCTTGGGGCTAAAGGGATCAAGGGATCTGGGGGAAAGCGGGATCAGGATATTGAATTTGATGATCAGCCATGATCAGAGTGAATGGCGGAGCAGGCTCGAAGGGCCGAATGGCCTCCTCCTGCTCCTAGTTTCTATATCTATTTCTATGTATCCACAGACCCAACTTCCCCACTTTCATGGGGACAGGACTCGAGACAGATCGGGGTTTACCCATACACGATACACGGAGGCAGTCAGTCATTTCAATCACCAGCTGCCTCCAATGAAGTGAGATTTTGGGAGAATGGGGAGGTGGAATCCAGAGTTTGCAGCGTAGACTTGGTAAGAGGAGCATGGGGACCTGATTGAAGTCTGTAAGAGTTTGATGGGTATGGACAGGGTGGATAGGATTAAGCTGTTCACCTTAGTTGAAGGATCAATAATGAGGAAGCATAATTTTGAGGCGAATGACAGGAGGTTTAGAGGGGGTTTGAGGAAAATATTTCCACCAGTGGGTAGTGGGAATCTGGAATGCACAACCTTTAAAAAGCACCCGGAAGAGCACTTGAAATGTCATAACATTCAAGGCTATGGGCCAAGTGCTGGAAAGTGGGATTGCTGTCGATTTAGTGCAGTTTTCTTGGTGCAGAACTGATGGGCAGGAGAGCCTCTTCTGTACTGCAGGACTATGACTCTATAAGGACAGAACTTGACGGATATGTTTGGAAACATTTGGAGTAGGTGAGGTACCCTTTGGGATTGTTAAAAGTGAACATAATAATGTATGTTTAATACATAAACTCACTGGAACTATTAAGCTGTCAAAGAGCTGTCCAGCTGTCAAGGAACTGTCCAACTGTCAAACCTGTCAGAGATGTCCAGGAAGTGCCAAATCTGTCAAAGCTGTCAGGACTATTCAGGAAGTGTTAAAGCTGTCAAGGCAATGTCCAAGGATACTGGTTAAGTTGACATGGAAGGGGTAAGCGAGAAGGGTGGTGGATAGGTGGAGCAAGGGTTGACATGAGTTGGCATTAGTTTGGCATTGGGTGATGGGCACATTAGGGGTGGGCAGAGGGAAACCAAGTTTTTATGGGGTATGACAACCATGGAGATGGTTGGGAACCTCTGTACTTGGCAGGCTGCGCATTCATTCCAGGGAGGCAGCCTTGACTCCTATTTCAGCCTATCCACCCGACCAAAAGTCTGACCTGCGGCCGGACATTTTTAAAGGCCAGGGTTGGTTGAGCCAGGCAACTTCCCAACTCGCCAAACATAACCTGAGGATGAAAATCTGGGCCTCTGACTGAGTGGAAAGATGTTCCTCACTGGCTCAGAACATTCTAGATTAAAGTCTCCCGTTCCAGCCTCCCCGAACAGGTGCCGGAATGTGGTGACTAGGGGCTTTTCACAGTAACTTCATTTGAAGCCTACTTGTGACCATAAGCGATTTGCATTTCATTTTCATTTCAGACTGAAGGGATCATCCTTTAAAACTGAGATGAGGAGGAATTTCTTCAGCCAGAATCTGTGGAACTCTTTGCCGCAGAAGGCTGTAGAGACCAATTCGCTGAGTGTCTTTAAGACAGAGATAGATAGGTTCTTGATTAATAAGGGGATCAGGGGTTATGGGGAGAAGGCAGGAGAATGGGGATGAGACAATATCAGCCATGATAGAATGGTGGAGCAGACTCGATGGGCCGAATGGCCAAATTCTGCTCCTATGTCTTATGGTCTTATGGTCCAGACAGTGGTGCATAACATTTGGACAGTATTGAGTAGCTGTAGCAATGTTAGATTGTAAAACCAAGACCCAACTTGACCCTTCTGTTCTTCATCCCTTTATAACCAATTATACATTTAAAACAAAAATCTCATTGCTGTTTGCGAGCTGTTGCTGTGTGAAGATTGGCTGCTGTATCTCCTGTGCAAAATAAAGCTGCGGGATATCAAAACAGAAAATGCTGGAAATACCCAGGAGATGAAGCAGCATTTGTGGAGAAAATAAAATTGACTTTTCAGGTCAATGACCTTTCACCCAAATTCCAGGAGATCTTCCATGTCTATCAGGAAAGGTTCACTATCTTTCCTGAAGGATGGCATTTCCAACAGTGCAATGCTCTGTCAGTACAGCATTGAATACTAACCCAGTATTCAAATCTCTGGAAGGGGACTTGAACCCAGAACCTTCCCAAGTTAGAACATAGAACAGTACAGCACAGAACAGGCCCTTCGGCCCTCGATGTTGTGCCGAACAATGATCACCCCACTTAAACCCACGTAACCCGTATACCCGTAACCCAACAATCCCCCCATTAACCTTACACTATGGGCAATTTAGCATGGCCAATCCACCTAACCCGCACATCTTTGGACTGTGGGAGGAAACCGGAGCACCCGGAGGAAACCCACGCACACACGGGGAGGACGTGCAGACTCCACACAGACAGTGACCCAGCCGGGAATCGAACCTGGGACCCTGGAGCTGTGAAGCATTGATGCTAACCACCATGCTACCGTGAGGCCCCTCTGCTACCGTGAGGCCCCTCACCTGGGTGAAAGTTACATCAGTGGTTGTTCAGTAAAAGGGCTACATTGGTTGGAAGACGTTTTGAGGCATTTTTATTTCCAATTAAGGGGCAATTTAGCGTGGTCATTCCACCTACCCTGCATATCTTTGGGTTGTGGGGGTGAGACCCATGCAGACGCGGGGAGAATGTGCAAACTCCATACGGACGCGACCCAGGGCCGGGATCGAATCCGGGTCCTCGGCGGCGTGAGGCAGCAGTGCTAACCACTGCGCCACCGTGCCGCCCTGCTTTGAGCCACTTTGAGGTTGTGAAAGGTGCTGGGCTGGATCCGCCCATCCACCAGTCGCCCGTTTCTCGGCCGCGCGCCATTCGCTGATGGTGGGATTCTATCTTCCCGCCACTTGTCAATGGAATTTTCCATTTGAACCGCCCCACGCCGCCGGGAAACCCTTGGACGGGTGTGCGCTGCAGCTGGGAATAGTGAATCGCAGGAGAATTTCGGCCGTTATTTAAATGCAATTTCCTTCTTCTGTTCTTCCTTCCCTGCCCAGCGTGATTCATCCTAAATGTCCATCAAGGATCACAGGAATGCTGAAGGATCTCAGAGCAGATAGCTAATTGAATGCGTGCCTTTCAAAAGTGCACACTATCAACTGGGTGGTATACAATGGGTTAATCGGAGGGGCGGTGTAGGTGTGCATATGTTTGTGAAATCTCCGCAGGATCAGGGGTGATATCCGCTTTTAATCCCGAGCGAAGGAGTGCCTCCAGAGAAAAAGATGGCCCTGTATTTTGAGTGTCATCCGATAACTTGTCAAGAAATTGCTTGCAGCACAGGGCAGTCCTTTGACAGTTGCATGGGAAATGTAAATGCATTGCTTCTCAAAAGCCTTCCAAGATTATCAGTCTAAGTGTGTCAAAGGCCAGATTGTTGCCTCAGGTAACAGATCATTTCCTGTGTTTAGGTAGGAGGATGGATAATCTGTGGTATACCTGTGCACCAGGAAATATCATCTTGCAGACCTGCCACAACTCAGGTGATCTGTTAAGAATTCGGAATGGTTGTGCAGTAAAAAAAAAATTGGTCCAGGAATTAAAGAAAAATTAATGATCTGAGAAAAAAAACCTGATCCTTATTTAAATTTACGACTCTGGCACACGATCTGTGGGAAAGCTACCTGCTTTAATGAACAGGTAATCCAAAATCACCTTTAATCTTTGAGTGGAATTTAGCGTTTGAAGAACACCATATTCCAAGGCTTGAGAAATTATGTACGTGAGGGAAATATTTACATTCAGCCAATTATGGTATTTAAGTTAACCTCTTGCTTCTTTTGTCAGGCAACTTGTGCAGTGCCTCAGATGGTTGAGCTTGCGCTTATTGAAAAAGGATGGGATAGTTTTAATAACTTACAGCAAGAAGTCTGAATGTGGCCTTGCCTTGCCAGGTGTCTCACCCACTTTGTTGTGTTGGCAATCAGGGGAGGGTAAGGCCTCATATTGAGGTAACACAAAACAGGAGAGGGGGACAACTGACAGGAATATCCATCCATACATCCAACGGAACAAGCCTGCTCGCACAGAGTGCCAGCTGGGAGAAGTCCCTCGCCGTGGTTGCTTGGATCATTGGCACTCCATTTGACCTTAAAGTGAGTTTCTGACCATAAGCTTGCTGAATCAGCATGACTGTCACCGTTCACCTCTGTAACCGTCTGTCTTTGCCCTTGTCTCAGCTCCTCTGCCAGTGAAACCCACCCCCTGAGGGGGATTCTCCGTTGCCCGACGCTGAAATCGTAATCGGCGATCGGGCGGAGAATCAATTCCAATGCCGGAATTGGGGCCGGCGTCAGTTTGACTCCGGTTTGTGATTCTCTCCCCCCCCCCCCCGCAAACCGGCGTCACCATGATGTGCTGCGCACAGTCACAATACCATCGGCGCCTCATCGGCCGGCCCACTCCTGATGCTCCGCCCCTGTTGGGCCAAGTTCCCAGCGGCGGGGGGCATGTGTGACCCAAGCTGGCAGGCCAGCTGCGGACTGAGTCCGGCGGCGCCACACTCGGCCGGCATCCATTCCACTGTCCGGGGGGGGGTGTCTGTCAGGGCTGGGGGGCTGGTGGGGAGTGGCCAGGGGGTGGGCTGTGGGGTTGTGATCGGTGGGTTAGGATTAGCGCACAGCCGGCGCCATTTTGTACAGCGCAGGTCATCTGCCACGCGCATGCGCGGCTCGGGACCCGGCCGTTTCAGGCTGTTTTCGGCGTGGTTGGCGGGTGTTTCAGTCGCCGCCGGTGCTAGCCCCTCACCGGTACCTGAATCGGCGAGGGGTCGGTGTTGAATTTCTGCATTTAGTCTCTAGAAAGGCAAATCCAGCCCCACGTCTTTGTTATGTACTGACTTGATGACTTTCAAATAAAATCATTTGTGGGGCGTGTGTGGGTGTTGTTTGCTGGGCCAGCATTTCAGCCCCCATCTCTAATTACCCTTGAGAAAGTGGGGGTGAGCTGCCTACTTAAGCCATTGCAGTCCAAGTGGTGTATGTATGTATATCCATGGTGCTGTCTTGGCTGGCCTCCACCTTACACATTCCAAATACTTAAACCCACTGTTCCCTCACTAAAACGTCTTTACTGATGCTCCTTAAAAACCACCTCTTTGAGCAAGCTTTTTGTTACAGGTCCTCATGTCTCTTTATGTCACTCCGTGTCAAACCTTCTTTGATAATGATCCTGAGAAGCACCATGAGATGTTTCATTATTGTTCAGCAGACTGTATAAATGTGGTTCCAACATTTCCAGTTGAAAGGCAACAAAGAGAAAAAAAAAGCAGACAAGAGAGATAAAAAATTAGGATCAAGTTCCACTGATGGACCAGTGGTTAATTGTGTGCATTGTGTGATCCTAAGTTATTCAGACAAAGAAGGTCCCAGGATTAATCTCTGGTTTTGTTAAGTTAGCTGAGTAGCAACAGGAGGGTTTCAATTAGCCACTGTCGCCTGGTCTGTAAGGTAGAAATATAAAATCAGCCAAGTGTTGTGTGCCTGGTGCTGCCCAGTAAGTCTAGTAGAAAGGGCAGGTATGTGGACACAGAAGTTACTTACAAGGAGATGATTGTCGAGCCTTGGTAGTATGGCTTATTAGAAATCTATACTTTCACTTCTGCTGTCTGAGTTTAAACCATTCTTGGTCGGGTAAACTGTTGCCCTTAAATCTGGTGACTGGTGATTATGAAATAAATATATTGGGCCAGATTCAATCCAGTTGCCAGTTGATAATAGTCTGATGTACCACCAATCTGACACGAGTCGTGGAGAGGATCCAAATATTAGGCTTTAATAAGCTAGATGTGAGCGCTGCAGTGGTCATACAAGGAAAGGCTGACTGCCGACTGGTACGAGCTTTTATAACCATCCTCTCGGCCAATCGGCGGGGAGTCACATGACTAGCCACAGCCAATTGGCAGAGAGGCACATGACTTGCCTGGGCCAATGGGCATCGGGGCTGCTGTACCAATGGCAGCCTGGTTCTAAGGTAATGTGATCTCTCTAGCCATACTACCACATTCACCCCTTGGTGAGAAAGAAGCGGGGTGTGTGGGAAGGAGTGACGGGAGAGACGGGGGGGGGGGGTGTCCCATAAGACTGGTAGTATGACTAGAGACCTACTCAAGGAGCTCCGAGATAACTATGGCTGCCCACTGGCCCACGACGAACGTGTAAAAAAACCAGCGAACTATATACAGTGTACAGGAGAAAAAAAATAACAGTAACCGTAATAAGTATAAAAACACAGGCAAGGAACATATGCCGAACATGAAAGTCCATAAGGTCCATCAAATTGACTCGATCAGCCGAATGAGTGCCTTCGGTGTCCTGACGGACGTGTGCAGCGGCGCCGGTGACGGTGGAGCAGTGGTCGTCCGTGACTCCGGGAGCGATGGTCATGGTTCTGTGTCCGTACCCCTGGTTGGAGCTAGCGGTAGTCGGGCCGGGGAAGGGGGTTCCTGTGCGCTGGGTTGTGGGGGCGCTGAGGGTGGTTGGGACTGGGGGGAGGGTGCTGATGCTGGGGGGTGTGGCCGCACGCCGGCGGGTGCCAGGTCCCGAAGGGAGACCGTGTCCTGTCGTCCTTAGGGATACTCCACGTACGCGTACTGCGGGTTTGCGTGGAGTAACTGGTAAGCGATTCGGAGATTCAAGCCTGTTCCACCTTTCAAGAAGATTATGGTTGCTCTGATCATGGCCTCAGCTGCACTTTCCTGCCTTCCTTCACTCCAATGCCAATCAAATCTCTCTGAACCTTGAGTATAGTAAGAAGTCTTCCAACACCAGGTTAAAGTCCAACAGGTTTGTTTCAAATCACTAGCTTTCGGAGCACGGCTCCTTCCCCAGATGAATGGAGAGGTAGGTTCCAGAAAGATTTTTTTAAAATTTAGAGTACCCAATAATTTTTTTCCAATTAAGGGGCAATTTAGCGTAGCCAATCCACCTAGCCTGCACATCTTTGGGTTGTGGGGGTGAAACCCAAGCAGACACGGGGAGAATGTGCAAACTCCTCACGGACCATGACCCAGGGCCGGGATTCGAACTCGGGTAGGCAGCAATGCTAACCACTGTGCCACCGTGCCGCCCGGCAGAAACATTTATAAAGACGAAGTCAAATGCAAGACGATACTTTGAATGCGAGCTTTTGCAGGTAATTAAGTCTTTAGAGAGCCAGAGAGAGGGGTAACCCCAGGTTAAAGAGGTGTGAATTGTCTCAAGCCAGGACAGTTGGTAGGATTTCGCAAGCCCAGGCCAGATGGTGGTGGGGGGGGGTGAATGTAATGTGACGTGAATCCCAGGTCCCGGTTGATGCCGCACTCATATGTGTGGAACTTGCCTATAAGTTTCTGCTCGGCGATTCTGCGTTGTCGCGCGTCCTGAAGGCCGCCTTGGAGAACGCTTACCTGAAGATCAGAGGCTGAATGCCCTTGACTGCTGAAGTGTACCCCGACTGGAAGGGAACATTCCTGCCGGGCGATTGTAGCGCAATGTCCATTCATCTGTTGTCACAGTGTCTGCATGGTCTCGCCAATGTACCACACTTCGGGACATCCTTTCCTTTAGCATATGAGGTAGACAACGTTGGCGGAGTCGCACAAGTATGTACTGCGTACCTAGTGGGTGGTGTTCTCACGTGTAATGGTGGTACCTATGTCGATGATCTGGCACGTCTTGCAGAGATTGCCCTGGCAGGGTTGTGTGGTGTCGTGGTCGTTCTGAAGGCTGGGTAATTTGCTGCAAACAATGGTTTGTTTGAGGTTGTGCGGTTGTTTGAAGGCAAGTAGTGGGGGTGTGGGTATGACCTTGGCAAGATGCTCACCTTCATCGATGACATGTTGAAGGCTGCGGAGAAGATGTCGTAGTTTCTCCGCTCTGGGGAAGCACTGGACGACGAAGGGTAGTCAGTCGGTTGTGTTCCGTGTTTGTCTTCGTGCCTCCAGTCTCCTCGGACCCCCATGAGTGCCGTGCTGCATGGTCCCCATTTGTGGGGACAGGTGCTGAACGATGCTCGCCCGAGGTCTCTGAGGCAAAGGGGGTAAATCCCAATGCCTCAGGTACGTCAGGAATCTGCACATTAGAGTGAGACTAGCTGTCTCGCTCTAATATGCAGATTTGCCAAAAACTGATCCGGCCCACAATGGGCAGGATTTACATTGCAACACCTCGTGCATTGCGAGGCGGGTAGATCCTGGGAGCGGGATCTCCCGGCTTTCACCGTATGCGCTGTGCCAAGGCGAGCAGCTTTTCAGGTGTAGCCATTGGATCGCGCTCATCCTGTCCAACCTTTCCTCATAAGGCAGCCCCAGGAATCAGCCGAACCTTCTTTGAACTGCCTCCAATGCAGCCTCTGCAGCCACTTGTAAAACCAAGGATGCAATGATTTGGATTCTATTTATGTTTTCTACCATGAAGCGAGACACATGGGCAGGGATTCTCCCCTACCCGGCGGGGCGGGGGGTCCCGGCATAAGCTTTTGGGTCCTTTGCCCAGGTAATGAATCTTTCATGTGATGTCTGAGGTTGACGATGGTGGGAATGGGACCCGATGGACCAGTTCCCTCTCTGGGGCACGTTTTGAGGAATCGTTACGCTGGGTGTTCTTCCTGCTGGCATTGATATTGCCGATATTAAACACAACTGGATTCATGATCATTCTTGTTCCTCGGGCTCAGCTGCCAATCCATCAGCCTCCAGCATATTGGCATTGCCTGCTTCCGGAAGCTTCTGGCCTGCTCTTCCACTTGTTACATGGTGACTCCTTGACAGGATTTTGCAGTTTATGTTATTCTTTTGCTGGTACTGTGAAGTTGTACAGGAAGGCATCTCCAGGCTTGTTGAAGCAGCGGATTCTTTGTTTGTGCACATCAACAGTACATTCTCTTTGCAATCATTTGCAGGCACGTGCCACCTTATAGCTTCTCTCTGCTGTGGTTTATGGATTCCCATTGAAGCGTCTATCTCTAGTTTAGTTCACATGTTCCATTGTACAATAATAGTTGTTAATACTAATGCTTAAAGAGTTATCAGCAAGGGGTCAGTGGCAGCACCTTGCTCAGAGGCAGACGGTTGTGGACTCAAGCTCCACTTTGGAGACTTGAGCACATCATCCAGGCTGACTCTCCATTGCAGTACCCAGGGAGTGCCACACCGTCGGCAGTGCTGTCTTTTGAGCACGATCTTTGTAATATTTCAGAAAAGACTTCTTCACCCAGACAGTAATGGACGCCATTGCCACGAGAAATAGTTGAGGCAAATTGTACAGATGCATTTAACGGGATCATTAGATCATAAGAATGAAGGGCAGGAGCTGGCATTTCAGCCCCTCCAGCCTGCTGCGCCGTTCAATAGGATCCTGACTGATCTCATCCTGGCCTCAACTCCACCTCCCTGCCCAATCTCCAGAACCCTTCAAGCCCCATTCCTAATTCAAAATCTGTCTATCTCCTCCTTAAATTTACTCAATGTGCCGGCATCCTCTGCACTCTGGGGCAGCGAATTCCAAAGATTCACCACTCTTAGAGAGAAGTAATTTGTCCTCATATATGGCATGTGGGTGGAAGAATGGAACAGAAGGTTTTGCTGATAAAGTTAGACAAAGAAGGATGAAATGAAATGAAAATCGCTTACTGTCACAAGTAGGCTTCATATGAAGTTACTGCGAAAAGCCGCTAGTCGCCACATTCTGGCGCCTGTTCGGGGAGGCTGGTACGGGAATTGAACCGTGCTGCTGGCCTACCTTGGTCTGCTTTCAAAGCCAGCGATGGAGGGAACATCAATGGCAGCACGCACTGATTGGAGCAATCGGCCTGTTTCTGTGTTGGATATTCTGTGTACCTCCACGAGACGCAGCAACCAAATGTGCACACAGCAATCTCCCTTAAACATCACTGTGATAATGCTCAAATGGTCTGATTTAGTGATGTTTGTTTATAGAACATAGAACATAGAACATAGAACAGTACAGCACAGAACAGGCCCTTCGGCCCTCGATGTTGTGCCGAGCAATGATCACCCTACTTAAACCCACGTAACC
This sequence comes from Scyliorhinus canicula, assembly GCF_902713615.1. NCBI lineage: Eukaryota > Metazoa > Chordata > Chondrichthyes > Carcharhiniformes > Scyliorhinidae > Scyliorhinus > Scyliorhinus canicula. The sequence continues at coordinate 194,272,042 of NC_052154.1, read as the reverse complement.
CGTATACCCGTAACCCAACAATCCCCCCATTAACCTTACACTACGGGCAATTTAGCATGGCCAATCCACCTAACCCGCACATCTTTGGACTGTGGGAGGAAACCGGAGCACCCGGAGGAAACCCACGCACACACGGGGAGGACGTGCAGACTCCACACAGACAGTGACCCAGCCGGTAATCGAACCTGGGACCCTGGAGCTGTGAAGCATTGATGCTAACCACCATGCTACCGTGAGGCCCCAAACTGATCTCTGGCATCTCACCCACAGGGCAGCACGGGAATGTTAGGCTAGATTTTGTGCTCTGGACTGATGACCGAAACTTGGACCCACAACCTCCTCACTCAGATGTGAGAGTGCGACCAACAGCTGAAATTGCAGCAATCACTTTAATCAGTGTGGGTCGGCGAATCCTGACCGGGACACAGGGGCTGGTTTAGCTCACTGGGCTAAATCGCTGGCTTTTAAAGCAGACCAAGCAGGCCAGCAGCACGGTTCGATTCCCGTACCAGCCTCCCCGGACAGGCGCCGGAATGTGGCGACTAGGGGCTTTTCACAGTAACTTCATTTTTCATTTCAATTTGTAGAGCGGAGTGCGTTGAGTCATAGAGTCATAGAGTTTTACAGCACAGAAAGAGACCTTTCGGCCCATCGTGTCAGCCATCAGACACCTATATACTCTAATCCTATTCTCCAGCACTCAGTCCTTAGCCCTGTATGGTATGACTCATCTAAAAGCTTCTTAAATGTTGTGAGGGTTCCCACCTCTCCCACATTTTCAGGGCAGTGAGTTCCAGATTCCCACTACCCTCTGGGTGAAATGTTTTTCCTCAAATCCCCTCCAAATCTCCTGCCTATCACCTTAAATCTATTCTCTCTGGTTATTGACCCCTCCGCTAGGGGGGAAAGGTTACTTCCTATCCACCCTATCCATGTCCTTCATAAGGTTAAATGGCGGGTGTTCTGAGACTACCTTGCTGTTCAACTGCAGGATGCAAGGATAAATCTCCTCAGACACGATTGAGTCCATGGACCCATGTCCTCAGGTAAAAGTGGGTCAGGACAGATGCAGACACATCTGTCTCACATGCATCCCTGTGGCGTGTTTACATAATCGCTCGCTCCCAGAGGGTTAGCACAGTTCCCAGAGCAGTGAGCTTGAAAGGACACTGAATGAAATGAAAAATGAAAATCGCTTATTGTCACGAGAAGGTTTCAAATGAAGTTACTGTGAAAAGCCCCTAGTCACCACATTCCGGAAGGCTGGTACGGGAATTGAACCATGCTGCTGGCCTGCTTGGTCTGCTTTCAAAGCCAGCGATTTAGCCCTGTGCTAAACAGTCCCAAGCAGCCTGAAATCCCCTGCTCTGGTGGAAGAGGAAATACTGTATAAAGTATCAAAACAAAAAAAAAAACGATGTGCAAAATGAAAATAAAAGCAGATGCACCAAACTAATTGCAACAAAAGCAACCTAAAATTGCTAAATCACTCACTCAACAACCAGCTGGTTCAGAAACTGTTAGAGTCCAAATATTGAGTTTATACAGCATTTCGACAATGGCATTGCAATGCCAACCTTAAGTATGGCATGCAAAATTCAGGGTCGGGCTTCTCTCCATAGAGTAACTTTCATGCTGAGACCTGTGTACACCATCTGAAATATTCCCCTTTAAATCCAAAAGACCTGGCCAGAAATAAATGGACTATAGGAACCAAGACTCCTGCTGGGTTTCCCTATCCTCGCATGTCCAATGTCTACCCATGCAACATTTCCTAATTGGGCTCTGCTGCATATTGGACAAAGGGCAAGAGACATGGAGAAGGGGGAGGTGAGCAGGAGCAGACAGCAGGCTGCAATATTAATCTCTCCTGCTGACCCTGGATCCACATTACAGTAATCTTTTAAAAAAAGCACACCTTCCCTTTTCTTCGATGAGCTCCTGGCCCCTTTAAGGACATTGATTAGCTTGATTAATTAGTCACGTCTTGACCAGCAGAAGCTTTGATCAAACTTAACTAATTTCCTGCAAAACCTTGTTTCAATATTGAAATGAGACCTCCAGTCTTATCATCAAGCCAGAAATGTCAAAACAAAAATAGCATCACATAGATTGTGCAGCGCAGGAGCGCGCATTCGGGCCAAATGGTCCATCTGGTGCGTTTGCTTCACTTCCTTTGGCCCAATTCATCTACCAGCATAACTCTCTCGCTCCACACCCTCCGTACCTTTCTCCCTCACGTACCCTGAGGAATTTAGAATTGACATGAACACATATCTAGCTGGGCACTCCCTCTGCCTCGTATGTTATGGACACACAGGGCAAGAAACTTTTAATTTAATGACCGTGATCTTTCCCATTTCTGCCACCTGTCAGAAGCTGGTTTTATGGTATGTGAAAAATTCAAGTATCACAGGTGTTACTTTTTGATACCGTTTGAGTGGTATTGCTGATATTTCTAGGTCACATAAATAAATTCTCAGCTTCAGTTACTCCTTTAATACACTCCTTAAACCCTGCTACCTTTAATGAGCTTCTAGTCACCTAATATCTCCTTGTGTGGTTCAGTGTCAATTTCTCAGGGATAACACACCTGTGGATGCTGAGGGACACTTCACCATGTTAAAGGCGCTATATAAATGAATGTCATTGTTGTTAGTTTGTGAGTACCTGACTGCGGCACGGGGCACGATGGCACAGTGGTTAGCACTGCTTCCTCACAGCGCCAGGGTCCCAGGTTCGATTCCAGCCTCGGGTCACTGTCTGTGCGGAGTATGCACTTTCTCCGGGTGCCTCCGTGGGTTTCCTCCGGGTGCTCCGGTTTCCTCCCACAGTCCAAAGATGTGCAGGTTAGGTGGATTGGCCATGATAAATTACCCCTTAGTGTCCAAAGGTCAGGTGGGGTTCTGAAGATAGGCTGGGAGAGTGGGCCCAGGTAAATTCTGTTTCGGAGGGTCTGCTTCTGCTCTGTAGGGATTCTATGATTCTTCTGTGATTCTATGGTGACCATGGTCAACAGTTTCTGAACTGTTTCTAGTCAGTCCACATCTCCCTTGGAAAACCTGGGAGAGTTTAGATGGACCATCGCTCTGATGCAGGAACCTTGCAAAATGCATTGTGTCGAATCATTCACATCCTTAAATTGACAGAGGATCAACCAAAAGTGAAGCCCTGAAGTATTGTTGTAATGCAGATGTCATCTCCTTCATGGTAGGGTGTCTGTAAGGATCAAGGACGCACCGTGTCCAGTTTGAGAGTCTCTTCATGGACATGTTCCAGTTTGCGGCAGGTTTGGTGCATGGAGAAAAGAGGTTTCTGCACTGTGCAACATGTTGCCAAGGTGACGCAGAATCCCCTCTCCGTGTCCTAGAATAACAATAATCTTTATTAATAATAATAATCTTTATTATTGTCACAAGTAGGCTTACATTAACACTGCAATGAAGTTACTGTGAAAATCCCCCAGTCGCCACATTCCGGCACCAGTTCAGGTACACTGGGGGAGAATTCAGAATGTCCAAATTACGTAACAGCACGTCTTTCGGGACTTGTGGGAGGAAACCGGAGCAACCGGAGAAAACCCACGCAGACACGGGGAGAACGTGCAGACTCAGCACAGACAGTGACCCAAGCCGGGAATCGAATCCGGGACCCTGGCGCTGTGAAGCAACAGTGCTAACCACTGTGCTGCCATGCCGCCATTGAATAATGATATTAATAATTGCTTATTGTCACAAGTAGGCTTCAATGAAGTTACTGTGAAAAGCCCCTAGTCGCCACATTCCAGCTCCTGTTCAGGGAGGCCAGTACGGGAATTAAACCCGCGCTGCTGGCCTTGTTCTGCATTACAAGCCAGCTGTTTAGCCCACTGTGCTAAACCAGAATAGTTCTCCATTGAACGCAAACATAGAATAATAAAGTCCAGTGAAGTTGAGAAATGGACCGATGGAAAAGATGGGTACAACTATGTTTAGAGTTCGGTGTATAGCTCTCACTTGTAACCCAGTGTTAGACGCTCGGCATGAATTGTACTTTATGTGACCTGGATGTTTCCATTTTTTTAACGTGTAAATTTAAGATGCCCTCTTCAAAGAAAGCAATAACCTCCATTTATACTGTATCTTCCAGGACCCCGATTGTCCCAAAACACTGTAACAGTCAGCAAAATACCTTTGAAGTGTTGTAATGTATGAAAACGTAACAACTGATTTGCACATAGCAAGCACCTATAGAATATAGCAATCGTGACCAGATAATCAGTCCCAACGATGCTGGTGCTATGGGATAGCCTGAGATAGCAGATGTGGAGGTTCCGTAGGTAACTTTAACCGTCTGCCTGGTGAGCTGCTTTCCGTCGGCCGGGGAAGGGTGAAAAGTGATCCTTGGGTGTTTGACGAGCACCCAAACTGTGGGTGGCGGAAATGGGCGTCAATGAAAGAAAGAAATAGTGGATTTCAGCTGGCATTTCATTATTTTTGACTGCAAAATGAACGCTGAAGTTCTGTTGCAATTCTGAACTTCAGCAGTTACTTGTTCAGTGTTGAAAAATATTGACAGTAATTGTAAAGGTGAGACGTGTGAGGTAAGAGGCAGCATCCTGATAATGATAGAGGCCCATTAGTCGTAGAGTGTCATGATGCAGGATCAGAAACAACATCGGTCACAACCACTGCTTTCAACATTCTTTTATTTCTTTGAAACATTGCTCCAATTTGTTTTCAATAGTCTAGAAATCCCTTTTGAAGCGACAGGGTAACTAACCTCTGCCTGGTTGATCTTGAGTTTATGAAACTGTTGTGAAATTTAGACGAAAGAAGATTTGAACACTGCATCTTGCAGCAATATGATTACTGTGAGAAGTCCTGGTTGTTAAAAAAAAAGGCCAGATTACAATGTTACCTATAGTTTCAGCAGGTCACTGTCTCATTTGTAAAGGCTGCCCATTATTCCTGTCGAAACTGCGCCCAAGCCCAGTCGATCCCCGATCTTTTGATGTTCTGAATCCTCTTCATATCCCAGATAAAAAAAGTCAGTGATTAAGACAGAGTTCCTGATGGGAAGCATGCTCATGGTGCTCATGGTTTCTTTAACGCGAAAGATTTCTCAGTGAATCAAACTGTTCTCTGCTCGGGGGCCTCCACAAAAGCTCCATGAAAAGATGGATAGAGCGATTGTCCTGTTTAGTGATCCGCAAAGGGGGATCGAGTCCCTTGTGAAGGGGCCAACACAAAGTCTGACCTGACACCGTGGGAGGAACACAATTGAAAGGCCAAGACGACTAACAAGAGGAAAATGCGGACAATAGGCACTGCAGCCAACGCACAACTCTTGCCACGCAGACTATGGTGGAGCAACATTAACTGGTTCAGACATATCAAGAGTAAGCGAGGCATAAAGAACTTGACGTTTCCTCCTTGGTGGTGTGGTCTGTCAACTTAAAAGACTAGCTAAAGCTTTAAGAAGCTGAGAAAAGGGGTCAGGGTGACACACTGCCTCACTGGAGTCAAAATTCGTTATATTTTTTTTAAAAAAATACGTAAGTCTGAAGCAGCATTAGTTCAAAGCAAAAATGCCTCGGCATTCTTTCAAATTGGGTTTGTCAACGAGCAGGTTATTAGAATCTTTAGGCAAAGCGCTTTGCATTTGTTGGCAGCTCAGTTTAAATCTCCTCCCCCTTTTTTCCTTCAGTAGAACTGAAATGAATGGGAGATAGAGGAACACCCACAGTCAGGAGACTCACATGGAAACATACTGAGTGCATGCGTGGAGCCCAGCAATGGCTGAGGACGTGACTGGCAGACTGTCGGTCATGGAACGGTGGAGCCTAAAGGACAACTTGCAACGGAGTCAATGGACCCGACCAGAACACTTACCCAAGTATTTATTGTAACGGTGAAACTAATATGTGTGAGAGGGTGCAAGTGTGCTAATTACTATCGAGCCTGAAAGAATATAATGGTGTGACGGTAGTTACAACAACACCAACCTGCATTTATCCAGTGCAGTTAGCATGGGAAAACATTCCAAGGCACTTCACATGAATGCAATCAGCCAAACTCTGACACTGAACCCCGCAAGGAGACATTCCGGCAAGTGAGCAAAAGCTTGGTTAAAAAAGTAGGTCTTAAATGAGCATTTTAGCAGCGGAGAGCGTGGTGGGGAGCCAAAGAGGTTCATGGAGAGAACTCCAGAACCTAGGGTAACTCAAAGACATGTCCTCCAATGTTGGAGTGAAGGAGGTGTGGGACACTCAGGAGTCTGTAATTTGAGGATTGCAGAGCAGTCAAAAACATGTCAGGCATTACAGAGAAAGTCAGGAAAGAAGCCATGGGGGAATGTGATCGCAAAAGTGATTGTTTTCAAAGCTGACGGGGAGGCATTGTCAGTGAGCAATCGTAGGGGTGATGGGCAAATGAGACTTGGTGCAGGTTGGGACACAGGCAGCAGCGATTTGCTTCACCTGAAGCTCATGGAGGGTGGAAGTTGGAAAATTGGCCAAAGTTGGATGTGACTCGAACTTAAATGAGGATGATCGTAGCAGGGTGGGGTGGAGAATGGTGATATTACATCGGGGAAAATAGGTGTTTATTGTAATGGAGGCAATGCGTCATTGGTCAATAGTCAAATAGGAGAGACAGTGGTGTAGTGGTACTGTCGCTGGGCTAGTAATCCAGAGACCCAGGATACTGCTCTGGGAACCTGGAGTTGAATCCCATAACGGCAGGTTATGAAATTTGAATTCAATAAAAATCTGGGATTAAATCTCTAAAGATGCCATGAAACCATTGTTGTAAAAACCCATCTGGTTCATTCATGTCCTTTAGGGAAGGAAATCTGCTGCCCTTACCTGGTCCAGCCTACATGTGACTCCAGACCCACAGCAATGTGGTTGACTCTTAACTTCTCCCTCATGGGCAATTAGGGATGGGCAATAAATGCTGGCACAGCCTGCGACGCCCACATCCTATGAACAAATGATTTTTTAAAAATTGGGACACTGAAGCTGTGAGCAGTCAGTGTCACATGTGCGTCTTGGAGCAAGAGCAGCACGTCGATACGGGCGCACATTTATTTTGGAACATCATGACTGCAGGTTATAATGTCCACGTCTTTGCATCGCTTCAATTAGAATTGTGGACACAGAGTTTTAAACGAGTTATTCAATATTTCACTGGAACATGTTGAAAGTTGGTATTAAAAACAGAAAATGCTGGAAATTCTCAGCAGCTGAGACAGTTGTGTGAAGAGAGAAATGGAGTTAACGTTTCAGGGCCATGACCTTCTGTCTAGACTGGATTTATTCACATGGTTTGGGGCCTCACCATCAGGTCTAAATGGGGATCCAGAGCTCACACTTTGTCAGCAGCGGGAGCACTGGTAGAAGCCTCCGGAAGGCGCCACGCTCACCATCCTATTAAGGACACAGAGGGTTGCTCGTGATGCTGTCGGCCCAATCAGTGAGACGACAGCTCAAGAATCCTCCACCAGGAAAAGGTTGGGCTCTATGGACTCGATGGGCCGAATGGCCTCCTTCTGCACTGTAAATTCTATGAAAACACTACTGAGGCAGGTCAGGAACTACAAATACGCTTCAATGTGAAGGTATCTACCGAGGTGTCAATGGAAATAAAATATTTGCTACTCTGAAGTTCCTTGATGTGAAGGAAAACCCCATCTGGTGGAAACGTTTGAGCCACAGGTGCGAGATTTCCTGCTTATGGTCAATTGGGGTCTTAATGGGAATTGACTTCTTGGGCGAAATTCTCCCAAAGGGAGACAAAGTGCTCCTCACCCCTATTCTCTCCACCCAGGGGGGGCTAGGAGCGGCGGCGCGTCAATTTCGCGCGCAGGGCCTTGGCGCCCGCGTCAAAGCGGCGCGGCCTGAATGACGCGGCCAGCGGCGCCTAAATGACGTCACCCGCGCATGTGCAGGTTGGCCGGTGCCAACCCGCGCATGTGCGGTTGCCGTCTTCCCCTCCACTGCCCCGTAAGACATGGCGGCTTGATCTTGCGGGGCGGCAGAGGGAAAAGAGTGCGTCTTTCAGAGACGCCGGCCCGACGATCGATGTTCACGCCGGCAGTGACCAGGTGTGGTTGGCGCCGGCATGAACCGGTCGGATTCGGCAGGCCGCTCAGCCCATCCGGACCGGAGAATCGCCGGTTGCCGTTAGAAACGGCGAGCGGTGATTCTCCGCGCGGCCTGTCGCAAAACGCCGTTTTAGGGGAGGCGGGTGAATCGCGTGGGGGTGCCAGGGCAGCATGGCGTGATTCGCCCGGCACTCCCGCGATTCTTCCACCCGGCGTGGGGTCGGAGAATCGCGCCCCTTGCCTCTGTGGAGCAGCCCATCTTGGGAAAGCTCTCCCACCCCAGCAGGAATGTGACAGGCAGTCATCCCGAAAAGGCTTGTACCTACATTCCTTGTCCTCCGCGCACCTGTCATGTGAGAGTACCTTTAAGAAATTGGTGCTAATAAATGCGTGTGCATATAAATATCTGTAGTGAGAGTACCTTTAAGAAATGGGTGTTTTTTACTACAGTGATGTCAGAGAGTGGATGGAGCTGGGCTGTCTGTCAGCTTTTTACTTTTGCTTTAGGCTTTTTGCTGCAGGGTGGGTGTTATGGGAGAGGTGTTTTCAGAACCCCAAAATGTATCATGGAGTTCAACCGACCCCCACCTTTAATGGATTGTTGCTTTTGAAGCACACGGCTTGTTCCCCAGGTGCAGTATTACAATTATGGACATGTGTTTTTTAAAACAAAACAATGTTCATTCCATTAACCTTTTAAATAAACATTGGATCTCTTAACACCCCTTACTTCAAAGATAACCCCAAAAATAATACAACACTACTCAATCCTGCAAACTGTTCCTTTACACATCCAAAAGACTTCACCTTCATAAAAACAGTAACAGGCTAAAGTTAATATATATTTTCTGTTGGATGGCACAGATATATCAGCTTGGTTGACTTCAGCTCCAGCACCTTGCTTTTTCTTCATGCAGCTCACAGCCACAAAAACACAGTCACACCCAAGCTGCCGTCTCAAACTGAAACTAAAACCCAGAACTAACCTCAAAATGGCCGAACTGAGCTCAGCTCCACCCACTCTGACATCCCTATTTTCTTAAAGGTACATCGCTTAAACATCCATTTCTTAAAGGTACTCTCACATGACAGTGGGTTTGGTTTCATTTTAGTTTTGCAGAAGCTGCAATCACAGCAGGATGTGTGTGAATCTCTGTAAGCTTATGAGTGTCCATTTGCTGATTTCAACGTGGTAACTGTTCTCAGTAGTGAAGTTAAGCCTGATGTCTTTATGTAAAAAGGTGTTTTTAAGTCTTATGGATGTTAAAAGGAAAGCTTAAATGATTACTTAGTGTTGTACTCTTTGGGGGAAGTATTTGAATTAATGGTTGCTAAGATGTTCGCTGTATGTTTTAAAAAGGTTAACTTGAGTTCATAGAATAAACATTGTTTTGCTTCAAAAAATACTTCTCGATTTCTTCTGTACGACACCTGTGGAATGGGTGTGTGCTCCCCATACCACAATCTATTAAAAGTTGTGGGTCGGGTGAACTCCATGATACACTTTGGGGTTCTCTAAACCCTGGCCCGAAACACCGCCCCCTCCTTCCTCCACCACCCCCAAGGCCGCCCTGCCTTCCCCAGACAGATTACCACAAGGTTGAGGAAATTCAGCCCACTTCTTATTTCAGACGACCTGCAACCACAGTATTTTGCTTTTGTTTGTTGAGATGTCAAACTGGAAATCCTGCCTTGTAGTTGGTAGCACAGTTTGCAAATATCCATGGTGTTTGTGACCCCCTCAGTGCTCTGCCTGAATGTTTGGCGATGGAGAGTGTGTGTGTGTGTAGGGGGGTGGGGGTGGTGGAGGGGTGGGGGGGTTGGAACGCAGGTTAATTACTTCCAAATCTCTGCCAGCACTGCGCCTGCAATCTACTAAAACATGCCTTGCAGAGTGATTATTCCTCTTCTGACTGAGAAGTTCCTCATTGACATATGACACAATTTCCCTCTTTGGGAACTGCCTGGTATTTGAACTATCACCTTGTGGCCTCTCGTTTCAGGATGCCCTGTAAATACAGTCTTCTTTAAAATTAATTTAGTGTCCAATTTTTTTTTTCCAATCAAGGGGCAATTTAGCACGGCCGATCCACCTACCCTGCACATCTTTTGGGTGGGTGTGGGGGTGAGACCCACGCAGACATGGGGAGAATGTGCAAACTCCACATGGTCAGTGACCTGGGGCCTCGGCACTGTGAGGCAGCAGTGCTAACCACTGCGCCACCTTGCAGCCCTCTATAAATCCAGTCAGATGATAATGTAAAGTACCCATATTGCTATATATGAAAGGGTATTTCACGGCCATCTCTGAGATCTGAAAACTGTTACAAAGGTGACCCAGCCTGGTCACCTGGTAGGTTTATGTAGGTCAGGTCACGAATGGAATTGTTTCTGTATTACACAGACAAACATGCCATATTTTATTTCTTCCATCAAAGAGCTGGCAAACACCAACCCTTTTGACTATTTATTACTAATTTTGAGAACTTTATGGGTGAACGGTTTCACTTTTTGAAGATTTTTTAAACGTGGTCACTGGTTTCAAAAGAAGCGAAGGATCAGCTGATGGTGCCAGCTGGAAATCAGATGTGTGCCGTTGCTATGGTGTGTGATCAGCTCCCGAGTAGTTTTGGGTCAAGCATACACCCTTGCTGGGTCGCAGGTAGATCTGCATGCCATTGTGTTTGACGCATATTGTTTCACAGTTTGGGTTTCGCTTTCAAAAGCACAGAAACTTGTCTATGGTGTGGTTTCAAACAGAGTTTAATCATGAAATCCTATTGGAAGACATGTTTGATAATTTGATTATCAGATCAAAGATAAATCGATCAACCAGCTCATAACAAAGGTTATTTCAACTCCCCAAGTAGCCCAGTATGATGAGGAACCAGACAAAGCTGGAAGATCCCAGGCCGGATTCTCCATTGCCCGACGCTGAAATCGGGGCCGCCGCCAGTTTGACGCCAGCCAGCCATGCTCCACCCCCTCGGAAATGACATCTTTGCGACGCACGCCGTTGTAACGGCGTTGGCCCATCATCGGCCGGCCCACCCGCGATGCTCCGACCCCGATGGGTCGTGTTCCCCATGGCGCAGATCACATGTGGTTACGCCAATTGTGAACCCGGCGTGGCGGCTGCGTCCAGCGCCGTCACACTCGGCCGGGATCCGTGTCGCTAGCCGGAGCAGGCTTCTGCGAGGGCTGGAGGAACTGCTGGGGGGTGGCCAGGGGGTGAGCTGTGGAGTCGCGAATGGCGGGTTGGGTCCACGCACGCCCGGCGCCATGTCGTACGGTGCGACCGCTGCAGATCTTCAGCCGTGCGCATACGCGAACCGGGACCCGGCTATTCTCCGGCCGTTTTCGGCGTGGGAGGCGGGGTTTACACACGCCGCCGGTGCTAGCCCCTCACCTGCCCCGGAATCGGTGAAGGTTTCACCCAGATTATTTGGTCGCAAAAGACCACACATACTTCACTGGTGCCTGCACCTAGCCACTGAAACGGAGAATCCAGCCCCACCCTCTCTCTGATGCCCCAGGCCTGTGCCATGGGTAACGGTTAGGCGTGCTGTCATTGGTTTCTGGACAACCTGCGCAGGGAGAGACAAACCAAACCCGCTTGACCACAATTCAGTCAGTATTCAGATCTGCGAATCAAACTTGGCTGTGATTCTGGCGCGCCCTTAGACCCCACAACAGTTAAATAAATGTTCAGCCAACACTCATTAAGGTCAACTCTACAAGTGAAAGTTCTCAGAGTTTAGTCTGCCAGGAATGCACGGTGGGAATTTAAACGTGGAGGTCAATTGGCCTCATCGGATTTTCTGTCTAAAAATTCTGGATGCAAACTCCGACACGGTCCAATGGTCGCTTCTCCTGAAGCCCAAATATGCGTTCCTGGCAGCTGACGCCTCCACACTAGAGGCTGAATTTTGTCTCAAGTAAATAATTTACTGGCCATTGCTGGAACCGAAGGCAGATCCCAAGTCCACAAATTTGGGGCTAGCTGGACCGCAGGTGATTTTATCAGCAGCCGCCAATTAAGATGCTGCCATTGGGAGGGCCGTCCAATCAGGGGCTGGGTGCTTGGCAGCCTACTCTGGTAGGAGGAAGTAATCAGAGGGATGAACATTCCAGCAGCGATGTCAGAGCAGGGGTCTTCCACTGCTGCCACTGTGAGCAGAAAGGAAGATCCCATCTCCTTGGGAAGCAGCTGGGAGGCAGCCTCAATGTCCCACGCAGTTTCCCCAGGTCGCAGGGTGGGGCCCGGGGAGGGAGGGGGGGGGGGGGCGGAACGGGGGTAGGGTGGGGGGGGGGGGGTGCCATGCTGATGCAGATTAACTCCCAGTGTCGTGGTAAAAGAAGTCGCTAATTGGCTGTTCAATTGATTTAATTGGCTGCCTGCCTCCAGTTGGCAGGCGACCATTCGCTGTCTTTCCAGCTTCCGGGAATATCCTGCTGTGATGGGAAGACTTCCTTCCTGCCCTCTTCTGTCGCCACCTTACAAGCCACCTCCCCCCTCCCTCTCAGCCCATCTTTAGCGGGCTAGTGAAATTGATTCCTGGGAATGCAAACTCATTCCATTGCCCTGTACTCCCTGGACTCACACTGAGACACAGGATCACAGCAATGACTGGGGCATCTTGTATCTGCTTGTTTGAATATCTCCAAGAGAAAAGAAGGGCGAACTGGGAACCAAACATCAAAAGCAAATTCAACTTTCAAGAATGAGTCACAGGGCCAATATATGGCAGGCTGGATTAGTCCATGATCAGGACAAAACTATGATCCGATCTTTGTCCAAATGGTACCATCATAATGAAATGAATGAATGAATAAAAATCGCTTATTGTCACGAGTAGGCTTCAAATGAAGTTATTGTGAAAAGCCCCTAGTCGTCACATTCTGGCGCCTGTTCGGGGAGGCTCGTACGGGAATTGAACCGTGCTGCTGGCCTGCCTTGGTCTGCTTTAAAAGCCAGCTCTTTAGCCCTGTGCTAAATTGGTGCAATAAAAAAAAAGACTTGCATTTATAGCACTTCTCATGACTAGGGGTAGCATGGTAGCATAGTGGTTAGCACAGTTGCTTCACAGCTCCAGGATCCCAGGTTCGATTCCTAGCTTCGGTCACTGTCTGTGCTGAGTCTGCACATTCTCCCTGTGTCTGCGTGGGTTTCCTCCGGGTGCTCCGATTTTCTCCCACAGTCCAAAAATGTGCAGGTTAGGTGGATTGGCCATGCTAAATTGCCCTTAATGTCCAAAAGGTAGGGCGGGGTTACTGGGTTACGGGAATAGGTATGGGCTTGGGTAGGGTGCTCTTTCCAAGGGACGGCGCAGACTCGATGGGCTGAATGGTCTCCTTCTGCACTCTAAATTCTATGATTCTACCAGATGCCTTAATGTCCTTTAGAGCCGATAATGACCAGATTGTCTCGACATGCACTTCTCTCGATTGGGATACATAAGGATGCATGCCAATTGAGTTTTGCATCATGGTGGGTTCATGACTGAAATGCTCCTCCTCTTGTTTCACTATCCTTGGATAATTACTTTGGGAATTCCTTCCCTAAATATCTCCATCTCACCATCTTTCCCTTCTCCATTTTTCTTTTATAAATTTACTGCAGCCAATTCATTTTTTTTTCCAATTGAGGGGCAATTTAGCGTGTTCAATCCACCTACCTCGCACAATTTGGGTTGTGGAGGCAAACCCCAGGCAAACGCGGGGAGAATGTGCAAACTCCACACGGACAGTGACCCAGAGCCGGGATCGAACCCGGGACCTCAGCGCCATGAGGCAGCAGTGCTAACCACCGCGCCACCGTGCTGCCCCTTTCCCTTCTCCATTGCGGTGCTCCTCAAAACCTCCATCTTTCACTTACTCCCAATATCCCATTGCTCAACATCAGTTTTCTCTGTCATAACTCTCTGTGAAGTGCAACGGGACGGTTTGTTGCAGTGAAGGTGTTGCAGAAATGAAAGCCGTAGTCATTTTTCTCTTTGGCAGGAACTTCAAAAGCAGAAGCAATTTTTACGCAGCATTCACATGCAATGAATTGGTTTTACTACCGCTCTGCTGGTGGGATGTCCGACTCCCCCACCCCCTCCAACTATTGGGATAGGTAGCAGCCACAACAGAGTAAAGCTTGCAATATTGCAACAACTGGTACACTTATAAGCAAAGTGGTTTCCAATACAACTAATATTACAGCAATGTTTGCAGGAAGTAGCTTTGCAATATACCTGCAGCATTAATAACAGAGAAATACTTTTGCGTAAGAAGAAACAGACCCATCCGGGTGCTGGTGTATTGATGTGAAGGTATAACTTAGTTCAATGCATCACACTCTTAAAATTAAACATTGAACAGGCTTTGCAACTGCAGGTCCCCTCTATTAGATCGCAAATCTCTCCTCTATCATTTCCTTATGTTGACAGCTCTGTTAAATAGGTAATGCCTGTGGTCACCTGAAATATAGCACATGCTATTCTATAGCAGTAACAAACTCGAAATCTGATGGAAATAATGAGCTGAAACGTGTGTCTGTTCTGGCTTTTATTATGTTTCTCCTCTTAGATGTGGCTTTGGCTATAATGGAAACTGGTGCAACAAGAGCCATAATTACACAAGTTTTTTTCATTCTTGTCTAAACAACGGCACATGGGCCCCTTTGATTCCAGCTTTCTAGCCATTACTGTGTACACCTTAAAGCTTTTTGTAGCTCGTCACTACGACGGAGTGTGATTCCTTATGGAATTCTTGTCCCGTCTGCATCTCCCATTTCCATTGCTCCACCGTGGGTGGTCATTCCTTCAGCTGCCTGGGTTTAACATTTTGAAATGTCCTCCCTGACGTTCTACCTCCTTTATGATGCTCCTGAGAATCTATCTCTCTATCACGCCTCGTGTGGCTTAATTTCAAATTTTGACACAAGGTCCTGTGAAACACATTTTGCAATGTTGGATTTGACATGTCCATCGGGCATAAAAACATCTTTCCCATAAAAGGGCCAGCATAGCCAACGGTGATCCGGGTCCATGTCACTCCCAAGGATGAAGCGTGGCAGACGGAGGCAAGGGCTGCTGCGTTTACCAAGGGTGGCATGCTGCACCAACTCTTCAATGGCTTTTTAATCTAAAAGAGAAAATGCTGGAAAATCTCAGCAGTTCTGGCAGCATCTGTAGGGAGAGAAAAGAGCCAACGTTTCGAGTCCAGATGACCCTTGATCAAAGGTTTTGTCAAGGTATGTCATATACACAAAAAAGCAGGATAAATCCAACCCGGCCAATTAGCGCCCTATGAGTCAACTCTCAATCCTCAGTCAAGTGATGGAAAGAGGTCATCAACAGAACGATCAAGTGGCACTTAACCAGCCCCTAAGCAGTCCATGTCCAAATGCAGCTAGACCTGGACAATATCCAGGCTCGGGCTGACAAGTAACAAGTTACATTTGGATCACACAAGTGCCAGGCAATGAACATCTCCTAGAAGAGACAATCAAATCATCACCCCTTGGCATTCAATAGCATTGCCATCACTGAATCCATCACAATCAACATCTTGGAGGTTACCATTGATGAAGAACTAAACTGGGCTAGCCATATTAATACTGTGACTACAAGAATAGGTCAAAGGCTAGGAATCCTGCAGCGAGCAACTCACCTCCTGATCCCCCAAAGCCTGTCCATCACCGACAAGGCACAATCAGGAGTGTGGTGGAATACTCTCCATTTGCCTGGATGAGTGCTGCTCCAATAACACTCAAGAAGCTCAACACTATCCAGGACAAAACAGCCCGCTTGATTGCTCCCCCTTCCACAAACACTTACTCCTCCACCACCGACGCCCAGCCGTGTATGCCATCTACAAGAGGCACTGCAGGAACTCACCAAGGCCCCAATAATAATATATTTAAATCATTATTAGTGTCACAAGTAGGCTTACATTAACACTGCAATGAGGTTACTGTGAAAAGCCCCTAGTCGCCACATTCCGGCACCTGCTCGGGTACAAGGAAAGAGAATTCAGAATGTCCAATTCACCGAACAAGCACATCTTTCGGGACTTTTGGGAGGAAACTGGAGCACCCGGAGGAAACCCACGCAGACACGGAAAGAATGTGTAGACTCCGCACAGACGGTGACCCAAGCCACAAATCGAACCTGGGTCCCTGGCGCTGTGAAGAAACACTGCCAACCACTGTGCTACCATGCCACTCGTAAACCACGTGTTAATAATCAGAGAAAAAAAGCGTAGCATGCACAATTACAGTTAAACAGTTAAAAATAATCTTCTGGGCAGTATGGTGGCGCAGTGGCTAGCACTCCAGCCTCATGGCGTTGAAGACCCGGGTTCAATCCCAGCCCTGGGTGACTGTCCATGTGGAGATTGCACATTCTGAGGGAAGTGAGAGAGGAAATAGCTGGGGCCTTAACAGATATCTTTGCAGCATCCTTGAGTACAGGTGAGGTACCGGAGGACTGGAGAATTGCTAATGTTGTCCCCTTGTTTAAGAAGGGTAGCAGGGATAATCCAGGTAATTATAGACCGGTGAGCCTGACATCAGTGGTAGGGAAGCTGCTGGAGAAGATACTGAGGGATAGGATCTATTCCCATTTGGAAGAAAATGGGCTTATCAGTGATAGGCAACATGGTTTTGTGCAGGGAAGGTCATGTCTTACCAACTTAATAGAATTCTTTAAGGTGACAAAGTTTAAAAAAAAATAAATTTAGAGTCCCCAATTCATTTCTTTCCAATTAAGGGGCAATTTAGTGTGGCCAATCCACCTACGCTGCACATCTTTGGGTTGTGAGGGTGAAACCCACGCAGACACGGGGAGAATGTGCAAACTCCACACGGACAGTGACCCAGAGCCGGGATGGAACCTTGGACCTCGGCGCCGTGAAGCAGCAGGGCTAACCCACTGCGCCACCGTGCTGGACTTCAGTAAGGCATTTGATAAGGTTCCCCATAATAGGCTGATGGAGAAAGTGAAGTCTCATGGGGTCCAGGGAACACTAGCTAGATAGATAAAGAACTGGCTGGACAACAGGAGACAGAGAGTAGTGGTGGAAGGGAGTTTCTCAAAATGGAGAACTGTGACCAGTGGTGTTCCACAGGGATCCGTGCTGGGACCATTGTTGTTTGTGATATACATAAATGATCTGGAGGAAGGTATAGGTGGTCTGATTAGCAGGTTTGCACATGGCACTAAGATTGATGGAGTAGCAGATAGTGAAGGGGACTGTCAGAGAATACAACAGAATATAGATAGATTGGAGAGTTGGGCGTAGAAATGGCAGATGGAGTTCAGTCCGGGCAAATGCGAGATGATGCATTTTGGAAGATCCAATTCAAGAGCGAACTATACGGTAAATGAAAAAGCCCTGGGGAAAATTGATGTACAGAGAGATCTGGGAGTTCAGGTCCATTGTACCCTGAAGGTGGCAACGCAGGTCGATAGAGTGGTCAAGATGGCATACAGCATGCTTGCCTTCATCGGAAGTGGTATTGAGTACAAGAGTAGGCAGGTCATGTTACAGTTGTACAAGACTTTGGTTCGGCCACATTTGGAATACTGCGTACAGTTCTGGTCGCCACATTACCTAAAGGATGCGGATGCTTTGGAGAGGGTGCAGAGGAGGTTCACCAGGATGTTGCCTGGTATGGAGGGCGCTAGCTACGAAGAGAGGTTGAGTAGATTAGGATTATTTTCATTAGAAAGACGGAGGTTGAGGGGGGAACCTCATTGAGGTCTACAAAATAATGAGAGGCATAGACAGGGTGGATAGCAAGAAGCTTTTTCCCAGAGTGGGGAACTCAATTACTAGGAGTCGCGAGTTCAAGGTGAGAGGGGAAAAGTTTAAGGGAGATATGAATGGAAAGTTCTTTACGCAGAGGGTGGTGGGTGCCTGGAATGCATTGCCGGCGGAGGTGGTAGAGGCAGGCACGATAGTGTCATTTAAGATGTATCTAGGCAGATACATGAATGGGCAGGGAGTAGACGGATACAGATCCTTAGAAAATAGGCGACAGTTTTAGATAGAGGATCTGGATCGGTGCAGACTTGGAGGGCCGAAGGGCCTGTTCCTGTGCTGTAATTTTTCTTTGTTCTTTGTTCTCCCTGTGTCTTTATGGGTGTCACCCCCACAACCCAAAGATGTGCAAGACGGGTGGATTGGCACTAAATTGCCACTTAAAAAAAAATCTTCCAAAATATTACTCCAAAAAATACTCCCTGCTTGGTCAGACCCACAAGTAAACACTTTCCAGGTAATACACCCTTATAGATGTTTAACTCGAGAAATCTAGTAATATTACCCAATGGCAAACTGCTGTCACATTAATTTAAAAAAAAATTTAGGGTAGCCAATTATTTTTTCCAATTAAGGGGAAATTTAGCATGGCCAATCCACCTAACCTGCACGTCTTTGGGTTGTGGGGGTGGAACCCACGCAGACACGGGGAGAATGTGCAAACTCCACACAGACAGTGACCCAGGGCTGGGATTCGAACCCGGGTCCTCAGCGCCGTAGGCAGCAATGCTAACCACTGTGCCATCGTGTTGCCCTGCTGTCACATTAATAAGGTGTAGAACACAACTGTCCAACCCATTTCCACTCAGCTGTGGAAATTATAGAAACTCCAGAACAAGACTACTTTTTGGCAGCCCAAGAACTTCCTTGCTTGACTGGATGGTTGATTAAAACTACACATTTTCTCCCAGCCCAGAGCGGTCCAACTGGTCATCCTCACACAGCCAACCTCAAATAAGCGCAACATGTCTCCAGACATATGCAATTTTTCCCTTTCAGCTTCAATTCCATTATTCTCAGTGACTCTTTGACTTAGCTTTCGAAAATGTATGACATTTTCATGTCCTTCCTATTGCCCCACTTCAGGAATGCAATAAATTTGAATAACATTCCCTTATTTACTGATGAAACCTTTGCAAGCTGTAAAAGCCTTTTGCTCCGCATTGAAATGTAACAGATCGGAAAAACTAAGTCTCGCACTATCTCCTAATGGAAGCCTCCCATCTGGCTGAAGCTAATCACTGCCTGTCGCCGGGCAGAACACAGTCTATGGACAATTCTTTGGCCATCAACCAACCAATCGAACGGAATCCCTACGATCTCTCCGGTGCCAGAAAGTCTGAGTTCTGCAGTTCAAAGTCTCAATTTTCACAGCTCAGTGTACTACTTTACAACTTTAGAGTTCCTCACTTCCTCTGCTTGACTTTAAAGGTACATGTCCATTAAATATCCATGGATCAAAAAAAATCAATGACAAAGTAAAAGAAATGCAAAATAGGGGAATCAACAGGAAGGGTATCACACTGCCTCTGACCACCTGGGGATCTCAATGGCCTGTGAGACCCTGTAAGATGCCATTGTGCCTGGTCCATGCTTGTGGAAACCAGTGCTAAATGCCACCCTGGCAACGTCTCACTGACACAGCTGTTGACTCCCGGCGTCCGGGCGAATTCAGCATCGGGCATTTAAATTTGCAAATCTGGATCTCAAAGAACAAAGAACAAAGAAAAGTACAGCACAGGAACAGGCCCTTCGGCCCTCCAAGCCTGTGCCGACCATGCTGCCCGTCTAAACTAAAATCTTCTGCACCTCCTGGGGTCTGTATCCCTCTATTCCCATCCTATTCATGTATTTGTCAAGATGCCCCTTGAACGTCACTATCGTCCCTGCTTCCATCACCTCCTCCGGCAGTGAGTTCTAGGCATCCACTAACCTCTGTTTAAAAAACTTGCCTCGTACATCTCCTCTAAACCTTGCCCCTCGCACCTTAAACCTATGCCCCCTAGTAATTTACCCCTCTACCCTGGGAAAAAGTCTCTGACTATCCACTCTGTCTATGCCCCTCATACTTTTGTAGACCTCTATCAGGTCGCCCTCAATCTCTGTCGTTCTAGTGAGAACAAACCGAGTTTATTCAACCTCTCCTCATAGCTTTTAAAAAAAAATTTAGATTACCCAATTATTTTTTCCAATTAAGGGGCAATTTAGCGTGGCCAATCCACCTACTCTGCACATTTTTGGGTTGTGGGGGCGAAACCCATGCAGACACGGGGAGAATGTGCAAACTCCACACAGACAGTGACCCAGAGCCAGGATCGAACCTGGGACCTCAGCGCCGTGAGGCGGTTGTGCTAACCACTAGGCCACCGTGCTGCCCCTACCTCTCCTCATAGCTAATGCCCTCCATACCAGGCAACATCCTGGTAAATCTCTTCTGCACCCTCACGAAAGCCTCCACATCCTTCTGGTAGTGTGGTGACCAGAATTGAACACTATACTCCAAGTGTGGCCGAACTAAGGTTCTTTACAGCTGCAACATGACTTGTCAATTTTTATACTCAATGCCCCGGCCAACAAAGGCAAGCATGCTAGATGCCTTATTGACTACCTTCTCCACCTGTGTTGCCCCTTTCAGTGACCTGTGGACCTGTAACCTAGATCTCTTTGACTGTCAATGCTCTTCCATTCACTGTATATTCCCTACCTGCATTAGATCTTCCAAAATGCATTACCTCACATTTGTCCGGATTAAACTCCATCTGCCATCTCTCCGCCCAAGTCTCCAAACGCTCTAAATCCTGCTGTATCCTCTGACAGTCCTCATCGCTATCTGCAATTCAACCAAACTTTGTGTCGTCTGCAAACTTACTAATCAGACCAGTTACATTTTCCTCCAAATCATTTATATATACTACGAACAGCAAAGGTCCCAGCACTGATCACTGCGGAACACCGCAAGTCACAGCCCTCCAATTAGAAAAGCACCCTTCCATTGCTACTCTCTGCCTTCTATGACCTAGCCAGTTCTGTATCCATCTTGCCAGCTCACCCCTGATCCTAATGTGACTTCACCTTTTACACCAGTCTACCATGAGGGACCTTATTAAAGGCCTTACTGAAGTCCATATAGACAACAACCACTTCCCTACCGGCATCAACCATCTCTGTGACCTCCTCGAAAAACTCTATCAAGTATCAACACCTCGCCCAGCATAGAGCCCGTAAGCTGATTGCTGAATTGCACCTGGATCTAGCGGTGAAAAGGTAAGAAAGGAGAGATGCATTGCAGACTTTTAAGGAGATGTTTAATAACTCTCAGCAAAGATCTATACCAGTGCGAAAGAAAGACTCATTAAGAAGGATGCATCATCCATGACTGAATAGGGGAATTACGGATTGTATCAAATTGAAGGAAACGCTGTAAAAATCTGTAAAGATGGGAGTCAGTCAAAGATTGGTCAAATTTTAAGAACCAGCAAAGGATGACTATAAGAAAAGGGAGAAAGGAGCTAGGAGAAAAAGGCAGCTAATAATATAAATGCAGACAGAAAGAGTTTATACAAGTCTTTAGGTTGGACAATAATATCTAAAAGCTAGTGTTGGTCCTCTCCAGAGTGAGTCTGGGAGATTGATTAAAAATAAAGGAAATGGCAGAGGCGTTAAACAGGCTTTTTTGTGTTTGGCTTCACCAAGGAGAAATTTAGATAACCTCCCTGAACATCAAGATGGAGCAATGGGAGGGAGGAATCACTTGGTAAAAGGAGCTTGTAAAATGATTTTACCTGCAGGCTGACAATTCCCCAGGACCAGATGGCCTGCACCTTAGGGTCTTAAAAGAATTTGGCAGAGGGCAGCACGGTGGCCTAGTGGTTAGCACAACTGCCTCATGGCGCTGAGGTCCCAGGTTCGATCCCGGCTCTGGGTCACTGTCCGTGTGGAGTTTGCACATTCTCCCCGTGTCTGCGCGGGTTTCGCCCCCACAACCCAAAAATGTGCAGAGTGCGTTGATTGGCCACACTAAATTGCCCCTTAATTGGAAAAGATAATTTGGTACTCTAAATTTTAAAAAAAAGAAGTGGCTGTAGAGATGGTTGAAGCATTGGTCACAATCTTCCAAAATTGCATAGATTCCAGATTCCGGAAGGGTCCCAGTGGATTGCAAAATAGGTAATGCAGCACCTTTATTCAATAAAGATGGGAAGCTGCAAACAGGAGACTACAGGCCAGATAGCCGACCATCTGTCATAGCAAACGGCTAGACTCCATTGTCAAGGAGGCTATAGCGGGATAAACCTGTCCTGGTTTCTGTATGAAAAAGTATTTGACAAACGTTTGTCTGTTTATTAACCGGCCACAACAATAACATCACATCAAAATCATCTCTGATCCAAAACCACGACATCAGAAGTAGTGGAAGTGATTTATTTCAATCTTTTTTGCAGAGGGAAAAAAAATTTACCCTTCCTTCACGAGGTAACTTCCCTTTAAAACATGGGTTTGGAATATGGAGTTCTGTTTTGCATTTACTGATACCATAGTCGAACAGTGAAATGATGCATGAAGATGCTGACTGCCAAAATTAACATCCCAGTTTGACGAGACACGAAAGCAAGTTGGATAACATCTACCAATTTTAAAAAATAAATTCTAAATGGGAACAAAGAAGCTCAAAGGCCGTAGATATCAATATCATCATACCTTGCCTTCAAATTATGAGTCAGCAATATAGAAACCAGGATGTAGGCTTTCACGTTGTTACCATTACATTGTGGGGTTCTTACCCACTTTATACTGAAGTGGATAGGAACCATGCCGGATATTCCATCTTTCAAATTTCTATCTGAGGCAGCCAATCCCTTTGTTTATCCCTGTAGTTGGGCCCCGTGTCTAAGGACGGATGTGCTGGGGCCTTGGAAAGGGTCCAGAGGAGGTTGACAAGAATGATCCCTGGAATGAAAAGCTTGTCGTATGAGGAACGTTTGAGGACTCTGGGTCTGTACTCATTGGAGATTAGAAGGATGAGGGGGGGGGGGGGGGGGGGGTCTTTTTGAAACTTACAGGATACTGCGTGGCCTGGATAGAGTGGGCGTGGATAGGATGTTTCCACTTGTAGGAAAAACTAGAACCAGAGGACACCATCTCAGACTGAAGGGATGATCCTTTAAAACAGAGATGAGGAGGATTCTTCAGCCAGAGGGTGGTGAATCTGTGGAACTCTTTGCCACAGAAGGCTGTGGAGGCCAATTCACAGAGTGTCTTTAAGACAGAGATAGATAGGTTCTTGATCAATAAGGGGATCAGGGGTTATGGGGAGAAGGCAGGAGAATGGGGATGAGAAAATATCAGCTATGATTGAATGGTGGAGCAGAATCGATGGGCCAAGTGGCCTAATTCTGCTCCTATGTCTTATGGTCTTATGGTATACTCACTCCTACATCAGGCACTCCACATGCACTCACATTCAATTAGGACAATGACAGTGAGATGGAGAGTAAAGATCCTTCAGCATTGGACAAGATAAATCTTAACCCTAACATAATCACTTTATAGCTTTGGTGTGACAATTCGATATTTCACATCAGTTATCCTCTGAAATAGGACATAGAATATAGAACTGTGCAACACAGTACAGGCCCTTCGGCCCACGATGTTGTGCTGACCATTTATCCTAATCTAGATCAACTTAACCTACACCCTTTAAATGTACTGCTGTCCATGTGCCTGTCCAAGAGTCGCTTAAATATCCCTAATGACTCTGACTCCACCACCTTTGCTGGCAGTGCATTCCACACACCCACCACTATCTGTGTAAAGACCCTACCTCTGATATCTCCCCTATACCTTCCTCCAATCACCTTAAAATTATGTCCCCTCGTGACAGCCATTTCACCCTGGGAAAAGTCTCTCCACTCGAAGAAAAGTCTCTTCCCTCCAGTGAGAAAAGCCCTAGCTCCCTCAACCTTTCTTCATAAGACATGCCCTCCAGTCCAGGCAGCATCCTGGTAAATCTCCTCTGTACCCTCTCCAAAGCATCCACATCCTTCCTCTAATGAGGCGACCAGAACTGGACACAATATTCCAAGTGTGGTCTAACCAGGGTTTTATAAAGCTGCAGCAAAACCTCGCGGCTCTTAAACTCTTGTTGTCGAATATTGTCAATTTGTGCCCATGGACTTCCAGCCCTGGATGAATTATCCAGGCAGATTCACCTCGATCATGAAGGAAACTTCAATATCGCTGCAGGCTCATGCAACGTTAAGTGACTTTTTGTGACTCAGGTCTTTGCATTTAAAATGGTGCTATTGTCTTAAATCCACAAAGATGAGTCTCTGATTCCTGTCACTGGGACAGGGGAGACAGATTTATGGAAGCAGTTTACAGAATCCATCTGCTAGTCTCCGCACTGGACAAGTGTGAAATTGGCTGCAACTTTACAACAGAGCCGACGGGGTGGGGTTCAGCGATCCCGTTGCGTCTGACGCGGATCCAGGCGCAATGGGCGAATCGCGTGGGAACCCCAAGTCTGCTCTGCGACAGTCAAAAAAGCAGGGGGGCGTGAGAAGTGTGTGTGGGGTGGGGGGGGGGGCAAGGAAGATCGGAGCGGCAGAACAAAGTGGCGCCTCGACCCCCCCTGTGCCCGGCCTGGGTGGAGAGAATCTCCCCGAGGCCAAAGCAATATGGCAAAGTGCCGTTGAATAGCGGGGTGGTTCTCAGTACTACAGCCGCCAAGAAACACCCCGTTAAACACGCCATTCGGCAAACGTTAACTCCAGTCCACTGAATCACACCCTACTTTCAAAAGTGCTTCATTGATTGTCGAGATCTTCTGAGGTCATAAGGTAGTGTATAGATGTGTGGTGAATGTACATCATGTAATTCACACTGTATAGTATTGTGTCCTTGTGGGCTCTGTCTGTGAGCCGTTGCGCAGCTCTGCCCACAGGGGGAGATGAGGAGCTTGTACAGGGCTCCACCCTCGGCTCCGCCCATGGCCCCTCCCACTACCGGAAGTATAAAGTGCTGCAGCCTTGTGAGTCTGCCCTCAGTTCTTCTGGTCGCAGGCAGGCTCAGTTGTAAGTCTATTAAAGCCACAGTTTACTTCCTATCTTGTCTCGAGTGAATTGATGGTCACATCAATTTAATAGACTGAAGAAAGCTACTATGGAATCAGCCCTCAAACCTGATCGACTAGAACTCGACCCGCAGGCTGCAGAGGCGAAGGAAATCTTCCTACACTGGCTTCGGTCTTTCAAGGCCTACCTGGCTGCGTCGACTACCTCCGAGACTACAGATGAGCAGAAACTCAGCCTACTGCACGCATGGGTGAGCCATCGCATCTCTACACAACTCAACAGTACCGACTCATACACCAAGGCCCTCGCAATGCTCGACCGATTATACGTGCGGCCTGTAAACGAGGTCTACACGCGACATATTTTCGCTACCCGCCGCCAGCGCCCCACAGAGTCGCTCTGCACAATTTAAAAGCCCTTGCACGGGAATGTAACTTTCAGGCTGTAACTGCCTCCCAGCATATGGAACTCACTGTCCATGATGTGTACGTTGCAGGGGTCCGGTCTAACTATGTGCGCCAGCCTCTCCCTCATTGTCCCAGGGCCCTCAAGAGGTGCCTGGGATTCTTCTCCTATTACGCCCAGTGGGTCCCCCAATATGCGGACAAAGCCCGCCCACTATTTAAGACCACACTCTTCCCACTGTCAGCAGAGGCCCGCCAGGCCTTCAACTGCATCAAGGAGGACATCGCCAAAGCCGCCATGCGGGCGGTGGATGAATCCGTCCCCTTTTAGGTGGAGAGCGATGCCTCACAAGTCGCTCTCGCTGCCACTCGGAACCAGGCAGGTAGGCCAGTAGCTTTCTTCTCCCGAACCCTCTCCGCTTCAGAACTTCGACACTCCTCAGTCGAAAAGATGTTCAAGCCATTGTGGAAGCCGTATGGCACTGGAGGCAGGTAGGAGGTTTACCCTCATCACCGACCAGAGATCGGTTGCCTTCATGTTCGACAACTCGCAACGGGGCAAAATAAAAAATGATAAAATCTTGAGGTGGAGGATCGAACTCTCCACCTATAATTATGACATCATATATCGGCCGGGGAAGCTCAAAGAGCCCCCAGATGCCCTGTCCCGCGGCACATGCACCAGCGCGCAAGACGACTGATTAAAGGCTATCCACAATGACCTCTGCCACCCGGGGGTCCCCCGGCTCGCCCACTACGTCAAGGCCCGCAATCTGCCTTTCTCCACCGAGGAGGTAAAAGCTGTCACCAGGAATTGCCCGATCTGCGCGGAGTGCAAACTGCACTTCTATAGACCAGACAAGACTCACCTGGTAAAGGCTTCCCGGCCCTTTGAACGACTGAGCATCCATTTCAAAGTTCCACTCCCCTCGACCAATCATAGACGAATTCTCCCGCTTCCCCTTTGCTATCCCATGCCCTGATATGACCTCCCACACAGTCATCAGAGCCCTGCACAATATCTTCACCCTGTTTGGTTTCCCCAGCTACGTACACAGCGACAGGGGTTCGTCCTTCATGAGCGACGAGCTGCGTCAGTACCTGCTCGACAAGGGCATTGCCTCGAGCAGGACTACCAGCTATAACCCCAGGGGGAACGGGCAGGTGGAGAGGGAGAACGCGACGGTCTGGAAGACCGTCCTACTGACCCTCCGGTCCAGGAATCTCCCGACCTCCCACTGGCAGGAGGTCCTCCCCGACGCGCTCCATGCAATTAGGTCCCTCCTGTGCACTGCCACTAACCAGACCCTTCACGAGCGATTATTTGTTTTCCCTAGGGGCACTACCACGGGGGCTTTGCTCCCATCTTGGTTGAGGACACCGGGCCCGGTTCTCCTCCGGAAGCACGTCCGGACACATAAAACGGACCCACTAGTAGAAATGGTACTGTGGTGATTGTAGATCTGTGTAGATGCAATACAACTGAGCAAGCACTAGAGGGAGCACGGGAGAGCTATAAATACAGAGGAACAGGAAGTGAGGGCACACTTCACAGAAGGGAGAACTGGTAGCAAGACACAGGCAGGCAGGCAGCATTGAGGTAGCTGTAAGTTAAGCTCTGAAGACAGAACAAACTCACAATAAAGCATCTACTCGAACTTTGAGACTACGAGCTTTAAGACACAAGGAACAACACATGGTACCAACGAGTGGCTTCAGACGCTTACTACAAGACGACGCCACACAGAGAGCACAGAAAGACTCCACAGAGAGAGCGATGACAGGCTCCACAGTGAGAGTGATGAAAGACTCCACAAAGCGAGTGACGCGAGCCTCCACAGACAGCTCGTTGAAAGACTCCAAAATGGAAGCAAGCAAACACTCCCTGGCGAACACCATGTCTGAACAGGACCATGAAAGTCAACCCGCCGTATCTGAGCAACCGCAAGCAGACTATGATAGTCTACCAAGCTCACATAATCAAGAAGAAGACAATGTAAATCTACCCACTGCATGCAAAAACGGTGACATGGTGATCACACTCGACATACAGGAGGTACAGGATCAGAGCGAGACTGACATTTCTCAGCTCGTCTGTACAGAAGCACAGAGTAGGGCCACCCAAGAGTCCAGAGAGACGACGTCAATAGAAACCATGAAGATTTTGACTCCAGACACAGGCAGGCAGGCAGCATTGAGGATTGGATTGGATTGGATTGGATTTGTTTATTGTCACGTGTACCGAGGTACAGTGAAAAGTATTTTTCTGCAAGCAGCTCAACAGATTATTCAGTACATTGGAAGAAAGGGAATTGAACAGAATTCAAGAAAGTACATGAGAATACATAATAGGGCTACACAATATATACAATGTAACTACATAAGCATTGGCATCGGATGAAGCATACAGGGTGTAGTATTAATGAGGACAGTCCATAAAAGGGTCGTTTAGGAGTCTGGTGACAGTGGGGAAGAAGCTGTTTTTGAATCTGTTCGTCCGTGTTCTCAGACTTCTGAACCTCCTGCCCGATGGAAGAAGTTGGAAAAGTGAGTAAGCCGGGTGGGAGGGATCCTTGATTATGCTGCCTGCTTTCCCCCGGCAGCGGGAGGTGTAGATGGAATCGATGGATGGGAGGCAGGTTCGTGTGATGGACTGGGCGGTATTCACGACTCTCTGAAGTTCCTTGCGGTCCTGGGCCGAGCAGTTGCCATACCAGGCTGTGATGCAGCCCGAGAGGATGCTCTCTATAGTGCATCTGTAAAAGTTGGTAAGGGTTAATGTGGACATGCCAAATTTCCTTAGTTTCCTGAGGAAGTAAAGGCGCTGTTGTGCTTTCTTGGTGATAGCGTCGACATGAGTGGACCATGTTAAGCTCTAGTAGCTGTAAGTTAAGCTCTGAAGACAGAACAAACTCACAATAAAGCATCTACTCCAACTTTGAGACTACAAGCTTTATTAAGACACAAGGAACAACACATGGTACTACTGCTACACTCGAACCCACACTACGCCTTTATTGAATACCCCGACGGCCGTAAGGACACCGTTTCCCCCCAGGATCTGGCGCCTGCAGGATCCACCACTACCACCACCACCGCCGAGGTACCCCTCACACTACACCCCACCCGACCCCCCACGCCTACAGGTTTCCTGCGCCCCCCTTCGCCCGTCGCACCAGTCAGGAAGGAAGCTCGGACCGAACCACCCCCGGAGTCCACCCTCAGATCCACACCGCCCATCACCACTCAGCTACCCGAAGAGGCTGCAACCCCGGTGCTCCGCCGATCCCAAAGGACGACTCGGACACCGGACCGGCTCAACCTGTAGACCCGTCACTCCCGCCGGACTTGATTTTTTTTTTACAGGGGGCGAATGTGGTGAATGTACATCATGTAATTCACACTGTATAGTATTGTGTCCTTGTGGGCTCTGTCTGTGAGCCGTTGCGCAGCTCTGCCCACAGGGGGAGATGAGGAGCTTGTACAGGGCTCCACCCTCGGCTCCGCCCACTACCAGAAATATAAAGTGCTGCAGTCTTGTGAGTCTGCCCTCAGTTCTTCTGGTCGCAGGGCAGCCTCAGTTGTAAGTCTATTAAAGCCACAGTTTACTTCCTATCGTGTCTCGAGTGAATTGATGGTCACATCAAGATGCTGATTTTTTTTTCTTCTTTTCTATCCCTGTACTTTCAGACGGACATATGGGAGACTGGTCTCCGAAACCCAGGAACCAGGGATTGATTTCTTCCTACAGTGACACAAAACCTACACCCTGGGAGTTTTCCTACATGAAAGGTGCTTTATAAATCTAAGTTGCTGCAAAGTTAGGGGGGGGGGAGCTGAGGGGAGAGGGGGAGCATCATTAAAGAGATAACAGCTGATCCTTCTACACTTTTTGACCTCGGTTGCATCAGTGCCTGAAATTAAATGGCATAGGCCAAATATGTAGTAAAGACTTTGCAAAAGTGGAATTCTCAAACAAGGACAGAAAATACTGGAAACACGCAGCTATTGAGTGAGTGTTCTGGGTTACAGCTTCACCCAGGTCCATTATACACATATTTTGGGCATATTTCTGTATATTATACATGCAATATTGCGCATCCTGTACCCCCCCCCCCCCCCCCCCCCCGACTCTGGAACAGCGGTTTTGCATTGGTGCCAAGCACTTATTTTTGCTAATTTGGTCAATTTAAATCGAGGATAAAGCTTGGCGGTAGGGGTATGTGCTAACACGGACTGTCAGCATACTGCTACTTATTTTGGCACGTGAAGACTCTTTCAGTGGGTTCTGAAATGTCTCTATTGCTGTCTGCACTGGCCCTGTTTAAAAAGCTGTGGTGTTCACAATGAAGCAAGACGTTCAACACCCAATAAAGCCCAATTGTGAGAAGAAAATGGAATAAGTTCTTATTTGATCAGAAGTGGCACGTATTAATGTGACTTTACAGTCTTGCTGATTAACCTGCAACACAATGTCGTCCCATGTCGAAAGCTGGAGTGCACTTAAAATTAAAAGAACTCAGATTTCAACAGAGGGTTTCACTATCGTTCCCCATTCTGCAAAGTGTACTTGCTTTTTGTTTCTGAATGAATGCGTTATCTTATCAGCCTGCCCACGAAGGAAGGATCTGAGCCCAAATGTTTACCAGCGTTTTCTCATTCACACCTGTCTCTGAAAGAATACTGACCTGCCCTTTGGTAATCTCCGCTGAAACGGTGACAAGAAAGGACAATCTCTGGTGATACTGCACTTTCATTCACAAGCCATCCAACTTCAGTTAGCAAAATGAGATTTCCCTCTCTTTGAAGACCCGCCAATTGCTATAACATGCTCGCCACTTGAATATATATTTTTTTGTTTTCCGGTGTTGAGGAATTGATGGTCAGTGATAGGATATCCTACTGGTCCACAACATTTTCCACTCAACGAGCCTTATTGCTTAAAAATGAAAACTAGGGCAGCACGGTGGCCTAGTGGTTAGCACAACCGCCTCACGGCGCCGAGGTCCCAGGTTCGATCCCGGCTCTGGGTCACTGTCCGTGTGGAGTTTGCACATTCTCCCCGTGTCTGCGTGGGTTTCGCCCCCACAACCCAAAAATGGGTGGATTGGCCATGCTAAATCGCCCCTTAATTGGAAAAAATAATTGGCTAATCTAAATTTATAAAAAAAAAAATGAAAACTAATGGGAACCCACAAGATGCAAATTCGACATTTCGAAACCAAATACTTGCAAATTGCCAAGTCAGCCATAATTTGCATTTATAATAAATTAAATACATGCATTTATCAATTTCCCTATTCAGCAATAGGAATAAAAACAAAATTTAAATAGGCTTTACTGAACTTTTACATTTTATGAACTGGAATTTTGTCAGTAAAGTCATCATTAAAACAAACTTTAACTTAAGATGTGTAGAATTCAGACCATTTTTGTGGCTAGTGTTTCTCATGTGAAAAAAAGTTTCTAATAGCACGTTAAGAATCAGTTATAATCTCAGCTATGTTACAACCAACAATGGTTGCAACTATAAAATAAATTCCTGAACCATTAGCTATAACCATGGTGTAGCTATATCATTCAAAAAGGTTTATTTATAGCACAAGAGGATCTAGCCAACTCCCATTGATGTTCAATGGCATTACCATCACTGAACCCCCACCATCTATATCCTGGCGGGTTACCATTGACCAGAGTTTTAACTGAATTGGCCACACAGACACTGTGGCTCAAGAGCAGATCAGAGAAGAGGAATCCTGCGGCGAGTAACTCACCTCCTGACTCCCCAAAGGCTGTCAACAACATAGAACAAAGAACAAAGAAAAGTACAGCACAGGAACAGGCCCTTCGGCCCTCCAAGCCTGTGCCGACCATGCTGCCCGTCTAAACTAAAATCTTCTACACTTCCGGGGTCCGTATCCCTCTATTCCCATCCTATTCATGTATTTGTCAAGATGCCCCTTAAATGTCACTATTGTCCCTGCTTCCACCACCTCCTCCGGCAGCGAGTTCCAGGCACCCACTACTCTCTGTGTAAAACACTTGCCTCGTACATCTCCTCTAAATCTTGCCCCTTGCTCCTTAAATCTATACCCCCTAGTAATTGACCCCTCTTCCCTTGGAAAAAGTCTACCACCCTTGCTGATCCTATCAACCATCGACAAGACATAAGTCAGGAGTGTGATGGAATACTCTCCACTTGCCTGGATGTTTGCAACTCCAGCAACACTCAAGAAGCTCGACACCATCCAGGACAAAGCAGCCCCATTTGATCAGCAGCTCATTTACCACTTGAAATATTCAGTTCCTCTGCCTCCAATACACCGCAGCAGCAGTTTTTACAACAAAAGAGACGCACTGAGCAACTTTTCAAGACTCCTTTGACAATACCTACCAGACTCTACATTTAGAAGAACAAGGGTAAGAAACGAATGAAAATAGCAACTCTCACCTACACGTTCCCCTTCAAGCCACACAGCGTCTTGACCTTGAAATATATAATAACAATAATACTCTTTATTATTGTCACAAGTAGGCCTACATTAACACTGCAATGAGGTTATTGTGAAAATCCCCTAGTCGCCACATTCCGGCGCCTGTTCGGGTCCACAGAGGGAGAATTCAGAATGTCCAATTCACCCAACAAGCACGTCCTTCGGGACTTGTGGGAGAAAACCGGAGCACCCGGAGGAAACCCATGCAGACACGGGGGGAACGCGCAGACTCCACACAGACAGCGACCCAAGCCGGGAATCGAGCCTGGGACCCCGGCGGCATGAAGCAACAGTGCCAAATGTATGGTTCCTTAGCCTTCGCTGGGTCAAACATCTGGAGCTCAGTGGGTGCACCTGCATCACAGGGACTGCAACGGTTCAAGAATGTGGCTCCCCACTACCTTCTCAAGGCTTTTTTCGGGCTAGGCAATAAATGCTGGCCCGTCCAGCGACACCCACATCCCGTAGATGAATAAACAAAAATAAATTATGTTTTTTTTGCTGAAATAATAATTTTAAACCATTGAGTGCAGCGCAATATTTGGTCTTTCACCTCCGCAATAAAAGAAAGACTCTTACTTTCCTTGACTTCATTTTTTTTGTGTTAATACAATCTAACTGGAAAAGTTTGGCGCCTGGAAATGGGATGTTGAAGAACCACATGATGGAAATCCCTAGGCTATATGCTCCCCTTTAAATTGGTGAAGTGCCGTTGAACGTTTTTCTGTGTTGAAGGCGTTATATAAGTGCAAGTCATTGTTATAGATTTGAAAGAATGGTTAATGTATTTCCGGTCTCCACTATTCTTCAGTCATCCTATCATCAATGCTGTCACTTTTTCTTTTCATCTGCCATCAAAACACCCTTCCGAGTATTCCTCTGGTTCTCCTGAGTGGAAGGAAACTCTGTCTATGGAGCTGGCTACCCCAGGCCTGAAATTATACAATGAGCGTTGGGTATAGGTTGGGCCAGGACCAGGTCATCTCATCCATCAAGCTGACTCAATGGTCACAATGGCTGCCTCCACATTGGTGGATACTAC
Organism: Scyliorhinus canicula; assembly: GCF_902713615.1. Lineage (NCBI taxonomy): Eukaryota > Metazoa > Chordata > Chondrichthyes > Carcharhiniformes > Scyliorhinidae > Scyliorhinus > Scyliorhinus canicula. Next base: position 194,239,128 of record NC_052154.1, on the reverse strand, counting down.
CATAGAAATATTTAAGGTGTTCATGTCAGTTGTGGTCAGTATCTCACTACAATGATGGAAAGAGGAATTTCAGCCCAACGTGTTCAGTATTAATATCGCCAATGGCATATTGCAGGGCCCAACGTTTTTTGGTTGATTTTTGTTGGCTGTTTATCTGCTGGTGAAACTACAGAGAATATCTCAGCAATGAGCTTCCACATGGCCAGCATGTGATTGACAGCCAATTGATCAGTTTGGAAGTGTCATCATCATTGTTCCATGGGGAAATCAACTGATTCAAAATCTTCAGATAATCAACCAAGGAGTCAAATTAGAATTAAACATTTATTTCAAGAATGATAATTTATAAAGGATCAACTTAACAGTGAGGCTAAACATGCCAAAACGATTGTAATGTGTTTTTATCATGAACCTTGAACATCTTGTTTGATTACTCCAATTTCATGCACAATATTACACATTTATGACCATCCCTAGAATCCCTGCAGTGCAGAAGGAAGCCATTTGGCCCATCAAATATTCACCGACCATCCGAAAGAGCACCCAACTAGGCCCAGTTCCCCTCGCCCTATCCCCGTAACCCCACCCCACCTGCACATCTTTGGACACTAAGGGCAATTTAGCATGGCCAATCCACCTAACGTGCACATCTTTGGACTGTGGGAGGAAACCGGAGCACCCGGAATAAACCCACGCAGATATGGGTGGAATGTGGAAACTGCACACAGACAGTCACCCAAGGCCAGAATTGAACCTGGGTCCCTGGCGCTATGAGGCAGCAGTGCTAACTACTGTGCCACCATGCTGCATCGTGCCACCATCTGGAGCATTCAGTTAGATAACACACTATCTTCTGCAGGGTAGCCAGGTTGCTGGACATTTTTTTTTATTGATAGTGCAGAAGGAGGCCATTCGGCCCATCGAGTCTGCACCGGCTCTTGGAAAGAGCACCCTACTTGAGCCCCCACCTCCACCTAACCCCAGTAACCCCACCTAACCCCTTTTTTTTGGACACTTAGGGCAATTTAGCATGGCCAATCCACCTAACCTGCACATCTTTGGACTGTGGGAGGAAACCGGAGCACCCGGGGGAAACCCACACAGACACGGGGAGAACGTGCAGACTCCGCATAGACAGTGACCCAAGCCATGAATCGAACCTGGGACCCTGGAGTTGTGAAGCACTGTGCTAACCACTGTGCTACCATGCTGCGCCCTTTTAATGCTGAACACCTTGGTCTGAAATTCCTCTTTCCATTATTTTAGTGAGATACTGACCACAAGTCACATGAACACCTGAAACATTTATATGGTAGTATCCATCAATGTGGAGCTAGCCATTGTGACCATGGGGTCAGTTTGATGGACAATGCTGCAGATTATATCTGTAAAAATATAAGCTATTCTTAGTAGTCCTAAATATGAATCATAACATTTATCTGATAGTCCAAAGAAGTAATTGCAGATCGTCACTTTTAACTTTTGTTTACTTAACTCATTCTTTGTTCAGATCATGTTTCAGCTGGTTTAGCTAAGACAGCTGGTTTGTGATGCAGAACAAGGCCAGCAGCAGGTTCAATTCCCGTACCAGCTTACCCGAACAGGCGCCAGAATGTGGCGACTAGGGGCTTTTCACAGCAACTTCATACTTGTGACAATAAATGATTATTATTATTATTATGTATTCTGTGATTCTGTGACTCTGTGATGTTGGTGAACATTACATTCAGAGTTTGTCCTGGGCATGGTTTGGTAACATTGCTGATTGTGATACTGAATGAGCTTTGCAGAGTGATATGAGCTGATACCAGTTAGTGACAGTGACACTGTACATTAATGCACTGCGCCAGTGCCTGCTGGGTATTAATGGCACCATCGGTGTTTTTGACAATTACCCTGTTTAAGAGTGTGCTCCAGGAGCTTAGTACATGAGAAAGGCTGTTGACATGCATACGAGCCTCTTGGCAGTTGTCCAGGAATTAGAACCAAGCTTGGAAGAATCTCTCCCAGTGGAGTTTGAGGGAGTACGTGATTTTCTCAGAATGAGCTACCTTCTGTCAGCACGTGTTGATTGGTTCAGAGAGGGGGCCCCCGTTGTCACCAGCTCAGTGGGACGTGCCAGCTGGCTGCTATTCTAAGGAAATCTAAAGACTTGCCTGTGTTGGGATCCAAGGGTAAGTCAAGATCATGAAAAGGTTCCTCAACTGAATCAATTACAGCCAACAGGTTGAAAAACATAAAGCATTTATGATCACTAACATGGATGCCAGCTCCAAATGTACTTAATCAATTTGAATAAACTATGTTCTTGGTCCTTGGTCACCTGTCCCAGTATCTCTTCCTGTGGTTCAATGATCAAATATTTGTTTACTATCACTGTTAATCTTTGTGGCAGAAAGTCTATGAGATCCAACAAATTCAAATGGAAAGCTTCAATACTTAAAAATTACACATAGTCTGTGGAACCTAATGACAATATAAGACCATAAGACATACAAGCAGAATTAGGCCACTCGGCCCATCGAGTCTGCTCCGCCATTCAATCATGGCTGATATTTTTCTCATCCCCATTCTCCTGCCTTCTCCCCATAACCCCTGATCCCCTAATTAATCAAGAACCTATCTATCTCTGTCTTAAAGATACTCAGTGATTTGGCCTCCACAGCCTTCTGCGGCAAAGAGTTCCACAGATTCACCACCCTCTGGCTGAAGAAATTCCTCCTCAACTCCATTTTAAATTATTGTTCCTTTAGTCTGAGATGGTGTCCTCTGCTTCCAGTGTTTCCTACAAGTGGAAACATCCTCTCCACGTCCACTCTATCCAGGCCTCGCAGTACCCTGTAAGTTTCAATAAGATCCCCTCTCATCCTTCTAAACTCCAACGAGTACAGACCCAGAGTCCTCACCTGTTCCTCATGCAACAAGCTCTTCATTCCCGGGATCATTCTTGTGAATCTTCTCTGGAATGCATGTTCATTGAATGGGGATTCCAGAATTTTCTCACAGAATTTTCCTTGCTGAAATTATCCAGAAGATTAATCTAAATTTAAGTCAATCACCAGGAGTTTATATTGCCAAGAAATGGCCGATGTTGCATTTCAAAATGTACCAACCACAAATTATATTTCGATGGAGCCTTTAACATAGCACGACATCCCAGGAGCGATATCAAGCAAATGTTTGACCATCCAGCCATATAAAGTGATATTAGGATAGATGATCAGGAATATAATTTATTCAACTAAGGAAATAAGAAATAGGAGCAGAAATAGGCCATACAGCCCCTCAAGCCTGCTCCACCATTCAGTGAGATCCTGGCTGATTTTTGACCTGGATTGGAGGCTCAAATAAAGTAAGTACTTGGCAATAAATAAGTATATTTTGTAAGCGAGTAAGTATATTTTGGAACATGGCTTTTTCCCCATAAATGTTCTGAGATGGTCCTTCTATCTGTAAGGAGGCAGGGTTGTTAGCACTGCAGCCTCACTGCGCCAAATCCAGGGTTCAATTCTGACCTCGGGTGACTGTCTGTGTGGAGTCTGCACTTTCTCCCCGTGTCTGCGTGGGTTTCCTCCGGGTGCTCCGGTTTCCTCCCACAGTCCAAAGATGTGCAGGTTAGGTGGGGTAGGGGGGTAGGGCGGGGAGTGCGGCCTATGTCGAGTGTTCTTTCCGAGGGTTGGTGCAAATGTGATGGGCCGAGTGGCCTCCTTCTGCACTGTCGGTATCCTATGTAAACTATAGGCATGGTACCTGGCACTTTTTTATTCGTACTACCCCTGAACAGGTTACAGATTAGGTAGGCTATTCATCTGCATAGTGATTCAACCTCTCTCTCTCCCTCCAGAGAGAGTCTAACTCATGACCAACTGATGTCAGTGGTACATGTGCAGTTACGTTATACGACAAATTCCCCCAAGTATACTATCCAATTTTCAACAATACCATGAACTATATATGTTTAACATTTTTATATTGCATTTCTGTAACTCCCTTTTTACAGCTGCAGATGCAACTCAGTTCCAACTGCTATTGTTCCCCGCGTCAAGTCAAAGACTGTAAGACCATAAGACATAGAAGCAGAATTAGGCCACTCGGCCCATCGGGTTTGCTCCGCTATTCAATCATGGCTGCTACTTTTCTCATACCCATTCTCCTGCCTTCTCCCCATAACCCCTGATCCCCTCATTGATCAAAAAACGATCTATCGGGGCAGCACGGTGGCCTAGTGGTTAGCACAACCGCCTCACGGCGCTGAGGTCCCAGGTTCGATCCCGGCTCTGGGTCACTGTCCGTGTGGAGTTTGCACATTCTCCCCGTGTCTGCGTGGGTTTCGCCCCCACAACCCAAAAATGTGCAAAGTAGGTGGATTGGCCTCGCTAAATTGCCCCTTAATTAGAAAAAATAATTGGCTAATCTAAATTTATAAAAAAAAAACGATCTATCTCTGTCTTTTTTTAAAATAAATTTAGATTACCCAACTATTTTTTCCAATTAAGGGGCAATTTAGCGTGGCCAATCCACCTACCCTGCACATTTTTGGGTTGTGGGGGCGAAACCCACGCAGACACGGGGAAAATGTGCAAACTCCACACGGACAGTGACCCAGAGCCGGGATCGAACCTGGGACCTCAGCGCCGTGAGGCGGTTGTGCTAACCACTAGGCCACCGTGCTGCCCCAATCTATCTCCGTCTTAAAGACACTCAGTGATTTGGCCTCCACAGCGTTCTGCGGCAAAGAGTTCCACAGATTCACCACCCTCTGGCTGAAGAAATTCCTCCTCATCTCTGTTATAAAGGATCGTCCCTTTAGTCTGAGATGGTGTCCTCTGCTTCTAGTTTTTCGTACAAGTGGAAACGTCCTCTCCACGTCCACTCTATCCAGGCCATGCAGTATCCTGTAAGATTTAATAAGATCCTCCCTCATCCTTCTAAACTCCAATGAGTACAGACCCAGAGTCCTCAACCGTTCCTCATACAACAAGCTCTTCATTCCAGGGATCATTCTTGTGAACCTCCTCTGGACCCTTTCCAAGGCCAGCACATCCTTCATTAGATACAGACCCAAAATTGCTCACAATACTCCAAATGGGGTCTGACCAGAGTCTTATACAACGTCAGAAGTACATCCCTGCTCTTGTATTCTAGCCCTCTCGACCTGAATGCTAACATTGCATTTGCCTTCCTAACTGCCGGCTGAACCTGCACGTTAACCTTAAGAGAATCATGAACAAGGACTCCCAAGTCCTTTTGTGCTTCTGATTTCCTAAGCATTCCCCATTTAGAAAATAGTCTATGCCTCCATTCCTCCTTCCAAAGTGCATAACCTCACACTTTTCCATATTGTATTCCATTGCCACTTCTTTGCCAATTCTCCTAGCCTGCCCAAATCTTTCTACAGCCCCCCTGCTTCCTCAATTCTACCTGTCCCTCTGTAAATCTTTGTATCATCTGCAAACTTAGCAACAGTGCCTTCAGTTCCTTCTTCCAGATCATTAATGTATATTGTGAAAAGTTATGGTCCCAGCTTCGTCTCCTTCGGCACACCACTACAGTAGTCATCGGCTGCCATCCTGAACGGTAGCATTGTGGCTAGCACAATCGCTTCACAGCTCCAGGGTCCCAGGTTCGATTCCGGCTTGGGTCACTGTCTGTGCGGAGTCTGCACATCCTCCCCATGTGTGCGTGGATTTCCTCCGGGTACTCCGGCTTCCTCCCACAGTCCAAAGATGTGCAGGTTAGGTGGATTGGCCATGCTAAATTCGAACATCGGACAAACTAGGGAACGGTAGATGTGCTTCCACATATGGACAATTGCTAGAGAAGACGTTGGCTGAGACACGGGAAAATTGGAGGAGGATCTGGGAATGGAGATAAGGGAAGGACTCTGGATCGAAGCACTGCATAGGGTGAACTCCACCTCCTCATGTGCAGGGCTGAGTCTAACATAACTAAGTGTTCTTTGTAGAACACTTTAACAAATGGTAGGGTCTTCCCCCTCTTCCATCCCCCCACACAAACGCCACGATTAGTTTATCTACTTTGGTGAAGAAGGTCTTGGGGATGAAGATCAGGAGGGATCTGAACAGGAAGAGGTAGCTTGGCAGCACGTTCATTTTGATTGTCTGCACTCACCCAGGGAGAGTGGCAGCGAGCCCCACCTCCACAGGTCTCTGTTTACCTCTTCCACCAGACTCTATAGGTCCCACTTGTGGATCTTCCTGTTGTGTGCTATCTGGATCTCCAGGTATCAGAATTTGGTATTGGCCAGTTTGAACATGCATTTCCCCAGCTCTCACTCCCCCCCACCCCATTCACGGGGAAGATTTTTTTCTTTGCTCAGGTTGTGTTTGTAACCGGAGAAGGCTCCGAACACCCTTCGGAACTCCATTATTCCTCCCATGCTGGTTAGAGGGTTGGATACACAGAGGAGCAGTAGAGTGAGACTCTATGCTCCCTGTCTCTCCTCTGGATGTCTCTCCACCCCTTCGCTGAGCTTGAGAGCGATAGCCAGTGACTCGGCTGCTGGGCGAATAGCACAGGGGATAAAGGACATCCCCGCCTCATACCTCTGTGCAGCCGAAATAATTCAGAGCTGGTGGTATTTGAGGGTCGGGCGATTTTTGTTACTTTTTGTACCCAGTGAACAGGTTAAAAGGGTGTAAGTTGAAGCTGCCAAGAGAGAACCAGCCACCTTTCGTGTAACCGCTCAGCTCTTACCGGAGACTTTTGACCAGTAATGGACAGAAAATCAGCCCCATATCTCATTTTAAATGACTTAGCGAACACATTGGCTGTAATTCTCCAGCCGTTCGCTAACAGTGGAATTAACTGGTCCCACTGGCAGCGCATCCCCGTCCGGCGATGCGGAGCGGCTTTAATAAGAATTCCTCTTGGTGTTAGTTGAATGAAATGAAATGAATGAAATGAAAATCGCTTATTGTCACAAGTAGGCTTCAAATGAAGTTACTGTGAAAAGCCCCTAGTTGCCACATTCCGGCGCCTGTTTGGGGAGGTTGGTACAGGTGTTGAACCGTGCTGCTGGCCTGCCTTGGTCTACTTTAAAAGCCAGCGATTTAGCCCTGTGCTAAACCTGCCCCGTATAAACCTGAGATCGGTGGGCCCAAAGACAAGTTTTCTTCAAAAGATAATGATATCACTGGCCAGCATTCACTGACTATCACTAACTGACCTTGAGGAGATGGTGGTGAAATGCTTACTTGAATACAACTGACTATGTTGCAACCTAGGTTAAATGAGAGGCCATTTTGCTCCATTCCATTAAAACTGGAGGCAGATTCAAGCCAGACCAGGTGATGATGACAGATATCCTTCTCTAAAGGACTTTGGTGAACCAGATGAGGTTTTCCAACAATCTTAGAGCTTCATATCCATCATTACCGACGATGGCTTTTCATTCCAGATTTTATTCAATTCATAGAAATCATAGAATCCCTACTGTGCAGAAGGAGGCCACTCGGCCCACTGAGTCTGCACCGACCCTCCGAACGTGCACCCTACCCATGCTCGCTTCCCCCGCACAACCTGCACATCTTTGGACACTAAGGGTCAACTTAGCATAGCAAAATCCACCTAACCTGCATATCTTTGGACTGTGGGAGGAAACTGGAGCACCCGGAGGAAACCCACACAGACACGGGGAGAATGTGCAGACTCCACACAGCAATCAGAGGTCGGAATCAAACCTGGGCCCTGCCTCTGTGAGGCAGCGGTGCTAACCACTGTGCAGCTGTGCCGCACTTGAGTGTAAATTCCTCAAAAGCTGTGCTGGGATTTGAATTTATGTCATTGGACTATTAATCCACTCCCCTGGACTACTCGGTTAACAACATAACCCAGCAGGTTACCAGGTTGCCTTAGCCATCCACCAGCATGAAACAGATGAAACCGCTTCACAGTGCGAGCCATTCATATTGTTGTTTTAGAATCTAACCCTATTGCATCCTGTCGTACTGAAGAGCCGTTTAAGTGAGTTACATAATACATTTTGCAAATTTGTCATTTGGTCTGTTTCAGCATTGTTCCTTTATTTGAATAACTGTTGCTTCCAAGAATCAGAAAGGTTTAACTCAGTTCCTAAATTCTCTTGATAAGGAGAATTGTTTCTATCTGATCTGTTGCAAATTTCCCTTTCAAAAAAAAGTGGTTACTTCCAGCTGGTTATTGGTGGGTGAAAGAGGAAGTGTCTGGGAATGAAAACGTAAACAAAGTAACGTGCCCCATTAACAAACTATTAATCATCCTTGCTTCGGGCGTGTGTTTATGTGAACATTTCTGAACACAACAACAACAACCTGCATTTCCATTGTGCCGGCAATGTGGCAAAGCATCCCAAGGGGCTTCACAGGAGCTCCAGTAAATAAGGTTATAGACCCAGGAAGAGAAGGAGAAGTGGAGGGAATTGCATACTTTTGTGTTTGACAGCTGAAGGCATGGTACCAATGGTGGAGCAAAGATATTCATTGATGCTCAGTAGGCCAGAGTTGGAGGAACAGAGGGATCTCGGAGGATGGTAACCCGGAGATGGTTATTGAGATAAGGAAGGGCCAAACTCTGCAGGGATTTGAAAACAAGGATAAGATTTTTTAAATCGAGTTAATCTTTGGGAGCTTGCGTCTTTCAGGGGGCAGGCACCCGGAGGGCCGGGGCCAGAGCACGTGTTCCCTGGGGCTGGAACGTGGGTCCCCAGTCAGTTTGGAATCTTGGAACATGGTAACTTTTATCTCACTCTCTGCATATCCTTTCGCACTTTAATCAATCATTCATTTGTTAATCCACCTGGTGGTCGCCCGTCTGTCAGGATGTTATATTGGCGGCAAGGATCGACCAGAGCTCCTTCCTGCTGTTGCAAAAATCAAGAGAGCAGGCTTTGTGTGAAATCTTCTCCATCGAAGCAAACTCATTTTACAGTCTGTGAGTTACACTGCCCCTTTTTGGTAAACTAGAACTATTCGATCCCAGACGGAACAATGGGCGCTATACGTAGAGCATTTCTGTTACCTTTTCAAGGCAAATTAATTTGGCGGGGGCGGGGGGAAGCAGTGGGTAATTCTATTAACAGTCTGCAGGGTTCCCACTTACAATCTAGTTAGGAATTTGACTTTGCCAGATGCCCCGACTCCAAAACATTCAAGGAGTTGGTGGAGTTAGTCAAGGGTCATTACCAACTGAAACCCTAGTCACTAATGCGGTGTTACAAATTCAATTTGACAACAAGGGCCCCAGGGGAAATGATCACGGCACTCGTGACACTCATAAAATAAACAACTGAACAATCTGAGTTTGGATCTGCACTAAACGATATGTTGAGGGACAGGCTGGCCTGTGTTGTTAAGGTCAGGTTTGTTAGCAGAAGCAGAGATTACCTTATAAAAGGTATTAGAGGTCACCCAGGCTATGCAAAGTGCTGAGAGGGGGGGGGGGGGCGATGGAGTTACAGAGCGTGCAAGCAGGCGAGGGCCACTAGGTTAAGCGGGAAGCCACTGGTAGTTGTGGCGCCAAGGTTGAAGGCACAGAACGTAATGGGCTTAGAGCAGAAGAAAGTTCAGGGATATAAGGAAATTGGTCCACCGACTAGAAACTATGAAGAATGCCACCAATGTGGGGGAGATCATTCCCAGGAAAGATGTAGTTTCAGGGAAGCTACATATTATGTCCATATTAGGAGGGGCCACATTAGGAGGAAATGCAAGGCTAGACAGAACCTACAGGGTGCCATCAAAAAAGTCTCCGTTTCCAGGGCTTGAAAATAACGCTGAAAATGGATCTAAAGTACGCAGTTTAAAAAAAACATTAAAGCGGCAAGATGCCCCCAATTATGATTGTACAAATGGTAAATGGTCAGCTTCTTGGAATGGAGGTGGATGGACATGGGACCTCTGCTATACGTGGAGGTGAACAAACAAATGAACAGTAAGGTGATGTCCAGTCCCTGAAGGCAAGAAGAGCATTGGCCAGGTTAGCCACATATACAAGGGAAGCTTTCAGACCCTAGGAATGACCACAACACCTGTAAGCTAATGGGACCAGTCAGCTCAACTGCCCCTAGCAGCATTGGTGGCCAAGGGCTAAGTCTGATTCGCTTCACCACATTGAGTGAGGTTGGTTGGAGACATTTCAAATTAATGACGGAGGTCTTCTTGACGTCTTAAAAATTTATTAGGAGGTTTTCCAAAATGAGTTAGGCGAAGCACAGGGCCTTAAAACAAAGATTTATGTGCATCCGAAAGCCACGCCCATGTTTTTCAGAGCTCAACCCAACCCATGCCTTAAACTAGAAGGTCGGGTCTGAACTCAAGTGACGAGAAGAATTTGATATTATCAAACTTGTGCAGTTCTCAGAGTGGGCGGCTCCTATCGTGCCAGTGGTGAAGCCAGATGGAACTATCAGAATGTGCAGGGATTACAAGCTAATTGAATCAGGCAGCCAAATTGAACTGATACCAATACCAAGAACTGAAGATTTACATGCCAAATTAGCAGGAGGTTTAACTTATACTAAACTTGATATGCACACCAACAGTTAGGGGTGGACAAAACTTCCAGGGAATTTGTTACCATAAACACCAACAAAGGCTTGTTCCAATGCACCCAGCTACCCTTCACAGTCTTGTCTATCTGTGTGACAGCAACTTCTCCTCCATAGGGAATGGTCTTTTAGCGTCTCACCTAAATCCTAAGTATGTTACCTCCCGAGCTCGGAAGGTACAAATTTCTCATTTCAGCCTTACTCTGGTTTTCTTCAACTTCTTTAAAACTTCTTTAAGATTTTCTAGGTGCTCCTCTTCAGACGCGCCCGTAATTAGTTCATCATTTGGAGACAACCACCTTGGTTAGGTTCTGTGGTACTCCTTTTATTGCGCGCTGGGATTTCACACAGGGAGACAAGACTCTGAAGGGTAGCTTCATCTCATGTGCATGTGCTAAGATTTATTTTTGCCGCTGTAGACATTTTTTAAAGTGCTTCAATCTTCAGTGCTTTAAATTTCCTGAGATCACTGTTTGTAAGAATGCTTTAATAGGATTGGCTGCTTGGACAGCTTGGCGACATTGCTGCAGCTCCAGGCCGGGAGCCCTCATTAAAGAACGTTACAGTACACGGGACATTGTGAGGAGGTGAAGTTCCCACCACAGAGATCACTGGATCCCTGAATGAGGCTTTCTTCAAGGTCAGTGTGACTGCTCTTGTTTCAACACTGGCTGCAAAATCCAGCCCAATTCTTCTCGGTGACAACACATGGGAGACCCTATAATTGCTCAAACTTTCAGGGAGGTACTGAATACATTTCTCAAAGTTAAGTATATTCACTTAAACAGAACCTTTTAGTAGCAGTTGCGGAGCTATTTGGCAAATTATTTTAATCTTTTAAGTTTTATATTTCTTGGCTGGACTATAAAAACCTATATCCCAAACAGATGGGATCCTGTATTTATTTGATAGCCTGGTAAAAAAGCTATTTCCTCCCAAGAAACATTCTCAGACATAGCTGTTTCTCCGAGTGTGCCATGTGAACAGAGAAAAAAAAATCTTCATCTGTTTCAATAAATGGCATTTTGCCCCAACTTTGCACCAGCAAAGTGATGGAAAATGTCATCGACAGCGCGATCAAGCGGCGCTTACTCAATAATAACCTGCCCACTGATGTTCGGTTTGGATTCCGCCAGGGTCACTCAGCTCCTGACCTCATTACAGCCTTGATCCAAACATGGACAAAAGAGCTGAATGCCAGAGGTGAGGTGGAAGTCACTGCCCTTGATATCAAGGCAGCTTTGACCGATGTGGCATCAAGGAGCCCTCGCTAAACTGGGGTCAATGGGAATCAGGTGAAAATTCTCTGCTGGTAGGAATCACACCCGGCACAAAGGAAGATGGTTGTGGTGATTGGAGGTCAGTCATCTCAGCTCCAGGACATCACTGCAGGAGTTCCTCAGGGTCGTGTCCTCGGCCCCAGCCATCTTCAGCTGCTTCATCAATGACCTCCCTTCCATCATAAGGTCAGAAGTGGGGATATTTGCGGATGACTGCACTTAGTCCGGTGTCACGCAGTTTCCCAGGATGAACCTCGACATAAGTTAAGAGATCGGTTTCCAGACCTACTTTCACAAAGCCTTTAACAATTGAACTCCTCCGGCGAGGGCACAGCTTTGCTGCCCATCCCAAGCCCCCATTGCGCTCAATGCAATTAGAATGTCCTGTGGAAATAGCTCACACCAGCACAGCTTCTTCTTCACCTTCTCCTCATCATTCCTTGGCGGTCTTCGGACTTTGCTGGGGGAGGGATGTAATAACCTGCATGGAATGTATGAGGCGGGACAAATAACCATTTCAAATCGATATTTTGCCCTCCCCAGATGCTGACTAACTCGCTGAGTGTTTCCAGGATTTTCTGCTTTTGCGCTCAGACTTTTAGCATTGGAAGCCTTTTTGTGCCTTTTTATTTCAAGGTCCAATTATGCAGCAAAGCTGACCCAACCTACTTTCTGTTAGTCTTATGGTTCACACGTGCTAACACACAGAAATCAGGCTGAACATCATATTTGCTAAGTCACATGCTGGAGGAATGCAATCCCCTCAGGGGTTTAAGAATCCTTATTAGGGATAAGGAAATGGGGGCAAAGAATCCTGAGAAATGAGTGCATGTGAAATTAACTTGACTCACACATGTCCATGAAGCTGCAGGACTCTAACTAGGTTTAGTTCACTGATAGAATGTTCTGATACTAGCTGAAGGCATTTCAGGCCATCCATAATGTTTTATGTCAATTTAAAAACCTCTCGGGTGGGGTGGAGCAGACCAAATTTGATTCTTATTTATTTTGTGGTAGCTGATTGTTTATTGGACCGTAAGACGAAGCAGCAAAATTAGGCCACTCGGCCCATCGAGTCTGCTGCGCCATTCAATGAGATCATGGCTGATCTGATCGAATCCTCAAATCTACTTTCCCGCCTTATCCCCAGAACCCTCGATTCCCTCACGGATTAAAAATCTGTCTGTCTCAGCCTTGAACATACTTAACAACCCAGCCCCTACAGCTCTCTGTGGTAAAGAATTCCACTACCCTCTGAGAGGAGAAATTCCTCCTCATCTCTGTATTAAATGAGTGACCCCTCACTCTTGGATTCTGCCCTCTGGTCCTAGACTCTCCCACAAGGGGAAACATCCTCTCAGCATCTATCCTGTCAACCGCCTGAGAATCTCATGGACGCAATTTGACTAATAGCGAGCATATTTAGCGGCGTTTCCCAGTGCTCACAGCGCCGATAAGCACAGCACCATTAAACGACACCCGGGTTCGATAGGGGGCCGCAGCGGGGAATGCGTGGCCATGGCTGTACATAGCTTTTCCAGTGAGGAACTCCGCTTGCCCAAAGTCCTCAGTGTAGGGAGAGATTGGGACACCATTTTAAATTGGCGTCCCGATCTCTGGAGCCCTCAATGTGACCCTTGACCTCCCCCTCCAGCCCCAATGCACTGTGGGGGGATCACCGGTCCCCACCCCCCACATCCAACCAGGGCACGCCTGGTCCAATAACCACCGTGCAAAAACCAGGCTGGCATTTCCAGGGTGCCAGGGTGGCACCAGCAGTGCCTGGGCACACCCCCCTGCCCAAAGGGCTTGCACCTGGGGTCCTCCGATCTCCTGGGAGACCCCGGCGAGTGCCTCTCCCTCTAGTCCCCGTTTGTGGAGATCGGTACTGAACGGCGTTCGCCCTAACATCTCCTCGGGGATAGATCCCAACGCCTCAGGTATCTCAGGAAACTGCATATTACAGTGAGACTAGCTGTCTCGCTTCAATATGCAGAGTTGCCAAAAGTGATCCCGCCCATAATGACCATGATTATCATCGCAACATTGCGAGCCGGGTAGTTCCTGGGAATGGGGTATCCTGGCTTCCGTCGGCCATTCTGTGGTGTGGCAAGCTTTCTTCGGGCGCAGCATGGCTGTTCGACCACACCTATATGTCTCAAAATGTCCCCTCTCATTCTCCTAAACCCCATTGAGTACAGGCCAATCTACTCAACCCCTCATAAGAAAATCCCTCCATCCCGGGTACAGCCTCATGAACCTTCTGTGGGCTGCCTCCAGAATACCAGAATATCCTTCCTTAGATAAGGGATGAAAACCGATTTCAGTATTCCAGATGTGGTTTAATTAGTGCCTTGTATAGTTTTAGCAGGAGTTTCCTATTTTTATATTCCATTGCCTTTGAAATAAAGACCAACATTCCATTTACCTTCCCAATCATCTTCCGAACTTGCGTGCTGGCATTGTGTATAATATTTTTAGAGACAATTGAATACATTTTCCATTGCTGGTTCTTTGAACATCAGTAATGATTTCAACAAAATCCTTCCTGACAATCTTTTCTAATTTGCCAAACTTGAATTCATACAGCGTCACTCACAAACTCAGGACATCCCAACATGCGTGACAATCAATTTAGTGTTTCTGAAGTACAGTCACTTTTATAATGTTGGAAACGCAAAGCAAGCCTCTACAATCAGCAAACTGACAATTTATTGATTGATAAGATAAGACAATTTTTCATCCATTAATGTTGTTTGGGAGATAAATATTGATCAGGACATTGGGAAGAACTTCCCTGTTCTTCTGCGGAATAGTCAAATGGGACCATCGACATCTCGCTGGGAGCCATTGGCAGCGTCCCCGGTTGTCTCATCAGAAAGACGCCCCTCTGGTAATACTCGCCGGAAGGTCAGTTAGGATCTTGTGCTCAAGTCTTTGGAATGGAACTCAAAGCCACAAGCTTCGTGGCTCAAAATCAAGGGGGCCGCCAACTTCTGCATCATGAAGGGACATTTAATTAGCTGCAGGCTTTATGTTTCGTAAGTGGCGCAGCAGCCACATGACTGGTATAAATAAGATCTGGCTGCTGCCATGCTCGCCATTCACAGGAACAGCCTGTTTTACAGGCTGCCTTCTTACCCAAGCAAGTCAAATAAGATCCATCAGAGAGATGGAGGTTCTTCATTCTTTCCCTCATGTCACTGAAACCTGGTGTGATAGAAAGGAAAATCTCTTCAGTTAGAATTAGTGAAACTGCCAATTTTAAAGGAAGTTAAAGCAGTTTATTCTTGTTGCGGGGGAAGGAAATTGGAGCACAAGTGGTGACCAGACAAGTTGACAGGGTAGGCAGAGAGAAACAAACTCCTCTGAGGGAAGGACCAGCACCTGGTGAATACATTCAAATTTTGAGGTCAGCCATTCAAGAGGTGACCTCAGGATGTGCTTCAAAGAACAAAGAACAAAGAAAAGTACAGCACAGGAACAGGCCCTTCGGCCCTCCAAGCCTGTGCCGACCATGCTGCCCGTCGAAACTAAAATCTTCTACACTTCCAGGGTCCGCATCCCTCTATTCCCATCCTATTCATGTATTTGTCAAGATGCCCCTTAAATGTCACTATCGTCCCTGCTTCCACCACCTCCTCCGGCAGCGAGTTCCAGGCACCCACTACCCTCTGTGTAAAAAACTTGCCTCGTACATCTCCTCTAAACCTTTCCCCCTCGCACCTTAAACCTATGCCCCCAAGTAATTGACCCCTCTACCCTGGGAAAAAGTCTCTGACTATCCACTCTGTCTATGCCCCTCATAATTTTGTAGACCTCCATCAGGTCGCCCCTCAACCTCCGTCGTTCCAGTGAGAACAAACCAAGCTTATTCAACCATTTAATTCCTCATGCAGACTGGAGTGAAAATCTGAGGAGGGGTGGGGTGTGTGTGTGTGTGTGTGTGTGTGTGTGTGGGGGGGGGGGGGGGGGTGCATCACTTATCTGTGTCTGTCGCTGAAAGGTGTATCTAACTGGTTTTCCCTCTCTCTCAGTTCTGATGAAGAGCCAATCGGACTCTCGATTCACTCTGTTCCTCTCTCCCTACCAGACCATGCCAGGCCAGCTGAGTTTTTTTTCAACATCATCGACGAGTTCTCCCGCTTCCCCTTTGCAATCCCTTGCCCCGACATAACCGCCGCCACCATCATTAAAGCCCTACATAGTATCTTCACCCTGTTTGGTTTCCCCACATACGTCCAAAGTGACCGGGGCTCGTCGTTCATGAGTGACGAGCTGCGTCAGTACCTGCTCGGTAAGGGCATCGTCTCGAACAGGACTGCCAGTTATAACCCCCGGGGAAACGGGCAGGTGGAGAGGGAGAACGCGACGGTCTGGATCCACCTCAGGGGCCTCGCTTCTGTCCTGGCTGAAGACACCAGGGCCCGTCCTTCTCTGCAAGCACGTCAGGAGCCACGTCTGTCCACGGCATTGGCGCCCTCACTACCGATGCCAGCACGGATGAGTTTGACGACCGGGCCAGTGGCGACACCAGAGCTTCGGCGTTCACAGCGCACAATCCGTGTTCCGGACAGGCTGAACTTATGAACCCACCACCCCCGCCGGACTTCCTTTTTTTAACAGGGGGTGAATGTGGTGAATGTATTGCTGTAAAAATTCACCATGTGCTTATCTGTATTACGCTGATGCCCATGTGGGCTCCACCTATGGACCATTGTATAGCATTACCTATAATGTAGCATGCTGGGGCCTGTGTGGGCTCCGCCCCTGACTCCACCCCTTGAGGGGAGGTATAAAAGCATTTGCCCTGTAGGCGGCTTCCACTAACAGACCAGTCGCAGGCAGGCGTGTGCTGGCGTCATCCCAGCACATGTGCAGGGGGGGTTCATCTCCGCGCCGGCCATCGCAAACTGTTACAGCAGCTGGCGCGGAGGAATAGAGTGCCCCCACAGCACGGGCCCGCCTGTGGTTAGGTGGGCCCCGATCGCGGATCATGCCACCATGGGGGCACCCCCTGGGGCCAGATCCCACCCGTGCCCCCCCCCCAAACCCCCCCCCCCCGAGGACCCCGGAAGCCTCCCTCAGAGCCAGGTCCTGCCGGTAAGTACCTGTCGGGACATACGCCGGCTGGACCGGCCCCGGGTCGCTAGCGCTGTGAGGCAGCAGTGCGAACCACAATGCCACTGCGCCGCCTGAAAATAAAAAGAGAGATCAGCATGTTCAAGGGTAAATGTGGCAACAGTTCCATCGGCTGCTCTCCTCTTGAGAACCGAGTGGCCGTCCATTTTCGGCGGGTCCCGCCGGCGTGTGTTACACCAGGTATTTGCCGCCGGGACCTGGTTGCGCTGGCTGCCTCCAGGGTCCTCGGGGGGGGCGCGGGGGGATCTGGCCCCGGGAGATGCCCCCACGGTGGCCTGGGGAACATTTCATCCGGCCCTGGTGACCGATCCACTTTCGAAGATGCTGATCCCCTTAATACTTCTTCTGTCCCTTTGTTCATCACATCCAATACTTCACACTCCCTAAAAATGCTGGCTGCATTGTCCCCTCCTTTTGTGAAGACAGACACAAAGGGCGGGATTCTCTCACCCCCCCCCCGCAGGGTTGGAGAATCGCCGAGGGGCGGCATGAATCCCGCCTCCGCCGGCTGCCGGCAAAAATTCTCCGGTGCTGGGGGCGGGAATCACGCCGCACCGGTCGGCAGCCGCTTGCAGCGCCCCCCCCCCCCCCCCCCCGGCGATTCTCCGGCACTTGATGGGCCGTATCCCGCCAGCGTAAATCGCAACAGGTACTTACCAGCGGGACCTGGCTCCACGGGCAGCCTTCAGAGTCCTCGGGGGGGCGCGCGGGGGGTCTGGCCTCGGGGGGTGCCCCCCACGGTGGCCTGGCCCGCGATCGGGGCCCACCGATCCGCGGGCAGGCCTGTGCCATGGGGGCACTCTTTCCCTCCACACCGGCCGCTGTCAACCTTCACCATGGCCGGTGCGGAGAAGAACCCCCCTGTGCATGCGCTGGGATGACGATAGCACAGGCTGGCGCTCCCGCGCATGCACCAACTCACGCTGCCTGGCGGAGGCCGTTCCACGCCGGCTGGCGGGGCGCCAAACACTCCGGAGCCGGCCTAGCCCCTGAAGGTGAGGAGGATTCCACACCTTCGGGGCGGCCCAACGCCGGAGTGGTTCACGCCACTCCTTGGCGCCGGAGTGGCCCGCTCCGCTGATTCGCGGAGAATCCCGCCCATGGAACGGATGCTTCCTCTTGTGGGGCAATCTAAAATGAGAGGTCATAGTCTTAGGATAAGGGGTAGCAGATTTAAAACAGAGATCCAGAGAAATTACTTCTTTCAAAAGATTGAATCTGTGGAATTCACGACCCCATAATGAAGGGGATGTGGGGAGTTTGAATAAATTTATGGAGGAGGGAGGCCGATTTTTAATTAATAATGGTTTGAAGTGTTACGGAGAACGGGAGAAAAGTAGAGTTAAGGCCGAGAGAACCTCAGCCATGATCCTATTGAATGGCAGAATGGGCTAGAGGGGCCAACCTGCCTAATCCTGCTCCTATGGAACATAGAACATTACAGCGCAGTACAGGCCCTTCGGCCCTCGATGTTGTGCCGACCTGTGAAACCCCTCTGAAGCCCATCTACACTATTCCCTTATCGTCCATATGCCTATCCAATGACCATTTGAATGTGTTTAGTGTTGGCGAGTCCATTACTGTTGCAGGCAGGGCATTCCATGCCCTTACTACTCTCTGAGTAAAGAACCTACCTCTGACATCTGTCCTATATCTATCTCCCCTCAATTTAAAGCTACGTCCCCTCGTGCTGGACATCACCATCCGAGGAAAAAGGCTCTCACTGTCCACCCTATCTAATCCTCTGATCATCTTGTATGCCTCAATTAAGTCACCTCTTAACCTTCTTCTCTCTAACGAGAAAAGCCTTAAGTCCTTCAGCCTTTCCTCGTAAGATTCTGATGTTCTTAAAAATTAATGGAATTAATTCTGAGGGACGGCTTTCTAACAAAGGTATGAATTAATCGAGGACAGTCAGCATGAATTTGGTACGGGAGAGTCACGTCTGGCTAATTGGATTACATTTTTTAAGGAAGTAATAAGAAGGGTTGACGAGGGTGCTGCAATTGGTGTGGCCTACATAGAATCATAGAAATTACAGTGCAGAAGGAGGCCATTCGGCCCATCGAGTCTGCACCGGCTCTTGGAAAGAGCATCCTATCCCCATAACCCAGTAACCCCACCCAACACTAAGGGCAATTTATCATGGCCAATCCACCTAACCTGCACATCTTTGGACTGTGGGAGGAAACCTGAGCACCCGGAGGAAACCCACGCACACACGGGGAGGATGCGCAGACTTTGCAAAGACAGTGACCCAAGCCGGGAATCAAACCTGGCACCCTGGAGCTGTAAAGCAATTGTGCTATCCACAATGCTACCGTGCTGCCCCACTTTTTTTGCTACAATTCTGACAAGGTTCCCCATGGCAGGTTTAAAAAGAAAGCCATGTGGACCGGGGAATCTAACCCACTGGATACAAAATTGGTTCGGTGGTAGAAGAGAAAAGGCAATTATTGTTGGATGTTTTTGAGTGCGCAAGGCTGTTTCCAGTGGGGTTGGACAGGGCTCAGTACTGGGTCTCCTGCTCTTTGTTGTATATATTAACAATTTGGATGTAAATGTTGGGGGAATGTTCAATAAGTTTGCAGGCTGCACAGAAATTGGCCCTCGTTGTTGATAGCGGGAAGGATAAATGTTGATTGCAGGAAGATTTCAATGGGCTGGTCAGGTGGCAAATGGATGGCACGGTGACACAGTCATTAGCACTGCTGCCTCACAGCGCCAGGGTTCAATTCTGGCCTTGGATGACTGTGGTGGATATGCTCCGGTTTCCTCCCACAGTCTAAAGATGTGCAGGTTAGGTGGATTGGCCAGTATTAATGTGCGGAGGGTGTGGGGATAGGCGGGGGAATGGGCCAAGGTAGACGGAGGGTCGGTGATGGACCCACTGGCCTCATTCTGCGCTGTAGGGATTTGATTCAATGTAATTCAACCCAGAGAATTGTGAGCTGATGCATTTGGGAAGGTTAAAGAGGCAATGGATTCCACCAATAAATGTGAGTAAACTGAGAGGAATTGGGGAAGTGAGGGCCCTTGGAGTTGATGTTTACAGATTCCTGAAGGTAGCAGGATAGATCGATAAGGCGATTAAGAAGGAAAATGTAATCTTTTCATTTACCAGCCAAGGCTCAGGATATGAGATTAGGAAGGTTATGCTGGAATTATATAAATTAGTTCACAACTTGAGTATTCTGTGCAGTTCTGCTCATTACAGCAAGGATGTAATTGTAGCAGAAAAGATACAGCGGAGATTTGTAAGGATGTTGTTGGGATTGAAAGATTGCAGCTGTGAGGAAAGATTGGATAGGTTGGGATTGTTCTCCTTGGAACAGAGGAGGCTGAGGGGAGGTTTGATTGAGATGTATAACATTGTGAGGGGCCTGGAGGGAGTGGATGTGAGTGGCCTGTTTACCTTCACAGAGAGATGTCATAGAATCTTGGAATTTACCGTGCAGAAGGAGGCCATTTGACCCATCGAGTCTGCACCCGCTCTTGGAAAGAGCACCTAAGCCCACGACTCCACCCTATCCACGTAACACAGTAACCCCACCTAACCTTTTTTGGGACACTAAGGGCAATTTACCATGGCCATTCCACCTAATGTGCACATCTTTAGACAGTGGGCGGAAACCGGAGCACCCGGAGGAAACCCACGCAGACACGGGGAGAACGTGCAGCCAGTGACCCAAGCCTGGAATCGAACCTGGGACCCTGGAGCTGTGAATCAACTGTGCTGACCACTGTGCTACCGTGCTGCCCCGTCAGTAATGAAGGGGGAATAGATTTTCAGTGATTGGTATAAAGATCAGAGGGGAAGATAAGGAAAGACTTTTTCACCCAGAGGATTGTGGGAGTTTGGAACTCGCTGCCTGAAAGAGTAACAGAGGCAGAAACCCTCAGCTCATTGAAACGTCTGCATGGGCCCTTCACATACTGGAAGCTGAGCGGCTACGGACCAAACGTTGAACAGTAGGAGGAAGCTGCGTGGCTCAATTTTTGGCCAATAGACATGATGGGCCAAATGGCCTTTTCTGTGGCGTAAACCTTCCAAGACTCTGCTTCTTGGCCAAGCGCACAATGCTTCAGTCTCCCCTCGACCATGTTTCACGATTGATTAAACTGTAATCATTGTTATTGACATCCTATTGCTTTGTATGGCGTTGAAGTGCTTTCGCACAAATACAGGATTCACTTTCAGGCCATGTTAATGATTTTAAGAAGCCCTTGCAATATTGTTACGACAGCAGCTGCTGACTGCCTTGCCTCATTATCAGGCCACAGTGAAACAAATCAGACTAAAGTTGACAAGGCGAAAAAAAATAGCCCTTAATGATGATCCTTCTGGTACAAAAGCGAGAGAAGCAGCTGTTTTCATTCTTTTAGTTGGCAGTGCTTTTGGCTTGACAATGTCACCTTTCACTCACAGTGCAGATATATCCTTTTCGTTCAGGGGGACCATCCATGACATAATGGCATAAAAAGGAGATTTCCCCAAATATATACATTTCCATCGATCCCAATCCACAAGAGAGCCCTCCTGAAACTCAATTGGCTTGAAATTCAGGAGAGTTCATTTTTGGGGCAGGCTTGATGGAGGATTGGGGAAGAAAACGAGGAGTGAATGAGTTTTGAGGCCCCCTCGATTTTAACCCTTGTATCTGAGAGCACAGCAGCTTGTTGGTGACGGCGGGAAAACAACTCGGGCAGCATTCAGCTAAGTGGGTCTGGCAGACAGCGATGAAGGGGTGAGGCAAGATGGAGGTCAGGATCGGGTTGGATTGAGGGGTGGGGGTGGGGGACTTGAATTGTGGGTCCAGAGAGATTGGGAGCGAGGAGGAGGTTCGGGGATCTGGGAACTTGGAGTTAAAAGTGTAGTAACTGTTATTTTATTACTTGGGAGTAATATAAGTTGCTCATTCACTTATAACTTTGATGATGAACACTCAAAGTCTTCCAGTGATGACAAATTATTTATTGAGTAGCTAATTAATTTACTTGTGAGTTCATTTCTTTAATACTTTTACTAGTAGTCAAATTAAACAAGATTGATTTAGATTAACAATGAATATAATACGCTAGACTCTGAGCTTACTACACTTCTGTTCTCTAGCTACAACATAGACGACGTGAGTGGGCCAACACCCTGTTTATATACTCCCTATTAGTGTTGTCCTCTAGTGATCATCTGACTGTACTGACTGCACATTAACCATTCATGTATTTACATATACAGAGGTCACTACAGTAATCAGCACGGGACATAGGGTGTGGGGTGATTGTTTCCCCCCCCTGCTCCTTGAGGAATATTGGCTTCCCCCCCTAGGGGCGGGGAAGCTTACCCGTACTCGTATAAAAGATTGGGCAGGAGACAGGAGAGAGAGTACCCGGTGAGGCTCTACTGTTACTCATGTATGTCACTGTTGTAATATAAATGTTGTTTAATTTTACTCACTTTGGACTCCCCGAACTTTGTTCAAAGAGGCACCACTGAATGGCAGTGGAGGTTAAACAAAGATACGGGAAGAACAATCTTCAACCTGGTAGTTTCATTACTAACTTTCTTTTGTTGTCGCTGATCCCAAGGACTCTTTGGCCAGAGAGCAGTAAGTACACTGTGGTTGCCCTCCCAGGTGCTGTGAAAAATCCTGGGGCATTATTTTGAAGTAGAACAAGTGAGCTCTCCCCAATATCTTGATTAATATTTTGCATTAAATCAATATCATTAAAAGAAATGACCGGGTGGTTTTCGTATTGCTATTCATTGGAGTTTGCTGTGGACAAGCTGGCTGTAATTTCCTCCCCATCACAACAGTGACTACACTCCAAGTGTGGCTGTAGGAGGCTTTGTGGCGGAATGGGCAGCATCCCTACACAGCTGGAACAGAAGCTTCAGGTTTGAGTCCAACTCCACGACTGGTTGGCCAGGGAACGGGCATTCAATGTGGTTCAAAAGGGGTGATAATCGTCTCTGAAATTCTTCACCCGCTACTCCCAGAAGGGCAAATAGAAAACAGCATTGGTTTGAAAATGCGCTGAAAATAAAAGTGGCTGCAAAGTGCTGAAGGACATCCGGATGTCATGAAATGCACCAGACAAATTCAAGGCTTCCTTTCTATTGATTGAAAAAATTAGACATGTTAGCGAAGCCTTTCATATTGCATTTTTCGGGACAGCTCGCAAGAAACTACCAACAATAATGGGGGACAAATACTGCACATGTCTCTTTCCATGCAGTATAAATTGTTGTTCCCTTTTACCGCCGGTGGATGCAAGGTGAAAAGCTTTGATAGCATGGGCAGGATTCTCTGGCATTGTCCGGCTCGGGCAGGATTCGGCGGCTAGGTCCGCCTCGGGCAGGATTCTCTGGCATTGTCCGGCTCGGGCAGGATTCGGCGGCTGGGTCCGCCTCGGGCAGGATTCTCTGGCATTGTCCGGCTCGGGCAGGATTCGGCGGCTGGGTCCGCCTCGGGCGGGATTCTCCGGCATTGTCCGGCTCGGGCAGGATACGGCGGCTGGGTCCGCCTCGGGCAGGATTCTCCGGCATTGTCCGGCTCGGGCAGGATTCGGCGGCTGGGTCCGGCTCGGGCAGGATTCTCCGGCATTGTCCGGCTCGGGCAGGATTCTCCAGCATTGTCCGCCTCGGGCAGGATTCTCCAGCATTGTCCGTCTCGGGCAGGATTCGGCGGCTGGGTCCGCCTCGGGTGGGATTCTCCGGCTGTATCCGGCCTGGACGGGATTCTCCGGCATTGTCCGGCTCGGGCAGGATTCTCCAGCATTGTCCGGCTCAGGCAGGATTCTCCGGCATTGTCCGCCTCGGGCGGAATTCTCCGGCCATGTCCGCCTCGGGCGGGATTTTCCGGCCGTGTCCGCCTCGGGTGGGATTCTCCGGCTGCATCCGGCTCAGGTGGGATTCTCCGGCTGCATCTGGCTCGGACGGGATTCTCCGGAATTGTCCGCCTCAGACGGGATTCTCCGGCCGTGTCCGCCTCAGGTGGGATTCTCCGGCCGTGTCCGGCTCGGGCGGGATTCTCCAGCCGTGTCCACCTCGGGCAGGATCCTCCGGCTGCATCCGCCTCGGACGGGATTCTCCAGCCGTGTCCGCCTCGGGTGGGATTCTCCGGCCGTGTCCGCCTCGGGTGGGATTCTCCGGCTGCATCTGGCTCGGACGGGATTCTCCGGAATTGTCCGCCTCGGACGGGATTCTCCGGCCGTGTCCGCCTCGGGCGGGATTCTCCGGCCGTGTCCAGCTCGGGCGGGATTCTCCGGCATTGTCCATCGCGGGCGGGATTCTCCGGCCGTGTCCAGCTCGGGCGGGATTCTCCGGCCGTGTCCGCCTCGGGTGGGATTCCCCGGCCGTGTCCAGCTCGGGCGGGATTCTCCGGCTGCATCTGGCTCGGACGGGATTCTCCGGCCGTATCCGCCTCGGGCGGGATTCTCCGGCTCTGTCCGGCTCCGGCGGGAATCTCCGGCTGTTTCTGTAGGTTCTCTGGCCGTGTCCGCCTCGGGTGGAATTCTCCGGCCGTGTCCGCCTCGGGTGGGATTCTCCAGCTCTGTCCTGCTCGGGCGGGATTCTCCAGCTCTGTCCGGCTCGGGCGGGAATCTCCGGCTGTGGCTGTAGGTTCTCTGGCCGTGTCCACCCGGCGACTGGAGAATGCCGCCCGAGGCCAATGGACATCTCCATTGTCTGCGGCTCGCCCATGGCGTCCTGTGGCGGGCGGAGTGGGTGAATCCAGCCCAATATCTCAGCAACACGCAAGTTATTTCCTTTCCGCTCTGTTGTGAGTTGACCAGGAAGTGATAATTTGTAACGTTTCCCTTCGCAAAGTCAGGGGCATGGATTGTCCGTTTCAGCGGCAATGTGCCAATGCCAGTGGAGCATGTGTGGTCTTTTACAACCAAAAAATCGTCACCGATTCTGGGAGCGGTGAGGGGCTAGCCATTGAAACGGCGCGCGATGCGCAGCGTGATGGTGCCACTTCCGAGGAGACAGAGTATGGCTGACCGGCGTCAAACCGGTGCCAGTCCTGATTTCGCCGTTGGGCAATGGAGAATCCCGCCCATGGTTTCAGCTTCCCAAAGTGGCTGTTCCTAACTCCAGATACCTGGTGGGTGTTTCTGCGACATGATTCCAGCTGCCGGATGGTTGCTCTGACTGTTCAGGTGAGTCAAATGATTTGGAGCAGTGTTCAATGTCTCCTGTTGCAGCTGTCTGAATTCCTACTGTGCCACACTGCCGCAGGATCAAGGACTTCCAGATTTGAAGGACCATTATTGTTTAAACTCTGTTACTTTGATGAGGGTGTGCAATACCTTAAAAATGGATTCAGGGATGTATAAAGAATCCAAACAATTGCACGAATATGCTTTAATTTTAAAACTTTATGCGTATTCACATGAAATGATTTTCTCCAGATGGCCTGGTTTTGTAGTTTGTTGTAACTAACGATTGATTCCACATTGGACCCCAGTTAGGGAAATCTGGAGCCTAAATGCGGAAAATCCCAAACCCGTGACCTCGACTATCTAGAAGGACAAGGGCAGCACGCACCATCTTCAGATGGAAATATGTCAGCATTCCTTCAATGTTACAGGGTCAAAATCCTGGAACTCTCTCCCAAACAGCACTGTGGGTCTACTTGTACCACACGCACTGCAGTGGTTCAAGGCTGAAGCTCACCACCACCATCTCAAGAACAACTCGGGTGGCCAATAAATGCCAGCCTCGCCAATGGGACTCCGCCCCATGAATGAATAAACAAAACAACAACGAAAAAAGACACTGACCCGGGAGTTAGGTGTGAAGAGCAGACCATGCATTTCTGTGGGAAAAGCATTGACCAATAAAAATGTGGTGGTGGGACCTCCCGATCACCCTATTCAGCAGTGAGATCCGTGGGCCATCCGGAGAAACACTGTAGAAATGGTGATTTTTCAACCGGGGGGGGTATTCTGCTGGAAACTGCATATTTCCCTCCGTAGTTACGTCAGAAGCTCAGGACCAATTTGTTTGAAACATGCTTCATCAGTGAGACTGTTGATCATTGTTAAAGATCATGGTGCAGTACCCACAAAGGACTGACATGGTCGGAATCATTGAGAAACTCAATGCTTTTATTACTGTCAGTGTTGACCAGTGGGCAGCACGGTGGCACAGTGGTTAGCATTGCTGCCTACGGCGCTGAGGACCCGGATTCGAATCCCGGCCCTGGGTCACTGTCCGTGTGGAATTTGCACATTCTCCCCGTGTCTGCGTGGGTCTCACCCCCCACAACCCAAACATGTGCAGGATAGGTAGATTGGCCATGCTAAATTGCCCCTTAATTGGAAAAAATAATTGGGTACTTTAAGTTATTTTAAAAAAATAAAAAATATTGACCTGAACGTGTCCAGATGGACACATCTGAATAGCCTGTAGTTTTTCTCCATTGGCCCAAAAAAAATGATCAATATATCGATTTAGAAATAAATTATGTGGCAAGTGCCGACCATTAAGCTAACGCTGCCTGCGATAATTATTCTGGCCCACAGACATTTCTCCTCATTGATCTTTCCAATGCCTAAGTTCAAATAAAGATTGTCCATTCCATCATACAATGAGGATTAACATGACTAAATTCTGTTGCTACATCAAACGCGTAAACTCTTCTTACAACTCTAATTATCATGGATGATAACAAAGTAAGAGGACTGGCTTTTAAGTGTAAATTTCAGTTAACTCGCATTGAACAACAGTAACTATTTGTATTTACATAATGGCTTTAATATAATAAAACCTTCCAAGGGACATTGCAGGAGTGCACGCAAACAAAATTGGGCACTGGGCTACATTTGAGGAAAAAAGAGCAGATAAATAAAGGTTTGGAAAAAGTGGTTGGTTTAAGCATCAACCTAAAGGAAGAGACAGAATTCCAGAGCACAGGGCCTTGGAAACTGGAGGCATGATTGTCAATGTGAAGCGGGTTCAAATCGGGGGTGTTTGGGAGCCCACCACTGGAGGTTTGCAGATATGTTGGAGGGTTGGAGGGCTGGAGGAGGTCACAGGCATAGGGAGAGGTGAGGCCATGGAGGGATTTGAAAACCAGGATGAGAATTTTAAAGTTGAGGGGTGGGTACTTGGAACCCATCTAGTTCAGTGGACGGTCAAAGATGGAAGGTTAGCCGAGACAGTATTGGAATAGTTGAGTCTGTCGGTACCAAAAGCACGAATGAGGGTTTAAGGGTCTGGTTTAGCACAGTGGGCTAAACAGCTGGCTTGTAATGCAGAACAAGACCAGCAGCGTCGGTTCAATTCCTGTACCAGCCTCCCCAAACAGGCGCCGGAATGTGGCGACTAGGGGATTTTCACAGTAACTTTATTGAAGCCTACTCGTGACAATAAGCGATTATTATTATTATAAGCAGCAGATGGGCCAAGGAAGGGGTGGAGGCACGTGTTGTTACAGCCATGGAAGTAGGTGGTATTTGTCATGGAGAGCCCCTGATGTTTTAAGCTGAGCTCAGAGTCAAATGTGATGCTAAGTTTGTGAACCTTCTGTTTTAGCTTGAAGCAGTGGCCGGGGGGGGGCATCGCAATTGGTGATATGGAATGGAGCCGAAGATAATGGCCGTGGTCTTCACAATGCTTAATCAGAGGAAAGGATCTCGGCTAGGAGTGGATGTCGACAAACAGGCTGACAACAGATGCGATGTGGAATAGGTAAGAGAGATGGAGGCGAGGCAGAGTGGAGGATGGTCAGAGTACTGGGTGACTCCAAAGCGATTATAGAAACAATAGATACTTTTCCATTTGATGTGGGGGGGGGGGGGGGGGGGGGGGCTCTGGGCAGTGCGCTCTATCAGAGGGTCTGCACGGCCTCGATGGGCTGAGTGGCCTCCTTCTGCACTGTAGGGAATCTATTCTATGATTAACATAGATACATAGAAGATAGGAGCAGGAGGAGGCCTTTTGGCCCTTCGAGCCTGCTCTGCCATTCATCAAGATCATGGCTGATCATCCAACTCAATAGCCTAATCCTGCTTTCTCCCCATAGCCTTTGATCCCATTTTCCCCAAGTGCTATATCCAGCCGCCTCTTGAATATATTCAAAGTTTTAGCATCAACTACTTCCTGTGGTAATAAATTCCACAGGCTCACCACTCTTTGGGTGAAGAAATGTCTCCTTATCTCTGCCGAAATGGTTTACCCTGACTCCTCAGGCTGTGACCCCTGGTTCTGGACACATCCACCATTGGTAACATCTTCCCTGCATCTACCCTGTACAGTCCTGTTAGAATTTTATAAGTCTCTATGAGATCCCCCCTCATTCTTCTGAACTCCAGCGAGAACAATCCTAACCTAGTCAATCTCTCCTCATACGACAGTCCCACCATCCCTGGAATCAGTCTGGTAACCCTTCGCTGCACTCCCTCGAGAGCAAGAACATCCTTCCTCAGAGAAGGAGACCAAAACGGCGCACAATACTCCGGGCTGGTTTAGCTCACTTGGCGAAATCGATGGCTTTGAAAGCAGACCAAGCAGGCCAGCAGCACGGTTCAATTCCCGTACCAGCCTCGCCGGAGTGGCGACGAGGGGCTTTTCACAGTAACTTCATTGAAGCCTACGCGTGACAATAAGCGATTTTCATTTCAGTTCATTTCAAGTGTGGCCTCACCAAGGCACTGTACAATTGCAGCAACACATCCCTGCTTCTGTATTCAAAACCTCTCGCAATGAAGGCAACATACCATTAGCCTTCTTTACCGCCTGCTGCACCTACATACTTACTGTCAGTGAATGGTGCACAAGGACACCCAGGTCCCGCTGCACACTCCCCTCTCTCAATTTACAACCATTCAGGTAGTAATCTGCCTTCCTGTTTTTGCTTCCAAAATGAATAACCTCACAATTATCCAAATGATGCTGCATCTGCCATTGGTTTGCCCACTCGCTCAACCTGTCCAGATCTTGCTGTAGGATCCCTGCATCCTCGTCACAATTTGCCCTCCCACCTAATTTGGTATCATCTGCAAACTTTGAGATGTTACATTTTGTTCCATCATCCAAATCATTAATATATATTGTGAATAGCCGGGGTCCCAGCACCGATCCCTGTGGTACCTCAATAGTTACTGCCTGCCAATTTGAAAAGGACCCATTAATCCCTAATGTTTGTTTCCTCTCTGCCAACCAGTTTTCTATCCACCTCAATACATTTCCCCCAATCCCATGCGCTTTACTTTTGCACAATAATCTCTTATGCGGGACTTTGTCAAACACCTTCTGAAAATCCAAATATACCCCATCGACTGGCTCCCCCTTGTCGACTGTACTGGTTACCTCTTCATAGAATTCCAGCAGATTTGTCAAGCATGATTTTCCCTTCATAAATCCATGCTGACTCTGACTGATCCTGCCACTGCTTTCTAAATGTTCCGCTTAAAGTCCTTGATAATGGATTCAAGCATTTTCCCCACTACCGATGTTAGGCTTACTGGTCTATAATTCCCTGCTTTCTCTCTACCTCCCTTTTTGAATATCGGAGGGACGTGACCTACTGTACAATCTGCAGGGACAGTTCCAGAATCTATAGAATCCCGGAAGATGACCACCAATGCATCCACTATTTCCAGAGCCACTTCCTTAAGCACTCTGGGATACAGATTCTCAGGCCCTGGGGATTTATCCGCCTTCAATCCCATCAGTTTTTCCAGCACCATTTCTCTACTAATGTTGATCTCCCTCAGTTCTTCCCTCTCACTAAGCCTTTCATTCTCCAACATTTCTGGTATCTGATTTGTGTCCTCATTTGTGAAGACAGGACCAAAGTATATATTCAATTGCTCAGCCATTTCTTTGTCCCTTATTATGCATTCCCCTGTTTCTGTCTGTAGGGGGCCTACATTTCTCTTTACCAATCTCTTTCTCTTCACATATTTGTAGAAACTCTTAGTGTCAGTCTTTATCATCCATGCAAGCTCCCTTCCATACTGTACTTTCCCCTTCTTAATCAATCCCTTCATCCTTCTTTGCTGAATTCTAAACTGCCCCCAATTCTCCGACCTATTATTCTTCGTGGTCAATCTGTATGCTTCTTCCTTGGATTAGTTACTATTTCTAATTTCCTTTTGTGAGCCATGGATTGGCCCTCATTAGCCCCTTTGCTTTTGTGCCAGACAGGAATGAACAGTTGCTGTAGTTCCTTGAATGATTGTCATTGTCTATCCACTGTCATCCCTTTAAGTAACTCTCCCCAATCTATCAAGGCCAACTCACGCTTCATATCCTCATAGTTCCCTTTATTAAGATTCAGCACCCTTGTCTCCGAAATAACTACTTCACTCTCCATCTTGATAAAAAATTCTATCATGTTATGGTCGCTCATCCCCAAGGGGTCCTTAACAGCCAGATTGGCAATAATTCCCTTCTCATTACACAGTGCCCAGTCTAAGATGGCCTTCTCTCTTGTTGGTTCCACCACGTATTGATCAAGAAAACCATCCCGTATACACTCCAGGAATTCCTCCTCTACAGCATTGTGGCTAATTTGATTTGCCCAATCTATGTGAAGATTAAAATCACCCATGATCACCGATATTCCCTTATTACATGCAGACAGGTATCCAATGGCATCTCCATGTTGAGGCACCCCTGCATTTCCGACCTGGCTTAGCAGCAGCCCCCTCTCTCGGTGGGACTGCCATTCATCCAATGCTGCATACCCTCCTATAGGGGCCTCCCTCTTTGGAAATCCACCCACCATCATCAATTAGACAGAAAATGATCCACTGCTGTCATAATTTCCGCCCGCAGTCAGATTCCTCCTGTTGGCCGACTACTGATCCATATGGCGTGGGACCCGGAAATAGTCCCAACCCACAATTATATACACCTGTCAGATTCTGCCTTTTGTCTGGGCAATACATTCCCCTGCTATTGATTGTACAGGTTTGCTTATATTCTGCCCTTCAATTCCCACACGTCTGTCACCATCGCAAATTGTTGTCCACTGCAACAGTGGGTCAAATGTTGGAAAAAAATATCCATTATTTGGAAATGTGGAGACCTAACGCGTTTCGAGTGTGGAATATAGTTGAGGTGAATAGTACAGATGGATTTAAGGGGAAGATAAACAAGCACATGAGCGACTGCTGCAATGCTAGACTGAGATGAGGAAAATTGGAAGAAAAATCTCATTTGGAGCATAAACACTGGCATGGGAGGGGTGTGCCGATTAGGCTGGTTTGTGAGACGTATCTCCTGTGTAATCCGATGTAAAAGCGGCCAGTTCCCTGTGGTATCCTGCCCATCCTTCAACAGACGTCACAAAAGCAGAATATCCCGCCTTGTCTGTGGGAGCTTGCTGTGCACAATTCCTCCATCGTGGGTCCTCCATTGCAACAGCAGCCACACTCCAATAGTGTTTCATTGGCTCCAAATGCTTTGAGATGTACTGAATACATGACGGCGCTATATAAATGCAAGTCCTTCCTTTTCGATGGTCCACATATATGCACACACACATAGACACACGCACATAAACATACACACGTACTCATAGAATCTATAGTACTGAAGGAGGCTATTTGGCCCATCGAGTCTGCACCAGCCCTTGGAAAGGGCACCCTACTTAAACCCACACCTCCACACAATCCCCGTAACCCAGTAACCCCACTTAACCTTTTTGCACACTAAGGGGCAATTTAGCATGGCCAATCCACCTAACCTGCACATCTTTGGACTGTGGGAGGAAACTGGAGCACCCGGAGGAAACCCACGCAGACACGGGGAGAACGTGCAGACTCCGCACAGACAGTGACCCAAGCCAGGAATCGAGCCTGGGACCTTGGAGCTGTGAAGCAACTGTGCTAACCACTGTGCTGCTGTGCCGCCCTTAGACGCACACAAACACATGTAACCACACTTATATACACACACATATATATATAAAATACACACAGGCCACCCTTCCACATAAAAAACACTCAGACAAACACAAAAGCCTCTACACATCCACCAGTGGCCCTTATACAGGAAAAGGTCAATCATCCCAGAATGCCTCATCGATCACCCAGAATACATGCCATCATTGTCTTCAATAGTACACCTTGGCGTTTCTTGAATAATTCAGACTACAAATTTTGAACAGCAAGCCTTGGTAACTCACTCTGTAAGCCTATCATGCTGCCGGTGAGTATGTTATACCTAACTTAACTTTTCTTTTCTCCAAAGCTCCTGAAGTTTAACTCGTGTTCTTTGGCTTTCTCAGTCCTCACCATTGTCAGCGATTTATCAATTCCTTTCATAACCTTGCAGCTTTTGATTAGGTCACCTTGGTCTCCTGTTGAAAATGAGCCCAACTCCTTTAATCTTTCCTCATAACTGAAATTCCAGATACCAGCGGTGTGAAATATTTGATGTCAGTGCCTACGTGGAATTTCACTGCCCAGTATATTAGTCAAGGCAGAAATCTTATAAAAGCAAAGCGGATAACATCGCATCAAAAAAAAAACTGAACAAAGGGAGACATTTTGCGGATTTATATTCCGATATCACAGAAAGCAACTCTACACCATCATTAACAACATTAGCACTGATATATTTGTGAAAACCCTCAAAGAAATAGAACTGAAATATAAATATAACATCGCCTGCCCCTTTCAAGTAACAGATAATCCGATTGTTTGAAACAAAAATGACTCAGTTGACCCATGCTGTGAACAAAGGTGGCACCCAAAGTGGTGAAAGTAAATGATTCTTTAATCGCCTGTGTGGTTTGAACAAGCAAAAGCAACATCGCAAATCCTTCAAACTGCCGGAACATTATTTAACCTTATCAACTAATTAACAAGAGGACAAAAAAATGGCTTCAATGGGCAAAGGTGACCTTATATGATGCCACAAACTAGGTTAACCTTTTCACAGCATTTAGAGCAATGGGGAAAAGTACAACAGCTGCAGGCACATTTTGTATGTTGGAAGTAAGGATTGGTCTGATTTTGGCTCAGAAGTCCTTCACTGAACAACCTGCAGCCTCATGGTGAAAGAGATCGAAACATAAAAGCAAAGCAAAGACTCTTTGATAATGTTGTTTTGCTTTGCACTTTGCCCAACCAAATTACTCCCTCCCCTGGAGCCACTGGCTCCAATCCAGTTACAGTAGCCCAGCAATCGCTATTTTTGTATGTGCCTTGACAGCATCAGTAGGGAGGTTGCCCACGAGGGTCGCACAGCCAAGCACAATCTTGTAATCGGCCAACATTCCCACACAGATCCTTCCAAAAGCAATTCCTGGATAGCAATCAGGAGCAGAAACCTTGGCTGATTTCTCCCTTACCACCCCAATGATATTAAAGAGACTGACTTGACCTTGAAGTGAAATTTTGACCTCGTATCCACATGGTCACCAAGACACCTAGGCCTGAATTTCCACAATATAGAGGGCGTCCCTGGTTTATCCAAAATGCCTTTGAGTCGGGAAATCTCATACCGGAAACCCAGTACCCAACACCTTTGCCAGGTGGTGGGTTGAGAGAAGTTGGGGAGGGTGGGGGTGGGTTATGCTTTGCACATCGGTGTTTCCGAGAGGCAGCTTCACATGTTACAACCCAGCTGCTTTCAAAGAGGTCCAATTTTCACTTGTCGACTGTCCGAAACAAGACGTGCGCAGTTTTGACCTCTCAGAAGAATGTCTAAAGTTAGCGGAATTCTTTGGAGAGGTAGAATACCCTTTTGGATAAGTCCAGGGACAATTTTGGGAGGGGTTAGGTGTCCGGTTGGGAGAGTTAAGTTGCTTTTGAGATTGTTAAAAATAAACATGAATGTGCGTAAAATAGGGATAAACTCTTTGGAATTGTCACGCTGTCAAGGGAGCTGTCAAGTGGGCTGGAATTTCTCACGAGCTTCAGGATCACGATGTTGGGACCAAATGGAATTCCCAAGCTCGCTCTCACCAGCAATGTGTCCCATAGCGCAATCCTCCGAAAGTGACCTGCTCAGAATCAGCATGGATTTACAACAGTAAAATTATATTTGACAAATCTACTGGAATTCTTCACGGATGTAACCAGTAGAGTTGACAAGAGGAAGCCAGTTGATGTCGTTTATTTGGACTTTCAGAAAGCTTTTGACAAAGTTTGCATAAGAGAGGTGGGCTTGTTTCGCTCACTTAGCTGAACAACTAGTTTGTGGTGCTAAACAAAATCACCAGCATGGGTTTAATTCCCAAACCGGCTGTGGTTATTCATGAAGGCTTTGCCTTCTCAACCTCGCCCCTCGCCTGAGGTATGGTGACCCTCAGGTTAAATCACTACCAACAGCTCTCTCCTCAAAGGGGAATTCACACCTCTTTAACCTGGGGTTACCCCTATCTCTGGATCTGTAAAGATTTAATTACCTGCAAATGCTCGCATTCTAAGCATTGTCTGGCATCTTTGAATTTGTCTATTTATATGTTTCTGGAACCTATCTCTTCATTCACCTGAGGAAGGAGCAGTGCTCCGAAAGCTAGTGTTTGAAACAAACCTGTTGGACTTTAACCTGGTGTTGTAAGACTTCTTACTGTGCTCAAAGGGGAAAGCAGCCTATGGTCATCTGGGAGTGGTGACTTTATTTACTTACTTTACAAAAGAGATTAGCTTGTAAAATTAAAGTGCATGGGATTGGGGTAGAGTATTGAGATGGATAGAAAACTGGTTGGCAGCAAGGAAACAAAGAGTAGGAATAAATGGATATTTTTTCAAATGGCAGGCAGTGACTAGTGGGGTACTGAATGTGCTATCATCCCAGCTATTCATAATATATATTAACGATTTTGATGAGGGAACTAAATGTAATTTTTCCAAATTTGCAGATGACACAAAACTGGGTGGGAGGGTGAGCTGTGAGGAGGATGCAGAGATGTTTCAGTGGAATTTGGACAAGATGAGTGAGTCGGCAAGTTAATGTCAGATGCAGGATGATACGAGTAATTGTGAGGTTATCGACTTTTGTAGCAAAAACAGGAAGGCTGATTATTATCTGAATGGCCATAAAGTAGGAGAGGGAAATGTGCAATGAGATTTGGCTATCCTCGTTGAAGGTAAGCATGCAGATGCAGCAGGCGGCAAAGAAGGCCAATAATATGTGGCCTTCACAGCGAGAGGATTAGAGTACAGGAGCAGGAATGTCTTGCTGCAACTATACAGGGCCTTGGTGAGACCACATCTGGAGTATTGAGTGCAGTTTTGGTGTCCCTATCTGAGGAAGGATGTTCTTGCTATGGAGGGAGTGCAGCGAATGTTTACCAGGCTGACTCCTCGGTGGCGAGACTGACGTATGAGGAGAGATTGAGTCAGTGAGGATGACATTAGCTGGAATTCAGAAGAATGAGGGGGGGATCTCATAGAAACTTATAAAATTCTAACAGGACTGGACAGGGTAGATGCAGGAAGGATGTTCCCGATGGTGGGTGTGTCCAGAACCAGAGGTCACAGTCTGAGTATATGAAGTAGACAATTTTGGACTAAGCTGAGGAGAAACGTCTCCACCCAGAGAGTGGTGAACCAGTGGAATTTGTTACCACAGAAACCAGTTGAGGCCAAAGCATTGGTTGTTTTCAAGAAGGAGTCACATAAAGCACTTGGGCTACAGGTTTCAAAGTATAAATGGGCAAAGTGGGAACAGGTTACTGAGTTGGATGATCAGCCATGATCATATATTACATGCTGAACAGATTTGAAGGGACAAATAGCCTGTTTTGCTCCTGTTTTCTATGTTTCTCTCTTTCCATTCAACAGTTATAAATGCTGTTATGGGGCAGCATGGTGGCACAGTGGTTAGCATTGCTGCCTACGGCGCTGAGGACCCGGGTTCGAATCCCAGCCCTGGGTCACTGTCCGTGTGGAGTTTGCACATTCTCCCCGTGTCTCCGTGGGTTTCACCCCCACAACCCAAAGATGTGTAGGATAGGTGGATTGGCCACGCTAAATTGCCCCTTAATTGGAAAAAATAATTGGGTACTCAAAATTTATTTTAAAATTTCTTTTTAAAAATAATAAATGCTGTTATTATGGATAATGCAAGCCATCTGTGAGAGATTGTTACTTGAACCAATAGGGCGCGATTCTCCCGAGTTACAAAAAATCGGGAAGCTGGCGTCAAAAACGGGCGCGTTTGACGCCAGCCTCCGCCCCCCTGACCGGGAACCGATTCATCTCCCCGGTCGGGGCCAGCATTGCGCGGCCGTGAACTCCAGCATCGCGGGCTTCACGAATTTTGTTAAGCCCGCTAGCCAGAGTTAGCGACGGCTGACGCGTCAGATGACGTCATCCGCGCATGCGCAGATTGGATGACTCCAACCCGCGTATGCGCGGATGACGTCATCACGCATTTGTGTGAAACCCGCGCATGCGCGAGCCGGTATGCCCCTCAGCCGCCCCGCGAATGGATCCAGCGGGGCGGCGGAGGGAGAAAGAGTGCGCGGGGTAAGTACCCGCTGCCCGCGATCGGTGGGCACCGATCGCGGGCCCATGGCACCCTTGGCACGGCCGTGGTACGGCCGTGCCAATCGGTGCCATGGTTCCCGAGAACGGGACTTTATGGCCGTTTTTACGAACGGTCAGACCAGGTGTGTTTTACGCTTGTAAAAACGGCCGTAAAGGCCTTGGAAATCGGCCCATCGGCCAGGAGTGAATTGCTGCTCGCCGTAAAAAAACGGCGGGCAGCGATTCGTGTCGGGAGGCGGGCGTGGGGGGGGGAGAATAGCGGGAGGGCGTCGGACCAGCGTGTCCGTAAAAATTTACGCCGCGGCAATTCTCCGATTTTTCGTAAGTCGGGAGAATCGCGCCCATAGTTCCTGAATGGTCAAGACTTGTAAGATTCTCAAACATAGACAAAGGTGTCCCTGAACGAGAGCAAAGGAGACATAATACGAACACGTATCATACTTATTTTGTCTCATTTTCATGCTTGAAGAATATTAATTATCTACAGAAAAGAATGTATTAAAATACCGCAAACAAAGACCATACAAAGTAAAAGGTTTAATTTAGTTTCAATAATCATGAAATAACACAGGGCGCAGAATGTAGTTTGTGGATAAAGTCTACTGCGTTACCTGAATGACGTTGATACTATGCTCTTCATGCACTTTGACACAATGAGAGAGGGGTTCGAAAAAGAAAGAAAATTTGCACTTGCACATCACCTGACATGACCTTGAGAAATTGCAAAGCCTTTTCAGCTAATGAAGTACTTTTCTGAGGTCAAGTCACTGTTGTTGATTTTAAAATCGCTATTGTAAGAAGTCTGACAACACCAGGTTAAAGTCCAACAGGTTTGTTTCAAACACGAGCTTTCGGAGCGCAGCTCCTTCCTCAGGTGAATGGAGAGGTATGATCCAGAAACATTTATATAGACAAAGTCAGCGATGCCGGACAATGCTTGGAATGCGAGCATTTGCGGGTAATCAAATCATTACAGATCCAGAGAGAGGGATAATCCCAGGTTAAAGAGGTGTGAATTGTCTCAAGCCAGGACAGTTGGTAGGATTTCGCAAGCCCAGGCCAGATGGTGGAGGGTGAATGTAATGCGACATGAATCCAAGATCCCGGTTGAGGCCGCACTCATGCGTGCGGAACATAGCTATAAGTTTTTGCTCGACAATTCTGTGTTGTCCCGCGTCCTGAAGGCCGCCTTGGAGAACGCTTACCCAGAGATCAAAGGCTGAATGTCCTTGACTGCTGAAGTGTTCCCCGATAGGAATCGAACATTCCTGCCTGGTGATTGTCGCGCGATGCCCGTTCATTCGTTGTCGCAGTGTCTGCATGGTCTCACCAATGTACCACGCTTCTGGAACATACCTCTCCATTCACCTGAGGAAGGAGCAGTGCTCTGAAAGCTCGTGTTTGAAACAAACCTGTTGGACTTTAACCTGGTGTAAGACTTCTTACTGTGCTCACCCCAGTCCAACGCCGGCATCTCCACATTAAAATCGCTATTGACAGCCTTGAACCTCTCTGGCTTGATATTTTATGCCATTGGGTAACCTTTAACAGTGGTGGATTGGACCCGATTCCAGGATTTACATTTCAACTGAGTAGATGTGGTCTACAGCAGCCCAGAGGAGTCGTGGACCATGGGGGAGCCCTAGTCGTGCCGGAAACAGGGAAAACCATTTAATATTCCCTTCAAAATATGTTTTCTCCTCTTCCCTTCTTATGAAACTGTTAATCAGTCCATCTGAACAGATGATCAGGCTTCTGTTTCTCCACGTAGCCTTGTTTTGAATGCTTGGTTGAATTCCAAGAATGGAAAATGCTCTCAATTCAGGAGGCAACGTGAACGCAGGTTGCAGGGGAATGATAGGTTTGTTTAATTTACATATCTTTTTCTATGCCCCACATTTATTTGAGCAAGATTAATAATAATCTTTATATTTATTATTGTTATAAGTAGGCTTATATTAACACTGCAATGAAGTTACTGTGAAAATCCCCTAGTCGCCACATTCCGGCGCCTGTTCGGATACACTGTGGGAGAATTCTGAATGTCCAATTCACCTAACAAGCATGTCTTTCGGGAATTTGTGGAAGGAAACTGGAGCACCCGGAAGAAACCCACGCAGACACGTGGAGAACGTGCAGACGTTGGGTCACAGACAGTGACCCAAGCCGGGAATCGAACCTGGGACCCTGGCGCTGTGAAGCAAGACTGCTAACCGCTGTGCTGCCAGAGGTGTGAAGTGATTAAAAGCTTTTTGTCATTGATGCGATGAATGGCTACGGTTGAACTGAGCAGTCTTTCTCACAATAGATTTCCAAAGTTTCTTTGCTTGTTGTGTCAATTTGATCGACATTTCAAAGACTTCCAAGACTTGGCAATGGCCCATTGGCTCTGTACATGGTGAATACTGGGAGATTTGGCATGGACAATGCTTGGGCGCAGCATGGGAGGGGCATGCGGTATATGAGGGGAGTGTGGGGAAGCGACGGTTTGAGGGCTTTACCATCACGGTTACAATTGGGCCAATGTCACGGTAAATGGAGGCAGACCTGAAGTTGCAATGGACGTGGTAAAATGGTGAGGCCAACAGGGTTTAACTCCTGCCTCCAGAGGTGGCAGGACTGACTCCATCCCATCCCAGCCTTGCTGCAATGAAAATATAGCAGGCGGGGACCTCCTTAATGGAGACAGATTTGTGGAGTCAGGAAATTTTGTGACTCACGATTCCCGTCACCCTCCCGTTTCCTTCATAAAAATCTGACCCTCTATCTCTGAAATCTCTCCCAGTTGCTCAATCTTTCAGATCTCCTCCAATTGTGGCCTCTTGCGTATCCTTAATCTTTGATTGATTGATTTATTGTCACATGAGCTGAAGTACAGTGAAAAATATTTTTCTGCAGCCAAGGGAACGTACGCAACACATACACAGTAGACAAAATGAAATAATCGACAAAGTACATCGACAAACAGTGATTGGTTACAGTGTGGAACAAGGGGCCAAACAAAGCAAATACATGAGCAACAGCAGCTTAGGGCATCATGAATAGTGGGCGAAATTCTCCGACCCCCACGACGGGTCGGAGAATAGCGGGAGGGCCTTCCCGACATTTTTCCCGCCCTCCCGCTATTCTCCCCCACCCCCCGCCCAACTCCCGACCCGAATCGCTGCCGCCGTTTTTTTACGGCCGGCAGCGATTCACAGCTGTTCGATGGGCCGAAGTCCCAGCCCTTTACGCCGTTTTTATGAACGGCAAACACACCTGGTCTGGCCGTTCGTAAAAACGGCGTCACAAACTCGCTTTTCATAACCATGGCACCGATTGGCACGGCAGTACCACGGCCGTGCCAAGGGTGCCATGGGCCCGTGATCGGTGGGCACCGATCGCGGGCAGCGGGCCCGATGCCCGCGCACTCTTTCTCCTTCCGCCGCCCCGCAGTATCCATTCGCGGGGCGGCTGAGGGGCAACCCGGCCCGCGCATGCGCGGGTTTCGCGCAAATACGCGATGACGTCATCCGCGCATGCGCGGGTTGGAGTCTTCCAATCCGCGCATGCGCGGCTGACGTCATATGACGCGTCAGCCGGCGCTAACTCCGGCAAGCGGGCTTAACGATATTCGTTCAGCCCGTCATGCCGGAGCCTACGGCGTCGGGCTGCTAGCCCCGACCGGGGACCAGAATCGGTTCCCGGTCGGGAAGGGGCGCGCTGGCATCAAACCCGGGCGGGTTTGATGCCAGCTTTACGATTTCTCCCGTTTTGGGAGGATCGCGCCCAGTGTTCTTACAGGGAACAGATCAGTCCAAGGGAGAGTCGTTGAGGAGTCTAGTAGCTGTGGGGAAGAAGCTGTTCCTATGTCTGGATGTGCGAGTCTTCAGACTTCTGTATCTTCTGCCTGATAGAAGGGTCTGGAAGAGGGAAAAGCCTGGGTGGGAGGGGTCTCTGATATTGCTGTTTGCCTTCCTGAGGCAGCGGGAGGTGTAGACAGAATCAATGTGGGGGTGGCAAGCTTGTGTGATGGGTTGGGCTGAGTTCACCACACTCTGCAGTTTATTGCGATCTTGGACCGAGCAGATGCCATACCCAGGCTGTGATGCAGCCCGATAGGATGCTCTCTATCGCACATCTGTAGAAGTTTGTGAGAGTCGATGCAGACATGCCAAAATTTCATTAGCTTCAGTAGGAAGCAGAGACATTGTTGGGCTTTCTTGACTGTTGCATCAATGTGAGTGGACCAGGACAGACAGTTTGTGATGATGACCCCCCAGGAACTTAAAGTTATTGACCTTCTCCATTCGGAGTCATTGATGTAGACCGGGGGGGGGGGGGGGGGGGGGGGGGGCAGTGTTGAGGACTGTTGTGGAGGAGATGCTGTTGCCGATCCTGACAGATTGCGGTCTGTTGATGAGGAAGTCAAGGGTCCAGCTGCACAGGGAGGGGTCAAGTCCAAGATTGCAGAGTTTGACATAGACATAGATGTAGAATTTACAGTGCGGAAGAGGCCATTCAGCCCATCAAGTCTGCAACGGCCCTTGGAAAGACCTCCGCCCATACCCAAAACCCAGTAACCCCAGCCAACACTAAGGACACTAAGGGCAATTTATCATGGCCAATCCACCTAACCTGCACATCTTTGGACTGTGGGAGGAAACCGGAGCACCCGGAGGAATCCCACGCAGACACGGGAGAATGTGAAGACTCCACACAGACAGTGATCCAAGCCGGGAATCAAACCTAGGACCCTGGAGCTGTGAAGCGACAGTGATAATCAGTAGGTTACTGGGAGTATTAAGTTGTAACAGCCTCCTCCCGAGTAGGATAATGGATGTATTCCGGTGTAAGAGCCTCCTCCCGAGTAGGATAATGGGAATATTCCGGTGTAAGAGCTTGCTCCCGAGTAGGATAATGGCAGTGTTACCGTGCCGCCCCTATTAGTGCTGATTCGCCTTGTTGGGATAATGGTGTTGAAGGCGGAGCTGTCGTCTAATCTTTAGGCAATGGCAGCCATGAATTTATATAGTCAGGCCCTAAATTCTGGAATTGTTTTCCTAACCCTTTCCATCATTCTAGTTCATTGTTAAGTTTTGTTTGATAACACTACTGCAAGGAACCTGGGGATATGTCACAATGTTAAGGATGGTTTTTAAAGTGGAATTTAGAGTCAGAGAGGCCTAAAGCACTGAAAAGGCCCTTCGGCCCATCACGTCTGTGCCAGTCAAAAACAACCACCTGACTATTCTAATCCCATTTCCCAGCACTTGGCCCATAGCCGTGTCTGCCTTGGCATCACAAGCGCACATCTAAATACTTCTTCAATGTGATGAGGGTCTCTGCCTCCACCACCCTTTCAGGCAGCGAGTTCCAAACTCCCACCACCCTCTGGGTGAAAAGGTTCTTTCTCACATCCCCTCTGAATCTCCTGCCCCTTCCCTTAAATCTCTGCCCCCTGGTCATTGATCCCTCACCAAGGGGAAAGGTTTCTTCCCGTCTACTCTATCTGTGCACCTCATACTTTTATACGTCCTAATAATGACCCCCCCCCCCCCCCCCCCGCCCCCCCCGAATGTCTCCTCTGCTCCAAGGAAAACAACCCCAGTCTTCATCGCTAAAACTATTCAACTCAGGTATTTGTTGTTTGATTGGAAGTATGAGAGCCAATAGTGCGCAGGAGCAATACAGTAACGACCACATGGTCTGTTATAGTCATTTTGATTGAGGGAAAAATATTGACTTGGATGCTACCGAGAGCTTTTCTGCCTCAAAACTGTGTGAATTCTTTTAGGACTAATGCCAAGACATCCTTAATATCCACTCGAGAAAGCAAATAGGGCCTTATCGTCCGATATGTTATCCCAAGAACTACACCTTCAACAATGCCATCTTCCATCAACACAGCATCTGTTTTCTTGAGATGCAGTTTACACTGACAGCTTTGTTGCTCAGAGATGAGAGTCTGACTAAATGGATCAAGCTTGCATATTCCTGACAACTTGCATTAGAACATCAAACTGGACCAGATCATCTGGGGCAGAGAGAAAACCCAATTTCAAATCCCATGTGTCCATCGTCCCGATTTCCCCTTTCTCTTGTCTCCAGTGAGCACTGTTGTACCTCTTCCAGCAGCATTCATGATCCCTCAGAGTGAAAATCCCATGGAATTCCATTGGTCAGGAATACCAGCATGACTGTGAAGAAGTAGACCCACCTCCGAGGTGGGGTATAAGTACCCAGAGTTCCCGGCGGTCGGCCTTTCACTGTAGTCGACCACCGGGCTAACAACTAGCTGATTAAAGCCTAAGTTTTAGGGGTTAGGCTGACGGAGTGGGCTTAGGCAGGATGCTCTTTCAGAGGGTTGGTGCAGACTTGATGGGTCAAATGGTTTCCTTCTGCACTGTAGGGATTCGATGGGAACTCCTCAAGGCACTGAATATTGGTGAGACAGTTGGTTTTGCCACTAAGACTAGTTCCTCCTCCCATTATGAGCAGTTCAGGTTGTGAAGAAATTGGATCAGTCAAAGACAAAGATCTTGGTAAGTTCACAAGGTCAACATATTTCTCAGCTTTATAGTTATCAAAGGAGATTTGGGCTGTCCACACGATATTGATAATTCAACATTACAGAATCTCAATAGTAACGTTGGGCAGGATTCTCCGTCAGCCGATGTCAGAATTGGGGAAAACGATTGGGCGGAAAAATCGGCGTAAGCCGAAAATCAAGGTGGGCACCAAACAGATTGCCACGCTCCGGACCATCAACATCGCCATGAATGCGTTCTACACCGCACGCCAGCGAGGACATGCAGATTGTGCAGTAAAGGCCATTGCCATATGATTAACGGGCCCGACCCGGCAATTTCCAGCCCCTGCGATGCTCCACCTCTGCCATGAATTACCGATGGGGAGTTTCGCCTGTGGCATTTCAATTCGGGAAACAGACGCTGTGGCTACGGAGGGTGCGGGAGCGGGTACATACATGTCCAACATCACTCGAGTGCGCTGACAGCTGTGCCACTGGCCAGGGGGTGTCTACCAGGGCCGGGGAGGGGGGGGGGAGGTTAGGAGGTGGGCCATCGGGTCAGGGTGGCTCGGTGTGGACAACCATTGCTGCAGTCGGCAAGGCAGCTCTGTGGCTTACTGCCCCTGGGAGATTAGTACCACGGGTCGTATGGGTGCCCCCCCCTCCTCCCAGGCCACTTTTCTAGGTACCCTCTGGCCCCAGCGGCCTTTCAATGGGATGGGCGTGTTCCAGCGCAATTAGTGCCACCATCTTGGCTGGGACGAGGGCCGGCATGAATTGGAATTGTGCGGGTTCAGATGAATGCTCACGATTCAGTCCTGGCATCAGCAATATTGGAGAATTCTCCCCTGTGTTCGCCCGCCAGAGCTGACGCCGTGATTTGCACAGAGCAATTCAGTGTCCCTCGCTATTCACGTTTGTGCACGACAAGGAATATGAGAAACTCCCAAGGGAATCCCGCTGCAGGGTCGCCATTTTGAGCGGGCAGCCCGATAGTGAAGTCCCCCAGCCGGCCATTCCTCACACCCCCACCTCGCACTGTATATCAGCCCCTCCCCCCCCCCGCACCGCAAATCAGCCCCCCCCCCCCCCATCCCCCGCAACAAAATCATCCCCCCATCCCTGGATTTTTTGGGTACACCCTCCCCCAACTATGGGGGTAACCTGGCCCACCCCACCCACCAGGGACCCTCTAAATAGGGAGAATCCCCACAGGGACCCCTCCCCCCTCTCCCCCCCACCCCCCCCCCACCCTCTCCCCGAGAGCCTCTAACTGAAATGTTGCCATTGGGGCCAGAAGTGTGTGCGATTCATGTGTCTGTTGGGGCCAATGTTGGGTAAGACATGCGAATGGGTCAGGAGCGAATTGAAAGGGTGGCACGGTAGCACAGTGGTTAGCACTGTCCCTTCACAGCGTCAGGGACCTGGGTTCGATTCCCGGCTTGGGTCACTGTCTGTGCGGAGTCTGCACGTTCTCCCCGTGTCTGCGTGGGTTTCCTCCGGGTGCTCCCACAGCCCAAAGATTTGCGGGTTAGGTGGATAGGCCAGGCTAAATTGCCCTTTTTATACAAAAAAGGTTGGGTGGGGTTACTGTGTTAGGGGGGATAGAGTGGAGGTGTGGGCTTGGGTAGGGTGCTCTTTCCAAGGGCCGGTGCAGACTGGATGGGCCGAATGGCCTCCTTCTGCAATGCTTTGATTCAGGAGCAATTCCCGGCCCAGTGGGCGTTTTAACCGCTGGGACTGGAGTTATCGGCAAAGAACCTGCCATCTGGGCTGTTTTTAAGTGCTCCACTTACTACACACTCACTGCAGCCACCAAGATGGCTGACAGAGGACCTGCCCCCCCCTCACGAGATCAGGGGTCCGAGGTTGCCCCACAGCTCCATGCCAGTGAGGAGCGGAA
The DNA here is from genome assembly GCF_902713615.1 of Scyliorhinus canicula. Classification (NCBI taxonomy): domain Eukaryota; kingdom Metazoa; phylum Chordata; class Chondrichthyes; order Carcharhiniformes; family Scyliorhinidae; genus Scyliorhinus; species Scyliorhinus canicula. Next base: position 194,194,282 of record NC_052154.1, on the reverse strand, counting down.
AGACTCCCTCTTCCCCAGCATGGGTAGCTTCAAGCCTGAACACTGCTTAGGAGGTGGAAGGAGAGAGCTGGTGATCCAGAGAGATGGGGTCACTGGTGAGTCCTCTGCCCTGAGAGGGGCAGAGACCCAGGAGGGGTTCCAAAGAGTGTGGTGCAGGCGTCCTCTGGTTGGGGTGAGGTCTGTTAATCCCCTGCTTCCTCTGCAATGGGGCAACGATTCTGAAGAGTGCCAACACCTAATGGGCTGCTGATTGAGCTTTGCCACACCGATCCCCTTGATGAAGCAGCTGGGGTATGAGTGTGGCCAGAAGTGCGGCCTGGGTCAATTCCCAGATGACCAGAGGCCTGCTGAACATTGACAGGACACAGGCAGCACTCAGCAGTTTGAGCAGCCAGGAGCCAGTAAATAACAGCAAAAGGATGCATTTAAAATACAGACTGCAGCAAATACAGACTGCAGCAATGTCGGTCAGAGCCAGGCCTGACCGACCCCGATCCCGAGGGGGGCAGGGGCTGGCAGTAAGTCGATACCCGCTACTGCCCAGGCCTGGGCAGCCATCCCCCAGCAAGTCTGACAACGTTTGAGGCTTTTCCAGAGCTTTATTAGCTTTCTGCTCCCCCTCCGCTGCCCTGGCGCCCAGGCCCCGCTCGTAAATACTTGCACGAATATCTGCCTGCAAGATGTCTGCCTAAAAGGGGCGGAGTATCTCGGAGGGGCGGAGCATCGTGGAGGGGCGGAGTATCTCGGAGGGGCGGAGCATCTCGGAGGGGCGGAGCATCTCGGGGGGCGGAGCATCTCGGGGGGCGGAGCATCTCGGGGGGCGGAGCATCTCGGAGGGGCGGAGTATCTCGGAGGGGCGGAGCATCTCGGAGGGGCGGAGCATCGTGGAGGGGCGGAGTATCTCGGAGGGGCGGAGTATCTCGGAGGGGCGGAGTATCTCGGAGGGGCGGAGTATCTCGGAGGGGCGGAGCATCTCGGAGGGGTGGAGTATCTCGGAGGGGCGGAGTATCTCGGAGGGGCGGAGCATCTCGGAGGGGCGGAGTATCTCGGAGGGGCGGAGCATCTCGGAGGGGTGGAGTATCTCGGAGTGGCGGAGTATCTCGGAGGGGTGGAGCATCTCGGAGGGGCGGAGTATCTCGGAGGGGCGGAGCATCTCGGAGGGGCGGAGCATCGTGGAGGGGCAGAGCATGAAGAATCCAAGCCGCTAATGATATTGAAACCCATGCAAATGTCGGTTCTGCAAGGACCTGCCGACGCTGGGCGCTAACTTTGATTCCAGCGAGGGCCCGGAGCATAACGTCGGAATTAGCGGCAGGCTCAAAGCGGATTTTTTTCTATTTCATGCGATTCTCCTCCCGATTGCGATTGTCGCTTCCGGCATTGCGGAGCCGAGAACTCAGCCGACATTGTCCATCTTCCCCTCCACTCGACACACCGTTCTGACACTTCATTCAGAGATGGGAGCATTGCTGGCAAGGAAACATTTGCCACCCATTTCTAATTGCCCTTGAGAAGCTGGAGATGAGGCGCCTCAAGCCACTGCAGTCCCTGTGGTGTATGTATACCCACCCTGCTGTTAGCAAAGAAGTTCCAACATTTTGGCCATTGACCGTGAAGGAACAGTGATGTATCTTCGAGTCAGGATGGTGGAAGGGACCTTTCAGTTGGTTGTATGTAGGCTGCCCTTGTCACTCCTTTACAATTCCTTCATTGATACTGGGAACAAAATGCTGCAGCTTCCTATTGAACTCCATGGCGAGATTATCTATAGCACATGTGGCAGTCGTTCGAAAAGGCTGCTTCCACCACCAGCTCAAGTGCAGTTTGGGGATGGACAATCGTGCTGGCCTATCTGGCGATGTCCTCCTCTCAAATGCAGCTCATTCAGAAACTTGGCCCTTATTTTCAAGATCTTAGTGGGGCAGGTGCCAAGATTTCTGCAATGAATCATGAATTACTCAGGAAATGCCTGCGTTAACTGAGGACGGTGGTAACAACTGGAAAACAAAAATAAGACGCATATTTTTGTCAGCCACATGCATGAAGCAGAAAGGCCAAAAGACAAGATTTAGTTGCATTTATTTAAGGAAAGATGGCACTCTTTCCTCTGGAGACTTCCTGTGGTTGTGCAGCAGGAACTAAGCAGACATCCTCAAAGTTGACAGTTGAGCCAAAGATGTAATGCTTGAGGGAGAGAGAGAGAGAGGGAGGGAGGGAGAGAGAAACAGACAGAGAAAGAGAGAGAGACAGAGAGAGACACACACACACAGACAGAGACAGAGAAAGAGAGAGAGACACACAGACACTCCGCAATATAAACACAAGCCGAGCTAAAATAATTGGAAAGGTAAAGCTGGAGTGCTCAAATTCCAAAGTAAATAAATGAAAATGCTGGGAATACACAGCAGGGCAATTCATATTTTTAAGAGATAGAAAGAGACCAAACGTCTAGCACACTTCCCTCCAAAAAGTTTTATTCTTGTTACAGTGCTACCCATGACTGGGTAATGTAGCATTGACATGTGAACAATGCAACAACAACCTGCATTTATATCTCTCCTCTGGCATAATAAAATGTTCCATGACCAGGAGCCATTGAGCACTGGGGCGATGGGTGAACAGGGCTTGACTTGAGTTTAACGTGGGCAGCAGCGTGTTGGATAGGTTACGGAGGTTGATCTGATTGTAACCTCAACACCACATTCCTGCAAACCCCCGATAACCTTTCACCTCCCAACCCCAATAACCTTTCACCTCCTTGTTAATCAAGGATCTATCGAGCTCTGCCTTAAAAATATCCTAAGATCCTGCTTCCACTGCCTCGAGCACAGGCGGCACGGTGGCACAGTGGTTAGCACTGCTGTCTCACAGCGCCAGGGACCCGGGTTCCAATTCCAGCCTCGGGTAACTCCCTGTGTGGAGTCTGCACGTTCTCCGCATGTCTGCGTGGGTTTCCTCCGGGTGCTCCGATTTCATCCCACAGTCCAAAGATGTGCAGGTTAGGGGGATTGGCCATGCTAAATTGCCCCTTAGTGTCCAAAGATGTGCAGGTTAGGTGGGGTTACGGGGATAGGGTGGGGTGTGGGACAAGGTAAGGGTGCTCCTTTGCAGGGTCAGTTCAGACTCAATGGGCCGAATGGTCTCCTTCTGTGCTATCGGGGTTCTATGGATAAAAGAGAGTTTGAGCGACTGACGACCCTCTGAGAGAAAAAATGTCTCCTCATCTCTGTCCTAAATTGGCGCTCCCTTATTTTTAAACAGCGTCCCCTAGTTCTCGATTCTCCGACAAGAGAAAACACCCTCTCCACATCCATCCTGTTAATACCCCTCAGAATCTTAAAGATACACTGAAACATTCGAGTTTCATACTGCAATCATGTATCACATCTCCTTTACTCAGCAATTCACAAATTGCGGTATTCACCAACAAAACTTCAATAGTAATAATCGCTGACTTAAAGAAGGGAGCCAGTCAGAGGAATACATTTTGAATTCCTATTCGGACTAGAGCAAGCTTTTTTCATGTTAGAATTGGAGACGGCTCATGTGGAACTCTGGCATAGACTAGTTGGGCCGACTAATAATCTGTTGGCCTAATGTATGGAAACGTTTGATCAACACCTTTCATTTGGAATACCATAACGCTTCGAATGTCAAGTGGTCACCAAGTCAGTGAACACATTGCACAAGGTAGCCAGCCCGCAGAGGCATGATAAGTGAATGGGCTCTTTCTGTGGATGATTCCGATTTTTGTGAATGCCTGTCTTACAGGTTGAAAGGTTCCACAATTGACACAAGAAATCCTACACAGCTGCTGCCCTCCAAGGCTCTGGAAGGTGCTGGTCCCAACATCTGTTTGTTGGAGTGTGTGAGTTTGAAAATTTCTTCCTGATGGTACAAGGGATTACACGGTGATCTGAATCACACTTTCCTCGCAATATTGACAATTGGTCTCATTAGGAAGTCCACAGACACAATATTTGGTGAGCTACCTGAGATGGAATCAGCATCAATCATTTCTCATCCTTTTCCAAATGCGTGGATGCCCCTTGGGAACCCACAAGGCTTTAATAGACAGATTTCAAAGATTTCCCAGGTAGGAATTGCCGGATATATTGAGTACTATATTTCTTCTGCATGTCTTCTACCCAGAAGAGTTGATATTTCCGAAATTAAAGGACTATTTCTGATAAAGTAGTAGGAATCATGAACCAAAATCACATTGAAAATACCTGCACAGAGTAATCGAGAAAATGAAACTGGAGCTCCTTAACCCTTTAACAACTGCAGTCAAACAAATCCTAAAAAATTCAACTGCGAAAATCCCTCTTATTCCCGTATACCTGGGGGTTACTGTGGGTTATGCAAGGTTATAACCATGAGGCTTTTTTTCAATTCCTCGAGTTCCAATGCTTAGTAAATGCACAGTAAGAAGTCTTACAACACCAGGTTAAAGTCCAACAGGTTTGTTTCAAACACGAGCTTTCGGAGCACTGCTCCGAAAGCTCGTGTTTGAAACAAACCTGTTGGACTTTAACCTGGTGTTGTAAGACTTCTTACTGTGCTCACCCCAGTCCAAAGCCAGCATCTCCACATCATAGTGAATGCACAACAGTGCACATACTGATCGATGCAGGAAATGGTCAATAATCTGAGGATAATGGAAACAATTTGACCCTTACCAGCAATGGAAGAAAATAAATTGGGACCAATCAGTTCTCTTGTTTGAATAGCTGGAATTGAAAAACAGCTGCACGTTGATTCTTTGTCGCACTTTGCAGTCTAATTATACAATACTGCTTGCCTTCCTTATCCATCTCAAACAACTGGAACTACTCATTGAGCGAACTAACAATGAGAGGGCTGACAAATTTCTTCAGAAAGCAATTTGCTGAGGCGATAGTAACCCGAGGTCTTCAAGCACTGGTCAGTAACCAGCTCCATTCTACCACCTGAACACGCAGCACCGACGGGCAACATTGAATCGAACAGGTCATATAAACGGCTGAGAATTGCTCGCAAAACTCTTTCATGGTGAGTTCAAGGAGTCTCAATTACGGCCCTTATTGATCTCCAGACATTTCTGGTAAATCCGGTGAATATCCACCATCGCAAATGCCTATTGATTGTAAATACAAAGAACAAAGAAAAGTACAGCACAGGAACAGGCCCTTCGGCCCTTCAAGCTTGTGCTGTTCATGATTCCCTATCTAAAAAAAAACCTTCTGCCCTTACTCAGTCCGTGTCCCTCTATTTCCTCACTATTCATGGACCCATCCAGATGCCTCTTAAATGTTGCTAATGTGCTGCTTCCACCACATCCCCTGGCAGCGCGTTCCAGACACCCACCACTCTCTGCATAAAAAAACGTACCCCGCACATCTCCCATAACATTTCCCCCCTCACCTTGAACCCATGCCCCCTTGTAATTGACACTTCCACTCTTGGAAAAAGCCTCTGAACATCCACCCTGTCCGTCCCTCTCGTAATTGTGTCTACCTTTTTGTCAGACATTTTTAAGACATTTGTAAGGCATATTTAAATCATAACAAAGATATAGGGCGCAATTCTCCGTCCCCCACGCCGGGTGGGAGAATAGCGGGAGGGCCTCCCGACATTTTTCATGCCCTCCCGCTATTCTCCCCCCCCCCCCCCCCCACACGTCCACCCCACGCCACAAATCGCCGCTCGCCGTAAAAAACGGCGAGCGACGACTCTCCGAGGCCGATGGGCTGAGTGGCCGGGCCTTCACGCCTGTTTCAACATGACAGCAAACACACCTGCTCGCTGCTGTCGTGTAACGGGTGCCAGATGCCCGTTTGGGGCATCTGGGGGCCCGATTGGCACGGCAGAACCACGGCCGTGTCAAGGGGGGCATAGGCCCGCGATAGGTGCCCACTGTAACGGACGCACTCTTTTCCCTCCCCCGCCCCGCAAGATCAAGCCGCCACATCTTGCGGGGCGGCTGAGGGAAAAGACGGCAACTGCACATGCGCGGGTTGGCGTTGTCCAACCTGTGCATTCGCGGCTGACGTCATCGGCCGCATCAGCCGCCGTGACACTTGGCGTGTGGACTTGACGACTGTTGTCAAGGCCGCGCCGCCGCGACGCACGGGGCCGCGCTCCTAGCCCCACCCGGGAGGAGAATCGGCCCCGGAAGTGGGCGTGAAGGCTGCCGTGGGTCACGGCCTGTCCCACGGCAGCCTTTACGATTCTCCGCATTTGCGGAGAATCTCGCCCCCAGTTCAGCATTTCTATAGCGCCCTTTCATGAATTCAGCATGTTCCAAAACAGTTGACAGCCAATGAGGAATTTTTCAGAAATGTAGTCCGTTTTATAATGTTGGAAATGCGATCGGCAATTTGCACTCAGCGAGAACATAGAACATACAGTGCAGAAGGAGGCCATTCGGCCCATTGAGTCTGCACCGACCCACTGAAGCCCTCACTTCCACCCTATCCCCGTAACCCAATAACCCCTCCTAACCTTTTTGCTCACTAAGGGCAATTTAGCATGGCCAATCCACCTAACCTGCACATCTTTGGACTGTGGGAGGAAACGGAGCACCCGGAGGAAACCCACGCAGACACGGGGAGAACGTGCAGACTCCACACAGACAGTGACCCAGCCGGGAATCGAACCTGGGACCCTGGTGCTGTGAAGCCACAGTGCTAGCCACTTGTGATACAGTACTGCCCACCAAAGAGGTTCCAAGACCGGCACTGAGATAAATGACCAGATGATCTGTTCGCCTTCTGATGTAGTGGCTGACCTTTCAGTAAGAAATATTGAGCTTGGCTCAGGTTGATCATTCGAGTTTACCTACTTAAAATTGGAAAAGGGGGAGGAAACTTCAACTTCAAGTTCTGCAAAACAGGCTTCATCCAGATCCAGGACAACCGTATATTTAGCAGCCCCTATCCTTATTAGCCATCAACGCTTCCAAACGGGGGTAAGAAAAAAATGGTTATACTCAAAAGACAAGCTGGATTAGAGCGATGGTTAGATTAGAACTGCAGGAGCATTCTCGTTGGATTGCAAGGGTTGAACAGAAAGGGCAATAATTAATGAAGACAATTTGTCAATGAAAAACACACACGTATTGCACAACGTTACAACTTTCACCCTCACAGCATCAGGGATTCAAACGATTGTTTGCGATAACGACACAATCAACTTCACAGTCAATTCAAGAAAAGATTAAGAACCTAGAAATTACTGCTCGTGAAATCGGCGCTTAATTTATTTGCTTGACATTCCAGTGTCTCCTTGCAGAGCAGGGACATTCAATCATTGAAAATAAATATGTTAACAGCTGTCTTGCAGGAGTAGACAGAGCAACGTCATGTGAACATGCTTCATTTTTCCACGAATATTGGCAGCGGTCATTTCTAGGCTAAGCAGACAATAGAAGCAAAGGGCAACAGCAAAATACAGCGATTGCTGGAAATCTGAAATAGAAACAGAAAATGATGGAACCATTCAGTGGGTGATGCAGCATTTGTCCGGAGTCAATGGGCTGGGTTTAGTGCACCCCATGGTGGCTGGAAATACCTTGGCTGGGCCCACTTACTCATGGGAAAGGCTGCCCATCAGTCTTCCGAAGCACGGGATGCCTCCTGTGGTTAGGTTGGAGCAAAGGGGGAAATTCGTCCACTCCTGGCAGGTTATCAATTAGACTCATGAATTAGTCAATTGACACCAGTTATACCTCACCCACATGGTTTTCCATGTTTCCAGAAGGCCTCCAGGAAAACCCATGCCTATTGAGGGGTGGGAGGCTCTCTCTTTCAAAGGCACAGGAGAATCCAGCATTGGACAAAGAAGTAGCCACTGAAAACCATCACTCCTGCCCGACTTCCCTTTCCTGTGATCCACTCACTCCCTGCTGCTCCCAGCCTGCCCCCACCCACCTGTGACCCCAGTTCCTCTGCTCCCGGTGCCGCTGCCTGGGATGGAGGGCAGCCGGCCTCCAATTGTCTGAGAGGCCTTAGATTTCCAGCCCCACCAAAGGCCTGCATCACGGGAAAGGCCCGAGATTGACTGGACACAGGCACTTAATCCAGTTAGACCTCCCCCCTCAGAGTCCAAGTTGATTTCCTGATGGTTTCTCTGATTGGCAGAATAAACCCATGTTAATTATGTTAAGTTCCGCCCAACGTTTCAGGTCGATGACCTATGATTGGAGCGAAATATTGATTTGAATATTACTTGCATCAAAACAGTCTTGGGCTTTCTGGTTTTCATTATCTGACTTGGAATAATGAAGCAGTAAATGTTCTTTTCCACTTACAATTACTGTCCACAAACCAACAACAATTTTTTTAAGCGCCCCTCTGCAGTACCATATAATCATGTCCTCGCTGACTGATGTACTGTGGAATGAATTGATGTTTCCGCCCTGAGCTGTTTCTCTTTTACTCTGAGGCACGTCTCTATAAGAATCCATCATATTATTGTGCTGTTCAATGGCAGCGAGAAAGTCGTTGGGCAGGAATGAAAAATATACTCGTGCCTGTCAAAGTCCTCTTGCGACAGATCACAATGAGTTCAAAGGCTTGTGATTGTTTTGAACTCCGACCGATGGATCTTGGAGAAAAGAAAGAAATTGCATTTAGCTAACACCTCCCAGAGTCTCCGTATGTCCCAAAGTGCATCACGGCCAAAGATTCCCTTTGTGAAATATTGTCAAAGCTGTTATATCAGAAACGCCACTGCCAACCTGCACATAATAATGTCCCACAAACAGGAATGAATTTAAAAAAAAATTTAGAGTACCCAATTAATTTTTTCCAATTAAGGAGCAATTTAGTGTGGCCAATCCACCTACCCTGCACATCTTTGGGTTGTGGGGGCGAAACCCACGCAGACACGGGGAGAATGTGCAAATTCCACACGGACAGTGACCCAGAGCCGGGATCAAACTCTGGGACCTCGGGCACCGTGAGGCAGCAGGGCTAACCCACTGCGCCACCGTGCTACCCCCAGCAGGAATGAGTTGAACGGCCAATCCATTTTGTGGTGTTCATTGAGGGATAAATATGCACCCGTAGATTGAAATGAATTCTGTCTGGGCAAAGTGGATGGACCAGATGCCGCCATTTTTGAAAATAGTAGGTTGAGTGCACACTTTGTGAGTCTATTATTATTGGCATGCAATAATAGGTGGGTTCAATAAATGATTCTGCGCAATAATGGCCAGGGCTTTAAGAGGTGTGGGCAACCCCACCCACCACCCTGGGGCAAGCTAGCCTCTCTGACCCTGGAGGCCATGCTCAGAATTCATGCTTAGTATTTTAAAATTTATTTTCTGGGACGTGGGCATCGCTGGCTGGGCCAGCAATTATTGCCCATCCCTCGTTGACGCTTCAGGTGGTGGTGGTGAGCTGCCTTCTTGAACCGCGGCAGGTACACCCCCAGTGCTGGCGGGGAGAGCGTTCCAGAGCCTGGGATGGTGGCCTCTGGCCCTCACTGAGGCAGGCCCGCCGGTCAGTCAGTGGACTGGCAGCACCTCAGTCCCAGCATGGCCCCGAGGAGCTATGCCATCTGATTACACGCCCTCCCCTGTCACCCAGCCCCCTCCAGCCGGGGCCATTAAATTCCAGCCAATGTATCTGATTCTGGACATTCAAAATCTACTGCACTTATGAACTTTGCTCCAGGAATTGCACAAGAAGAAACCAGGAGCAGCTGGTGCCCAGCCCCAGGAATGTGTGGGGAACTGTGAATCAGCTCCCACCGCTCTGTGATGAAACATATTGGAACGTTAATGCAACACCAGCTCCACTCTGCAAATGTCTTTAACTGCTCACATCTGTTCACCCACCTATCAGACAAAAGTGAGTATTTGCATTGTCCGGTGTCACGTTGCAGTCAAATGAAAATCGCTTATTGTCACAAGTAGGCTTCAAATGAAGTTACTGTGAAAAGCCCCTAGTCACCACATTCCGGCGCCTGTTCGGGGAGGCTGTTACGGGAATTGAACCATGCTGCTGGCCTGCCTTGGTCTGCTTTCAAAGCCAGCGATTTAGCCCAGTGTGCTAAACCAGTCCCTGTCTGATGTGGTCTGATGTTTACTGTTGCAACAAACATAAATTTCTGTCAGACGATTCGCACAGAGCTCTGCTGTAGATAAATGCTATGGTGATGTTGTGGGCTCCATCCATCCCTGTGTAAACTCCACCTCATTCAAGACTTCACCACCTACCTCTGTGGCAATAATATTCAGCAACATTCATTGTTTTAAGGGAAGTGCGTCATGTAATCCAGCCTCGGTTTCACTGAAGCCTGGAGCAGAGCGCACGCACACAGCTCTGCAGGCAGGTTTTTCATGGGTCTGGGCAGTGGGCAGTACAGGGAGGGGAGGGGGTCATCTCTCCTGACTGTCTGCCCCTCCTCTGCAGCTATGTTCACTGCAAGGTGTCCCTGGGAAGGGAGTATGTGATGTCTGCACGTATGATTGAGGCCTACCGTGCCCAGTGGGAACCATGGAGTCTGGGTTACCTCATTGACCCTTTTAATCACATTTTGTTTTGAGATTTTGAGTTTTCTTTGAGGTCCTGTTTAGTTGGATGCAGTGTCCCCTTTAATTTATTCCTCAATTTGTTGATTTAGTTTAATTGGTTCCCCAAAAGAAGCGCACATATCTTAGACATATCCGAGATTTCTATCATTGTATAAATGTTCACTTTGCCTTGAATTAATAATTTAACACACAAAAGGCTGGATTCTCCATTATTGGGACTGTGTCCCCACGCCGGTGTCAAAACGGTTGAGTTTCACACAGTCATGGAAGCCCCTGACGAAACCTACTGTTGTGAAACACTTAGCGCTCCGTGTGCAGGTTGCACTGGCAAGGAGTGCCGGTACAATCACTTCTCCTGGGTGCCACAGATGTTCTACACCATGGGGACTAAATGCCCAGCAATGGCAGGCCCACCAGCACGCCTCGAATTCACATTAGCGACAATTCATCCAATTAGTCAGGCATTACAGGACAGATCAAAATCAGAAGCTAGCCTTATCGTCTCAGTTCACCACCTCACAGTGAAACAACCAGAATTTTTGATGGCATTGGCAGTTTCAAGGAAGCTGCAACATCACACTTACAGGAGAATGCAAGTCTGTCAATTGAACTGATAGATTTTGCATGACACAAATGTAAAGAGCTGGAAGACGTAGCTGGCTCAAATTCTAATTCTCCCTGTATCTAAATCAGCCTTTGGGAACTGAGCAGTTTTTAATTCATGTTTCGAACGTATCTTCCGATAATAATTACATTTTTAGCTGGAATGTTTGGTAAACCAATACACACCAACCTATTCATTCTTCCCCATTCTGCACTCTCAGAAGCCAGACAGGGGCTGGATTCTCCATCCCTGGCTAAGTGCCGGGCTGAAACAGAGAATTTGCGGGCGTTTTAAGATGCCGGGTAAAACTCCTGGCTCCTGCACCAAAAATGGCCGGAGAATGCCATGCGTACGGCGACGACCTGCAGCTGTCGCAGCGTAAAAGATGGCGGACCTGACCCGCCATCCGCAACCCCACAGGCCACCCATTGGCCACCCCTGTCCACCCCCACAAGCCGCCCCAGCTTGTGAAAGCGCCCCCCTGCCCCCCCCGGCCAGCGACACGGTTCCGGGTCGACTGTGGCGAGTTCCCGACCGCTCAGAGCACACATCAACCGCGCGGCCGGGAAGTCGTCCATTGGGAGCGAAGCATCGCAGGAGGGCCAGCCGATGACGTGCCAATGCCGTTGCAACGCCGTGCCACATGATTACGCCACTTACGAGGGGGCGGAGCATGGCTGACAGGCATCAAACCGGTGCCGGCCCTGATTCGGGCGTCAGAATGCATTCTCCGCCCGATCGGTGATTACGATATCGCCGTCGGGCAGCGGAGAATCGCCCCCAATGACTTTGAAAACTGCAAGAGACAATGACTAATGTTCACGATAAAAATGCAGCTACAGCATTGCCAGTTGAGAGAAGTTTGTGTTCTAGGTTCCACAGAAGGTACATGGCAGCCAGCCCAGGTGACAAGGATTTGTTCTGAACTGAGGTCCTATGAAATCATTACACAGAATGGTGCAACCATGAGGCATCACTGAGGACAATCCAGATGCATTCCAGCTCCTCAACTGGGCAGCATGGCCGGGCAATGGTTAGCACAGTTGCTTCACAGCTCTGTCACCTTCTGTGGGGATTCTGCCCATTCTCCCCGTGTCTGCTCCGGTTTCCTCCCACAGTCCAAAGATGTGCAGCTAAGGTGCATTGGCCATGATGAATTGCCCTTGGTGTCCCAAAAAGGTTAGGAGGGGTTATTGGTTTACGGGGATAGGTTGGAAGTGAGGACTTATGTGAGTTGCTCTTTCCAAGAGCCGGTGCAGACTCGATGGACCAAATGGCCTCCTGCTGCATTGTAAATTCTATGATGATAAGAACTGCCATTCAGCGCTGTTCATCAAGGACACAATCCAAAAGGCAACCAGGAACGACATCCGAGAAACATAAAAGCATAGAAACGAGGAGCAGGAGTAGGCCATTTGTCCCTTCGAGACTGCTCCACCATTCATTATGATCATGGATCTCAAAGCCATATTCACACTTTCTCCCCATACCCCTTGATGCCTTTAAAATCTAAAAGATGAGCGGGATTCTCTGACGCCCCCCCCCCCCCCCCCCCCCCCCCCGCTGCTGGGTCGGAGAACCGCCGGTGGACGGCGTGAAACCCGCCCCGCCGCTCCGACGCCGGCCCGAATTCTCCAGTGCCGGTTTTCGGACGGGTGCGGGGACCACGTGTGCCATTCGGGGGCTGTTGGCAGCGCCCTCCCCCCCCCCCCCCCCCCGCAATTCTCCGGGCCCCAATGGGCCGCGCGTTCCTGGCCTGTCCCGCCAGCGTTAAATGGACATGGTCCATCCTGGCGGGTCCTGGCTTGGAGGGCAGCTAGCAGAGTCCTCGGAGGTGGGGGGGAGGGGGGGGCATGGGGGGATCTAGCCCCGGGCGGGGCCCCCACAGTGGCCTGGCCCGCGATCGGAGCCCACCAATCTGCGGGCGGGCCTGTGCCGTGGGGGCACTCTTTCCCATTGCGCCGGCCTCTGTAAGGCTCGGCCATGGCCAGTGCAGAGAATAAACCCCCTGCGCATGAGCCAAAACACACCAGCGGATCTGCGCATGCGCCAACTCGCGCCGGCCCACGGCGGCCCTTTGCCGCCAGTTGGCGCAGCGCCAACCCCTCCGGCGCCAGCCTAGCCCCTGGAAGTGCGGAGCTTCACTACACTTTGAGTGAAAAAATCTTTCCTCATCTCAGTCCTAAATGGTTTAGCCCGTATCCTGAGACTGTGTCCCCTGGTTCGAGATTCCCCAACCAGGAATAATCCTCCCGGCACCTAGGCTGTTAGAATTTTACACATTTCAATCAGATTTCCTCTCATCCTTCTTCCTGGAACTCTAGTCAATGTTCTGTTGAGCCAATTTCTCCTCATAGGACAGTCCCACCAACCTCAGTATCAGTCTGGTGAACATCTGCTGCTCTCCCTCTATGGCAATTATCTCCATCTTTACGTAGACAGATCAAAACTGCACTCAATACTGCAGGTGTGATCTCACCAAGGCCCTATATAACCGCAGTAAGACATTTCTACTTCTTAACTCCGTAACTTCTGAATTTATTCCCAATGCCAGTGTCCTCTCCATATTTGCCCACACTGCACATTTAAGGGTCGAGTTGCTGAAGTGTTTCCCTCTCTTTTCATTGAACCATGCAGCATGGTGAAAGAATCCATTTACATCCACTTCCTCTGCTCTTTCCCCCATCAACCTCAAACGTTTCCCTTGCAGAAATATATTGACTTCCCTTTCGAACGGTTACTGTGGCATCTGCTTCCACCCCATTCTTTCAGGCAGCTCATTCCAGCATTCCCTGCATAACACAAGGGGGCGGGATTCTCCGTCCTGCCAGCCGGCCAATGGGGTTTCCCATTGTGGGCAACTCCACGCCGTTGGGAATTCCGCGGGCGCTGCCGGCGAAGCGCAGGGTCCCGTTGACGGAGAATCCCGCCCAGGTTGCAAGAAAGCTGTGTCATAACAATCTAGCGCTTCCACGGTCACCTCACACCTTATCAGCAAAATGCATCACTGGTGCCATTGCAGAGCAGCAGTCAATGGCCAACTCTGACATTAGAAACTGGTCAAGTTCTTTGCCATTTGCCAAAACCCATTCTAAAAACAGCAAATTATTGCCAAATAAATGGCTGAAAGGCCGAGTTAGCACATCCAAAAAGCAAGGCTCAAATTCTCTGTGCATCCATTTGCATTAACTATCGTCTACAACGCACAAGCAAAGTGCCAACGGGCTGACCTCCCGTGATGATCAATAGAACACAATTAATACAAAATGGCTGCTGTTAAAGCCCTACAGGAGGCTCAGGGATCTGCAACCTCAGGTTCTCTGTGGCCTCACCTGGGTACGATCTACCCAGATGAGCCACCCCCTTAATCCTCGGGCTGCCGGGACATAAATACCCCAGCCCGGATGTTGGGCGCCCGTGGGGGACCTTTCAGGGAGGTGTAAACAGTAAGGAAAATAAATCGAAACTTTTCTAGTCATCGCCTCCTCCCAGCTTCTTCCCCGCTGTTACCAGACACCAAAACGACCCTCTTATGGACTGACCTGATGAACACTACACCCCTGTGTGCTTCACCCGGTGTTGCGTTGTTACATTATGTACCTTGTGTTGCCCTATTATGGATTTCCTTTTCTTTCCATGTACTGGTCACTTGTCAGCGACTTTACTGCGACATAAACTGCAAAAGATTTGTAATTTATGATTATATCACTCAAAAATGGCAATAATTTCAATGGTGCGTGTTACTCAAAGCATATTAAATAGTTATACACATGATTCACACAGAATCTGGTCGATGAGAGTCAGGAGGAAATGGCTTCAATTGTGGCTCGCCGCATTGACACTGTAAATGTTTGCAATTGGTCAACACAAGGAAACCTATACCGTGAAATGCAAATCAGAGAAGCACATTGGAAAAATGGCAGAACTTCATTCATAAAGTTTATCCATGAGACTATGCAAATAGTAAACAGTTAAAAAACAGTTCTCAAAGCGGTTAGTCTTTATTACAGCTGTACGTTTGCTCAGCTGATATTGATTTCGCTGCCTTATTGTTTCATTAATAACTGCTAGACAGAAAGAAATGCCTGCGGCTGCTTCACTTCCTCCCACGGTGCCCATAACTCATCAGCGATCGGCTAAGCTGCCTTTCATCTTGCTAAAGTTCTAATCAGCATTACC
The DNA here is from genome assembly GCF_902713615.1 of Scyliorhinus canicula. Classification (NCBI taxonomy): domain Eukaryota; kingdom Metazoa; phylum Chordata; class Chondrichthyes; order Carcharhiniformes; family Scyliorhinidae; genus Scyliorhinus; species Scyliorhinus canicula. The sequence goes on along the minus strand of NC_052154.1, from coordinate 194,178,974 downwards.
GCCTTGGAGGGGGTGCGTATTCAATCTGCCCATTGACAGTGTCCAGTCCGTGGCTGGCTGAAGTCACTGACAACAGCTACTGATATCAGGCGAAGGCGTTGAGGCATGAGAACTATGGGAAAGGCAAGGCAACAGCTGGAACAGCTGGTTCACTAGGCAAGTCTGCAACAAAAGACAACAAATTTACTCTCGTGGAAGTGAATTTGTTTTACAGAGCATGGCGTCATATGGTTTCCATTTCCACCCGGTTTCTCTGCGATGTTAACCGTTTCACTGATGAAGGATACATGACGCAAAGTGAAATTTCGGCATTTTTCTCCAGAACACCTTCACTCCACAATTACACCATAAGACCATAAGGCATAGGAGCAGAATTAGGCCACTCGGCCCATCGAGTCTGCTCTGCCATTTAATCATGGCTGATATTTTCTCATCCCCATTCTCCTGCCTTCTCCCCATAACCCCTGATCGCCTTATTAATCAAGAACCTATCTATCTCTGTCTTAAAGATACTCAGTGATTTGGCCTCCACAGCTTTCTGCAGCAAAGAGTTCCACAGATTCACCACCCTCTGGCTGAAGAAATTCCTCCTCATCTCTGTTTTAAAGGATCGTCCCTTTAGTCTGAGATGGTGTCCTCTAGTTCTAGTTTTTCCTACAAGTGGAAACATCCTTTCCACGTCCACTCTATCCAGGCCTCGCAGTACCCTGTAAGTTTCAATAAGATCCCCCCTCATCCTTCTAAACTCCAACGAGTACAGACCCAGAGTCCTCAACTGTTCCTCATACAACAAGTTCTTCATTCCAGAGATCATTCTTGTGAACCTCCTCTGGACCCTTTCCAAGGCCAGCACATCCTTCCTTAGATACAGACCCAAAACTGCTCACAATACTCCAAATGGGGTCTGACCAGAGCCGTATACAGCCTCAGAAATACATCCCTGCTCTTGTATTCTAGCCCTCTCTACATGAATGGAAGCAATCTGGGCACATTTCTGGTCCTGTGGCCAACTATCATCAATTATGTTGGAAAATAAAATGAACAGCATCTTTATAGTCGACAGCAAACATCCTGAGGCAATTCGCAGGGACATCAACAGTCAAATCTGACCCTGAGTCAAAGAAGGGGGTAGTAGTAAAGGTGATCGAGGCTTGGTCAAAGAAGTAGGTTTTAAGGAGGGGCTTGAAGGAGTGCAGAGAAGGTGAACAAGTTAAGGTCAGGAACTCAAGAGCTTAGCGTCTGGATGCACAGTCACCAATGCTGAAACAAAGAAAGTTATGGGCGCACAAGGCTAGAGCTGAAGGCAAATGCCTGAGAGGGCTGGAGGATCTCAGAGGTAGGGAGAAATGAAGCAATGGAGCTACATGAACACAAAAGTGAGAATTGTAACATGAAGTCTACCTTCAATGACAGCTTAACTCCATGGAAGGAAACCCCAAATTAAACTCGTTGTTGACTTCCACACTGAATATCAGAATATATTGCTTTTATTCACCATTTACAGAATCCCTTTTTATAAAAATAAACTTTTATTCAGGTTTTGCAATGTACCATTGTTAGGAACATCTTTAAACAGGCGCTTAGAAGAAGTAAAATGATCACCTCTCAATTGACAAGATCATCATTTATCAATGAAAGAACCTTTTCAATTTTTCTACCTCGTTTAAAAAAGTCAACCAAAGTCATTTGAGCAATCACTGTAATTAAGTCGCTTAAATTGATGGATGAATATTGTTTTTTAATACTTGACGAGATTATTCAGTTTAAGATGGCCACATTCTGTGAACTATAGCACAGTGAACAATTTTGATTATCGTCACTATTTGAACCAAATCATTTAAGTATGCTACCTCGAAGAGGTTTGGCCACAAGCATGAGCTTTATTTTGCTGTAAAGGACTGATTAAATTTGCAGGCAAAGTTACAAGAGATCATCGAAACATATTTCACTGTATCGATTACATTTGGAAGAGCATTGCTGGCTATATGTTCATTCGTTCCAACTGTTCCTGCAGTGAAGTGCTACACACTGGAATAACATAACCCCAAAAAATATATTTACGGAATGGATCTTTTTGGGCCGAGGTGGGGGAAACGTACTAATTAACTGTTTATTGTGAATATTTTCTTTCAAAGGCAAGATAAAGCCTGCTTAGATGTCGGACTTCAGGATGATATAACTCAAACAGTCCCTTGGGCAGAAACCTGGTTTGAATAACCAAAGCAGACAGCATACCACAAGTTCCTATGAAGACCTTTATTCAAAACAGTTGGAACAGTTCATAGGAGCTGTCCTGTTCGGCAACTATTGTTACCGCTTTGAAAGCAACACCTCTGATTTGCCATTGTATTGGGGGTGGGGGGGGAAGAACACAAGCCACGTATACCAAACATTCGAGACAAGGTCCTTGCAAATAATTGGATAGGATGACTAACAGCAGCCTCAGTGACCTCGTTGTCCGTACCTGATTCCATTTTTTTCCTTGTTCACGTGAACTGAAATCCCATTGACCAATTGGCGATTTTGTTTTCAGGTTTAATGAAGATATTCTTCTTTAACAAAAAGGGGTCCGCTTATTAAGGGCACTGTTTGAGGGAGAGTTTGACATGCGTAGCAATTAAGTAGTCATTTGGTACGACAGAGCTTGAGTATTGCTGAGAAAGGACACATGTCAAAGCTTCGACATGTCTGTTTTTCAGCAATAATTAATGATTAGTAGAGGAAGTAATTCCCTCAATTCAATTTGGGAGAGGCCAAAAGTATAAAGCACTAACTAGTTATCGCTGACCCCCTTCCTTACCATACTTCCAGTGAGAACTCTATGGCCAGCAAGCACCAGCACCAAATAGATGCACTCTTATTTACTCTTCACTATGTTGTACGATGATTCAACTTTTCATTACCAAGAATTACGCGGAGTATTAAAAAACCTTGCCTTTCTCAGCACTGAAGATCTCAAAGCACTTTCCAACCAAATACTTTTTAAGTGTAGTCACTCTTATAGTGTCGTAAATGTGGTGGCCAATTTGCACACAGCACACTCCCACACATTGCAATCTGCTAAATCACCAGATAATTGAAATGCAGCAACAGAGCTGAATGCAAGTTTGGAGTTTGGTCAGTGGAGGAGTTCAGTGACAGGTGGGGAGAGGAGGTGGGTGAGGTTGGGGGGGGGGGGGGGGGGGAGCAGGCAATTGTTTAGCGTAAGGGAAATCATGTGTAACGAATTTATAGGGTTCTTTGGAGAAATAGCATGTGCTGTGGATAAAGGGGAAACAGTGGATGTACTGTCTTCGATTTCCAGAAGGCATTTGATAGAGTGCCACATTAAAGATTATTACATAAAATAACAACTCATGGTGTAGGGGATAATATATTGACATGAATCGAAGATTGGCTAGGAATCAGAGAGTTGGCATAAATGGATCTTTTTTGGTAGGATGAGTGACGTGCAACCTGGATCAGAGCTGGGGCCTCAACCTTTTACAATTTATATTACTGGGACTCATAGCAAGGGGATGAAGGGATTGAAGGTTTGGTTGCAAAATCTGCTGATGACACAAAGATGGGTGGAAAGTAAATTGTGAGGAGGACGTAAAGGAGGCTACAAAGGATTAAGTGGATGGGGAAAAAATCTGGCAAATGGAGTATAATGTGGGGAAATTGCATTTTGGCAATAATAGTGTGAGATTGTAGAGCTCTGAGGTAAAGGGGGTTCTGGAAGTCCTAGTGCATGAATCACAAAAGGCTGGTATTGAGGTACAGCGAGTAATTAGGAATGTGATTGTTTATTTTTTGGGGGGGGATTAATTACGAAATTACGGAGGTTACGGTTCGGTTGAACAAGGAATTGGTGAGATCACATCTGGAATATTTTGAACAGAATTGGTCTCCTTAGACATAGACATAGAATTTACAGTGCAGAAGGAGGCCATTCTGCCCATCGAGCCAGCACTGGCCCCTGGAAAGAGCACCCTATTTAAGCCCACACCTCCACCCTATGCCCGTAACCCAGTAACCCCACCTAACCTTTCTGGACACTAAGGGCAATTTAACGTGGCCAATCCACCTAACCTGCATGTCTCTGGATATTTAAGGAAAAATGTAAATGGATTAGAAGCAGTTCAGAGAAGGTTTACTGGACTAATGCCTGGAATGCACGGGTTGTCTTGTGAGGAAACGTTGGAGAGGTAAGATTTGTATTCACTAGATTTTAGAAGAATGAGAGGCGACTTAATCGAAACCTTTAAGATCCTGAGGGGTATTGACGGATCCTGCGGAGCTGGAGAGGGTCTTTCCTCTTGTGGGAGAAACTAGAACTAGGGGGGTCACTATTTAAAAATATAGGGTCACCCATTTAAGATGGAAATGAGGAGAAATCCTTTCCCTCAGAGGGTTGTGAACTTCTGGAACTCTCTTCCTCAAAAGGCAGTGGAAACAGAGCTGGGTAGATTCTTGATTAACGAGGGGGTAAAAGGTTATTGGCAGGAATGTGGGGTTGAGGCCCGAGGGGCTGAGTGGCACTTTGTTCGTATGATGCTGAATGAGGGATAAATATTTTCCAGGACCTCAGGATAATTCCCGTGTTTTTCATCGAAATAGGGCCAAAAATATTTTTTACACTGACCTGAGAGGGCAGATGAAGTCTCATTTCATGTCAATGCTCCATCAGTATTGCACTGGAATATCCAGTCTTAATGTTTATACTCACACCCTGGGACTTGAACCCAGAACTTATTGACTCAGTAAGAAGTCTTACAACACCAGGTTGTTGGGCAGCAGGGTAGCATGGTGGTTAGCATAAATGCTTCACAGCTCCAGGGTCCCAGGTTCGATTCCCGGCTGGGTCACTGTCTGTGTGGAGTCTGCACGTCCTCCCCCTGTGTGCGTGGGTTTCCTCCGGGTGCTCCGGTTTCCTCCCACAGTCCAAAGATGTGCAGGTTAGGTGGATTGGCCATGCTAAATTGCCCGTAGTGTCCTAATAAAAGTAAGGTTAAGGGGGGGGTTGTTGGGTTACGGGTATAGGGTGGATACGTGGGTTTGAGTAGGGTGATCATGGCTCGGCACAACATTGAGGGCCGAAGGGCCTGTTCTGTGCTGTACTGTTCTATGTTCTAGGTTTGATTCAAACACGAGCTTTCGGAGCGCAGCTCCTTCCTCAGGTGAATGGCGAGGTATGTTCCAGAAACATTTATATAGACAAAGTCAGAGATGCTGGACAATGCTTGGAATGTGAGCATTTGCAGGTAATCAAATCATTGCAGATTCAGGGAGAGGGATAATCACAGGTTAAAGAGGTGTGAATTGTCTCAAGCCCGAACAGTTGGTAGGATTTTGCAAGTTCAGGCCTGATGGTGGGATGATGACTCAGAGATGAGATCATCGGTAAAGTCCCAGATGACCATAGGCTTCTTTCCCCTTTGACAGGGGGGGGGGGGAGCTGACTGGTGGTGGGTTAACCTGAAGATCAGGTGAGGGACAAGGTGGAGCCTTCATGAATAATCTCAGCTGGTGCAGGGATTGAACCCACGCTGCTGGCCTCACTCTGCATCACAAACCAGCTGTCCAGCCAACTGAGCTAAACCTGCCCTGAGTGTTACCAACTGAACAACAGCACAGAAATAGGGCTTCCAGCCCAATAGCTTTACACCAGCCTTCAAATACCTCATGATCCTCCTTCCACTCTAACGGTTCCTGTCCTGCCCCCGTGGACTTCTATTCCCTCCTCCCCGGAATTAAAAGTGTGACACTCGGGAATTTGATCGATGGATCTGACAGATGGTTGGCATTAATTGAGGCTGCAGTGCTAGTTAGAGTAGTAAGGATAGTCACCAAATGTGTTTGAATTTGACTTTCGCTTTTGACTTGTGAAGGAGGGTTAAAGTTATGCAATAAACTCAAATGGGTTCTTTCTGATGGGACTAATGGCTATTCTCGATGTATCAGCAGGCAGTGTGCAATGGATAGAAAATTCAAATAAATTGCAAGTTTGGTTTGATCTTGTGATTTTAAAATGAGCTTTTAGAGGTTAGATATTGCCCCAGACCCCAGCTGCAGTAGTTTCAAAGCTCTGAGAGTACATTTGTATTGATCACCTAACAAACTGTACTTTAAAAATGCATCTCTTACAATGACTATGTAGAAAATGCATTTTTTTGCCCTTTACCAACACTGATAACAATAAAAAAGAACGGCTTGTTTCTCTCGAGTGTATTTCACAACCTCTGGATGTCCCAAAGTCCTTCACAGTAAATGAAGTAGTTTTGAAGTGGGGTCACAGGTGCAAAGTAGCGAAGACAGCAGCCAATTTGCCAACAGCAAGTTCCCACAGACAGCAATGTGACAATGACCAGATAATCTGTTTCTTAAGTAGCATTCATTGAGAGTTGTAGTATTGGCCAGGACACCAGGAGAAAATGTCCATGCTCTTCCCTGAAATAGTGCCTGGAACATTTGACACCCAGCTGAGAGGGCAGATGAATCATGACTCATTCCAAAGACAGTAGCTCTGGCAGGGCAGCATTCTCTTAGTTCTGTATTTACCTATCAGCCACTCACTGTGGCAAATGCTGTTAGAGGTTTTGCAGATATTACATAATTCAATATTTACCCATGAGGCTGCTTTTCACATCATGTATTCATCACTGGTTTTGCATCTCATCAATGTTGTGTTCGCTGTTCGATTTCTAGCAAGGAATCTACCAAACGACTTGTGACTTGTCCAAACCAGGGTCTTTATTGAATCGCATGTGGTAAGATAGCGATCTGTTACAGAGCAAGTTATCATGGAGTTTCTTTGTACTCCCCTGGAACTACCCCGAGGCACGACTGTCCTCTGTACATCTTATAACCCTCTGCAGATCACCGGGTGTGCCCCCACTTATATCTGAGTAGCTTGTCACATGGCCCCTTCTCAAGACCGCATGGTGGGTCTGCACCGCCACCTGCTGGTTGGAGGTCGCGCCACCAGCATCTACAATATTGCTTACAGGCATATCACCACAATCACATTCTCTGTATAATATGTTATTAAGAAATAGGGTCATGTCTAATCAGTTTAATACAACAAAATAGGGATAATTGAGGAAAACAGATCAATGGCATCTATTTGGAGACAAAAACAATGAACCTTAAAGGTTCCTGAACATCTCTGCTGAAAATTGACATTCAATGCTGCTTTACACAACCTCGTAACAAGTTAAAGATGTCATAAGAAAGGCTGGAAAGAGAATAATTAAGGGCAATATTTAGGCAAATCATGATCACAGATTTGAAGCAAATTATGGTACATTTTACCGATACTTGCCTTACAGTTGTGCTACAATCTTCGGGTTGATCATTAGATAAAGGGTCCAGTGTTATGACAGAGCCACGACCATAACAGATATGTGTGCTCAATCAGGTAGTCGGCCAGTACGGACATATGGTTTCATTAATTACAGATTTATACAATTGAACTGTCAGAAATTGCAATCATTTTTTTTCTGTTGCCTTGTTTTCTTTCCATTTCTTGGCAGCTTACTTAATGCAATCCTTGAGAGTTTTACATGTGATGTAATAAAGCAATCTCACAACAATTTGGCTGTAGATGTGGAAGAAATGAGAGGGCATATTGTAAGATTTATCCATTAACATTTTTAAATTATGCATATAATCAGATTTAATTCAAATACTTGAACAATCCTTTCTCTTAAAGGAATATACTATGGTCACTATTATCCTGTAAGATGTATAGTAGCAATTTTCAAGGAAAATTAATGCAAAATATTCCCGTTTCAGTTCTAGGCTGTTAGGAGGCTACAGGGACTATTTCATTTTGTTATACAAATGGTAAGTTGACTGTAAGATAACATTAAGCTGTAGATTTTGAAACTTCAAATATAATTCAGTGGGCAAAGGTTTAAAACACTCAACTTTATTGCACTTACAAGAAAAAGCATGATTACTAGGGTCCCAGCGATTGAGTCAAGCATCCGAATGAGAGCTCCACATCTTGCTTAAACTCGCCTGCCTTTACTGGTTGGGTTTTGCCATTCTCAACTGAGACTTTGTTGGGATGGAGGAAGTGACAATGTCGAGGGTGTGTCAATTTTAATGGGCCTCAGTATTCATGGGTGAGAGAAAGAAAATATTTCTCATTCTGGATGGTAAAACAGGTAAAATTATAAACTTGAACTAAAGGCTTTGAGAGGGTGCTGAAGAGATTTACCAGAAAGGTACTGGGGCTAGGTACATCAGTTACCTGGAGAGGCTGGAGAAGTTGAGGAGGTCTTCCGGCATGGAAGTGGTGGCATCCCTACATCTGGGCCAGACGCTCCAGGTTGGAAATCCCACTTCAAGACCTGATGGCCATGAAAGATGCATTCATAATGTGGCCAAACGGGTTGGTTATCAACCTATAAATCCTTCAAAATGCCTGATTATAGGCGAGAGAGTTTCTTGGTCAGCCAAACTGCAGAAAGCAGCGGCAAATCGCTGCAGTGCTTTGCCAAATATAATTATGGACCAACCCAAGGGAAGTCCATGGTTACCAATGCCCCCTCTTAGGACAGGATACTTGAAAGAGGTGAGAAGTTTGAACTGCCCCCTCAGAGCAGAGAAAGTTAAGGGGAGATTTCATAGAGGTGTTCTAAGTCATGAATGAAAGTATTTAACCTATAAAACAAAAGATCAAAGAACAAAGAACAATACAGCACAGGAACAGGCCCTTTGGCCCTCCAAGCCTGTAATGGTCACAATACACCCTTGGCAAAAATCCCTCAGCACTTCCTAATAATAATAAACTTTTTTATTGTCACAAGTAGGCTTACATTAACACTGCAACAAAGTTACTGTAAAAAGCCCCCAGTCGCCACATTCCAACGCCTGTTTGGGTACACAGAGGGAGAATTCAGAATTCTCAGCTGGTACGGGAATTGAAACCGTGCTGCTGGCCTTATTCTGCATCACAAACCAGCTGTCTAGACTGTCTTGTTATGTTCTTGGCGTAGCATAAGCTACTTCCTTGATGTTCACTCTGACAAAGGAAGGTTCAGACGTGTAGCTAACTTCAACACGTTTATTAAACTATTAACAATTCTCCTACTCGGATTCGCCTCTACTGTTAATCCTTCTATAGCTACTCAGACTGACAAACCAGTCTGCTACAATCCACGTGGTGGGTGTGATGTTGAATCAACCCTGTGTCTGTACTCACTGAGTGTCTCCACTGAAAAGAGGAAGATTATGTGTGTTGTGTCCTTTATATATGGGTTGGTGTAATGCCCTCCTGTGGTAGTGTCACCTCTGTGTATATCGTGAATGCCCATTGGTCGTGTCCTATCTTTACTGACCTATTGTTTGAGTGTCTGTGTGTCATGTCTCTGGTGCTCCCTCTAGTGTCTAGCTAGTCTATGTGTACTTACATTAACCCCTTGTGTATCTACAGTGATGCATAATCACCACATAGACCACTGAGCTAAACCAGCCCCCCCCTTGTGCCGTATCCCTCCATACCCATCCAATCCATCTGTTTGTCAAGATACCTTTTGAACACCGTTAATGTATCTGCTTCCACAACCTCCCCTGGCAACACGTTCCAGGCACTCACCATCCTCTGTGTAAAAACCGTACCTCGCACGTCTCCTCTAAACCGTGCCCCACGGACCTTAAACCTAGGCCCCCCGGTGACTGACCCCTCCACCCTGGGAAAGAGTGCCTTCCCATCCACTCTATCCATGCCCCTCATAATCTTGTAGACCTAGTGGCTGAAGGATTGGTAATCAGAGGACACAGATTCAAGATGATTGGCAAAAGAATCAGAAACATCATGAAGAAACAGTCTCTCTTGGACAGCGAGTTATTGTGATCTGGAACGCACAGACTGAAAGAATGGTGGAAGCAGATTCAATAATAACATTCCAAAGAGAATTGCAGAGTTCTGGAGAAAGTGCTGAGGAATGGGACTCGACCAAAGAATTGATAAAGGTTCCATGGGCACATAGCCTCTATCCAGGCTGCATCATTCTTTGATTCTATGCCCCATTGAAAGGAAAATGTACACACTGTGCACATTGGAGACATACTCTGTGTGGAAGCTCGAAAGTTTTCATCTTCGCATACAGAGATAGTGGAATTTAGTGGCTTTAGTGGACATGGAAGGTATCCAAAAACTCAACCTCGTTGTCTATTATTTGACCCCGTACAACATTCAGAAACAGCTGAGTGATAATTAAAACAGCCACCAGGAACATGTCCAAACTGACATCTTCGAGATGCTGCCATTAAATTTATACAGCTGCATCTTCTTGACAGGATTGGCCTGAAACTCCCTCCAAACAGAATGGAATGTGTATTAATACGCAAGATATTAACACAACAGCAATAATGGTCAGCCTATTGCGGCAAGTTTATCTTGCCGAGGTAACTTTGCCGTCTGTCAAACGGATGTTGGTTATTTTTCCAAAGCTGAGCAGCGTATTGACTGATCAGCAACATGACCGGCATTGTCCAACATGGCCGGCATTGTCCAACATGGCCGGCATTGTCCAACATGGCCGGCATTGTCCAACATGGCCGGCAATGTCCAACATGGCCGGCATTGTCCAACGTGGCCGGCATTGTCCAACCTGGCCGGCATTGTCCAACATGGCCGGCATTGTCCAACATGGCCGGCATTGTCCAACATGGCCGGCATTGTCCAACATGGCCAGCATTGTCCAACGTGGCCGGCAATGTCCAACGTGGCCAGCAATGTCCAACATGGCCGGCATTGTCCAACATGGCCAGCATTGTCCAAAATGGCCGGCATTGTCCAACATGGCCGGCATTGTCTAACATGGCCGGCATTGTCTAACATGGCCGGCATTGTCCAACATGGCCGGCATTGTCCAACGTGGCCGGCAATGTCCAACATGGCCGGCATTGTCCAACGTGGCCGGCATTGTCCAACATGGCCAGCAATGTCCAACATGGCCGGCATTGTCCAACATGGCCGGCATTGTCCAACGTGGCCGGCATTGTCCAACGTGGCCGGCATTGTCCAACATGGCCGGCATTGTCTAACATGGCCGGCATTGTCTAACATGGCCGACATTGTCCAACATGGCCGGCATTGTCCAACATGGCCGGCATTGTCTAACATGGCCGACATTGTCCAACATGGCCGGCATTGTCCAACATGGCCGGCATTGTCTAACATGGCCGGCATTGTCCAACATGGCCGGCATTGTCTAACATGGCCGGCATTGTCTAACATGGCCGACATTGTCCAACATGGCCGGCATTGTCTAACATGGCCGACATTGTCCAACATGGCCGGCATTGTCCAACATGGCCGGCATTGTCTAACATGGCCGGCATTGTCCAACATGCACCAATGCTTAGCTGCCATGCGTAAATAATGCAGATTTATTTTTGCATGTTACATTTGCTTTGTGCACGCAGTCAATGGAATGTATATTGGAGGGATTCTTCCAGGGATGGGCAATTAATTGATTCTATCAGATTACTGCCAAGACGGTGAAAACACAAATCAACCTCCCCTCTCTGTGAGTCAGAAGCTGGAACTTGGTGGCTGACAGAGAGAGAGATCAGGCAAAAACCAAGGCTAAATACTGGAAATCTGAACTAAAAACAAAACTGCTGGAAAGGTGCAGCAGTTCAGGCAGCGTCTGTGGAGAGAGAGGAGCAAAGTCTAAACTTCCTCCTTCAGGTACCGTGCCCGAAGAGAGTTAGCAACCACAGACTCCCGTGGGATTGGTTCATGATGGGTAAAGCACTGCTGTGGTTTCCTGTTGCCCTCTCTGCAGTGTGGCTGTTCAGGAAAATTACCCACTCTTACCACCTGCAATCAGGCATATTGATAGTCAACCTGTTTTGCCACATGAGGACACACCTATCATGGCTATCAAGTCCTGAATTGGGCTTTGACCTAGAGAATTTGTCCTAGATGGAGAGAAGCTACCCACAACATGGTTGGAGACACGGTAGCACAGCGGTTAGCACTGCTGCTTCACAGCGCCAGGGTCCCAGGTTCGATTCCCGGCTTGGGTCTCTGGCTGTCTGGAGTCTGCACGTTCTCCCCGTGTCTGCGTGGGTTTTCTCCGGGTGCTCTGGTTTCCTCCCACAAGTCCCGAAAGGCGTGCTTGTTAGGTGAATTGGACATTCTGAATTCTCCCTCTGTGTACCCGAACAGGCGCCGGAATGTGGCGACTAGGGGATTTTCACAGTAACTTCATTGCGGTGTTAATGTGAGCCTACTTGTGACAATAAATTCTGACGATATAGCGAGGTCATGTAAGTGGTTAAAAATTGACCGGTGGAATATGATGTGAGGAAATATGAGGTTGTTCATTTTGGCAGGTAGAAGAAAAAACAGAATATTGTTTAAATGGAAATACTGCAGAACATAGTACTGAGGGACCTGGTTGTCCTTGTGCACAAAACATGAAAACTTAGCATGCAGGCTCAGCAAGTAATACGGAAAGTAAATGGAATGGCGGCCTTTATTGTGAGCGGGATGGAGTATAAAAGGAGGGAAGTACTGTATTGCTAAAACAGCACAGTTTTTGTGAATAGCTTTGATCCCTTTGTTTAAGGAGGGGGATTAGCTGCATTGAAAGCATTTCAATGAAGGTTGACTGGGCTGGTTCCTGGGATGGAGGAGTTGTGTTCTGAGGAAAGATTGAACAGTTTGGACCTGTACCCAGTGGAGTTTAGAAAAATGAGAAGAGATCACATTGAAACATGTCGGATCCTGAGGGTGCGTGACAAAGGGTACACATGTCACGCTGGAGGCTGGTCCCAACCCCCCCCCCCCCCCCGCCCCCCGCGTGGCCGAGTCTAGCACAGGTCTAGGTTAAAATTAAAGGGTCTCCATTTATGTCAGAGCTGAAGATGAATTTCTTCTCGTTCTTAGTCCTGGAATTCTCTTCCACAGAGAACAGCTCATTGAATAAATTTATGGCTGAGTTAGATTTTGATCAGCAATGGGGTTACAATTCATCAGGGACAGGCAGGAGTGAGGTTACGGCCACAATCTGATCGGGCATCTCGTGGCAGAACAGGCCCGATGGGCTGAATGGCCCACTCTCATTTCATTTCATTTTCATTTCTTGCTCCTATTTCTTGCGTTGTCATGATGTAAACAATTCTTTTGATTGATGAACATCAGCAAGGTTTTTATCAGTCCCTTTTTCTTGGAATCATTCTTTTCCCTCCTACATATTTAGTAATTTTTTAAAAAAGCCGATATCCCTTTCTCTCCAGTACTTTGAAAACAGGAGGCATTGGTTTTTTTAATCACCGTTCTTGTAATTTCCTTCAGCATTTAACTGAAATAAGCTTGTTCGGACAATGCTGATAGTCATTTCCATTGTCTGTAATTATTGTCTGTTTAACCTTCGACTCTTCCACCAGTTTATTACTCAAACGTTTTACCCAGGTGCCTTTCTTTGCGAAATGGACAAAGGACAAATACAAGTTTCTGATTCAACCAAATTTATTTATCAAACAGTAAAACCAGTTACCCTTCTTGAATTATCCCAAAACAATATTGAATGATCTGAAGATTCTTCATACTACCCGAGCGATGGGATCTGCTGAGCTGCGGGTCCGACTCTCTGAGTTTAGGTTCTCAGGACCTTCACCCACGAAGGTGGGTCTCGTAGGCAGCTTCCTCCCGTTTCTGGTCGGTCGCCAATCTTCTCTGCTACCTCCGCGAGCCTTCACTGGGGAGGGACCTGATGGTAGATCTTTATACCCCTCTTTGTGCTTTTCTAGAAAGTTCTCTGGCACTCAGCCAATGAGATCTTGGAGCGAGGGTCACAATACCCAATGGTGTTGCCAATTGCAACCCTGCAAGGCACCAAGAAACCCCCCCCCCCCCCCCCCCAAGGGTCTATTTCTTGGTGTACTGTTTGCACATAACCTGGGGGGTTTAAACTAATTTGTCAGGGGGATGGGAAAACGAGCTGTAGTCCAGAAGCCAGTGTTGAGAGTAGTGAGGTACTGAGGAGGGTATCAAGGTCGCAGGAGTGTACTGGCAGACAGGAAGGTGGGTTGAAGTGTGTCTACTTCAATGCAAGGAGCATCCGGAATAAGGTAGGTGAACTTGGAGCGTGGATTGGTACTTGGGACTACAATGTTGTGGCCATTACGGACACATGGTTAGAACAGGGACAGGAATGGTTGTTGGAAGTTCCGGGGTGTAGCTGTTTCAGTAAGAGTAGGGAAGGTGGTAAAAGAGGTGGAGGAGTAGCATTGTTAATCAAGGATAGTTTAACGGCTGCAGAAAGGCAGTTCGAAGGGGACCTGCCTACTGAGGTAATATGGGTGGAAGCTAGAAATAGGAAAGGAGCGGTCACGTTGTTAGGAGTTTTCTATAGGCCCCCAAATAGTAATAGAGATGTGGAGAAGAAATTGCAAAACAGATTATGGATAGGTGTGGAGGTCTCAGGGTAGTTGTCATGGGTGACTTTAACTTTTCAAATATTGATTGGAACCTCTATAGGTCGAACAGTTCGGATGGGGCAGTTTTTGTACAGTGTGTGCAGGAGGGTTTCCTGACACAATATGTGGCTAGGCCGACAAGAGGGGGGCCACATTGGATTTGGTACTGGGTAATGAACCGGGCCAAGTGTTAGATTTGTTTGTGGGAGAGCACTTTGGAGATAGTGACCACAATTCGGTGTCTTTCACTATTGCAATGGAGAGGGATAGGGCCATACGGCAGGGCAAGGTTTATAATTGGGGGAGGGGTAATTATGATGCGATTAGGCAAGAATTAGGGAGCATAAGATGGAAACAGAAACTGTCAGGGAAAGGCACAAATGAAAAGTGGAGCTTGTTCAAGGAACAAATACTACGTGTCCTTGATAGGTATGTCCCTGTCAGGCAGGGAGGAAATGGCCGTGTGAGGGAACCATGGTTCACAAAAGAGGTTGAATGTCTTGTCAAGAGGAAAAAGGAAGCTTATGTAAGGATGAGAAAACAAGGTTCAGTTGGGTCGCTTGAGGGTTACACGGTAGCAAGGAATGAGCTAAAAAAAAAGGGGTAAGGAGAGCTTGGAGGGGTCATGAGAAGTCCTTGATGGGTCGGATCAAGGAAAAGGCTTTTTACTCTTATGTGAGAAATAAAAGAATGACCAGGGTGAGGGTAGGGACAGTCAAGGACAGTAATGGGAACTTGTGCATGGAGTCAGAAGAGATAGGAGAGGCGTTGAATGAATACTTTTCTTCAGTGTTCACCAAGGAGAGGGGCCATGTTTTTGAGGATGAGAGTGTGATACAGGCGGGTAGGCTGGAGGAGGTACATGTTCTGAGGAAGGATGTACTAGCAATTTTGAAAAACCTTCGGGTCGACAAGTCCCCTGGGCCACATGGGATATATCCAAGGATTCTTTGGGAGGCAAAGGATGAGATTGCTGAGCCTTTGGTTTTAATCTTTGGGTCCTCACTGTCCATGGGGATAGTGTCAGAGGACTGGAGAGTGGCGAATGTTGTTCCTCTGTTCAAGAAAGGGAATAGGAATGACCCTGGTAATTATAGGCCGGTTAGTCTTACTTATGTGGTCGGTAAGTTAATGGAAAAGGTCCTGAAGGATAGGATTTAAGACCATTTGGAAAAATGCAGCTTAATGATGGTAAAAACGGATTCGTGAAGGGTAAGTCTTGCCTCACAAATTTGACTGAATTCTTTGAGGTAACTAAGTGTGTAGATGAAGGTAGAGCAGTTGATGTCGTATACATGGATTTTAGTAAGGCGTTCGATAAGGTTCCCCATGGTCGGCTCATGAAGAAAGTAAGGAGGTGTGGGATAGAGGGAAATTTGGCCAATTGGATAAGTAACTGGCTATCACATAGAAGATAGAGGGTTGTGGTGAATGGAAAATTTTCAGACTGGAGACCAGTTATCAATGGTGTACCACAGGGATCAGTGCTGGGTCCTCTGCTACTCTGATTTTTATCAATGACTTGGAGGAGGGGGCTGAAGGGTGGGTCAGTAAATTTGCTGATGACACCAAGATTGGTGGAGTAGTGGATGAGGTGGAGCCTGTTGTAGGCTGTAAAGAGACATTGATAGGATGCAGAGCTGGGCCGAAAAAAGGCAAATGGAGTTTAACCCTGATAAGTGCGAGGTTCATTTTTTTTTCAGGTGATTCATTTTGGTGGAAAAAAATTTGAATGCGGATTTCAGAGTCAACGGCAGGGTTCTGAGGAATATGGAGGAACAGAGAGATCTTGGGGTACATGTCCACAGATCTCTGAAGGTTGCCACTCAGGTGGATAGAGCCGTGAAGAAGGCTTATAGTGTGTTAGCGTTTATTAACAGGGGGCTTGAGTTTAAGAGCCGCGGGGTTATGCTGCAACTGTACATGACCCTGGTGAGACCACATTTGGAGCATTGTGTGCAGTTCTGGTCACCTCATTATAGGAAGGATGTGGAAGCATTGGAAAGGGTGCAAAGGAGATTTACCAGGATGTTGCCTGGTTTGCAGGATAGGTCTTATAAGGAAAGGTTGAGGGAGCTAGGGCTTTTCTCTTTGGAGTGGAGGAGGATGAGAGGCGACTTAATAGAGGTTTATAAGATGATGAGGGGGATAGATAGAGTGGACGTACAGAGACTATTTCCTTGGGTGGATGTAGCTGTTACAAGGGGGCATAACTATAAGGTTCAGGGTGGGAGATACAGGAGGGATGTCCGAGGTAGGTTCTTTACTCAGAGAGTGTTTCGGTTGTGGAATGGACTGCCTGCTGTGATAGTGGAGTCGGACACTTTAGGAACTTTAAAGCGGTCATTGGATAGGCACATGGAGCTCACCAGAATGACAGGGAGTGGGATAGCTTGATTTTGGTTTCGGACAATGCTCGGCACAACATCGAGGGCCGAAGGGCCTGTTCTGTGCTGTACTGTTCTATGTTCTATAACCTGTCTGCATATATGGCAACGGTGGGAAAACTGGGTGCCAGAAAGTCTAGCTTTATCTGGGGATCCAAAACAATCGATCCATATGAAGAGGACCGATTATCTCCTGATGGCTGATTGACAGGGCAGGTCCAGACATGTCCTGATAGTTTGTCTGCATTCCGTGTATTCGATCTTGGTCAAGTTCGCATTCCCATCAGGCCATTCCTGGAGCTGACTGCGATTTCATTCAGAATGACCATCTTTTAATTTAAAGTGTCCAATTTTATATTGGGCCCAAAATCAGGGCCGCTGCCCATTTTACCCCACAATCCTCCCCAGAGCATGGCTGTGATCCGTGAGCGATGTTGTTCCCACCCGAGGAACTTCATTTTTCAAAGTTCAATTTGTCATTTACCGAAATGGAAAATGGAGCAGTGATCAGCTTTTGAACACAGCTGCCGCTGGCGGGAACTGATTTCAGTTGGCATTACTGTCTGGACTCTGGTACAAATTCTCCGGAATCTGTACAGGAGGATTTCTCTGGATGGTGCAGTAATGTTTAATGAACTGAATAAGAAAATGGACCCTTCCTTGCAACTGCTGATGTGGCGATGGTGGCATTGATGCCACTCCGCGTTGCGACCAATGCAGTAACGAGAGATTTGTTCCATTTAAATTATAATTTTGGGCAAAGGTAATTCGTGCCCTGACGTATCCCGTTTCCAGAGCAACGGTTAATTCAATGTGCACCCAAGCAGAGAAACATTGGGAATGATTTTTGACTTCTGCCTGAGCTGGGAGTAAAGTCAACAGAGCTGGCAACATCAATTCCCCCACCTCGCCCACTTGTGGTGTCAGCGAGTTGTGGGAGCCAAGCTTCGGTTGCCAGGTGTGGGAAGGCAGGAAGTTCAACAACTCCCATGCCAAGGGACACTCAAGAGCTGAAGGAATCCTCAGGGGGCCGCAGAAAGTTACAGAGATATATGGAAGGCAAGGAGGGTATGAAGCGATTCAAACACGAGGATGAAGCTTGTGTATGTCAGGAGGGACAGGGGTAATGGGTAAGCAAGTCATACAAAGATACAAATTAGGAGCAGGAGTAAGCCATTCAGCCCCTCAAGTCTGCCTCACCAGTCAGTAAGAGTGTGACTGATTGGATTGTGGCCCCAATGGCATTATCCTGCCCACACCTGATACCTTGTGCTTCCCTTGTTAGTCACAAATCTACCTTTACCTTAAAAATACTCAACGGCCCTACCTTCACCACTCTCTGGGGAAGAGAGTTCCAAAGACTCACGATCCTCTGAGACAAAAAGGTTCTCCTTATCTTGGTCTTATTTCTAAAATGTGCCCTCGAGTTCTAATCTCCCTCTCACAAGGGGAAGCATTATTTCAGTATTGACTCTGCCAAGCCCTCTCAGAACCTTATGACCGGGATTCTCCAACCCGACGGCAGGTCGGAGAATCCCCCTGGGGGGGGGGGGGGGGGGGGGGGGGGGCACGAGAATCACGCCCCGCCGCCAGCCTCCCTATTCTCCGGCGCCGTTTTTGGGGCGCCGGTGGGATCGCGCCACACCGATCGGGGGATGTTGACAGCCACCCCCCCCCCCCCCCCCCCCCCAGCGATTCTCCGGGCCGCGTGGCCCACGAGTTTGGTCCAGTCCCGCCGGCGTGGATTACTCACATCACACACGGAAGGACCTGGAAGGTAAGTGTGTGGGGGCCGTCCTGGGGGTGGGGGGATGTGGGGGGGGGAGACGACCCCACAAGGGGGGGGGGGGGCACGTTTGTCTGGCCCACGGTTGGGGCCTACCAATCGGCGGGTGGGCTGGTTCCGTGGGGGCCTACTTTACTCCGCGCCGGGCCCCTATAGGGCACCGCCATATTGCCCAGGGGCCGGCGCGGAGCAGGGAACCCCCCGCGCATGTGCGGAAATACGCCGACCGTTCTGCGCATGTGCTGACTGGTGCAGGCCGGTCCCCGCCGGCTGGAGCTGCGGGAACCACTCCGGCGGCAACCTAGCCCCCTAGAAAGGTGAGAATTCCTCATTTTCGGGGACCGTTGACACCGGAGTCGTTGCTGCTGGTTTTCCCACCGGCGTGGGGGACGTAGCCCCATTTTTAGAGAACCTCCCCCCCCAATATGTTTCAAAAAGATCACCTCGAAACTTCAATAGGGCGTCAAACAGTCGGGTTCAGCCCGAGGCAGGGGGAGGGACATAGTTGGAATCATAATCAAAGGCAGGACACGTTACAGCTTCGCCTTTTGTGTTGGAAGCCTTTGTTCTTGGCAATGTTTAGTTGGAGGAAGTTGAGGCACTTTCAAGACTGTAACAACACAAAGGCCTTGACAGGTCAAGAAAGTTAATAGAGAGGTAGAGTTAGATCATCAGTGTACATGGAGAAACTATCCCAGGGTCTTTGGATGATGTTGCCAAGGAACCGTGTGTCATTGAGGCAGAGGAGAGCAACAACAATAGTTCCTCTGCGACTCGGGAAATAACTGCGAACATGGTAAAAGAAGCCATTTCTGGAGATGAGCGAACTATGATCAAATCATTGAGAGTGGGACTAAGCAAAATCAATCTGAGCTGGGCAACGGCAGAGACGCATTGGAGGAGAGTGATACAATTGATTGTATAGAAGGGGGCAGAATGTTCCATAAGCTCCAGAGGAATAATGCACCACGATCATAGTCACAAGAGTACGACATGTGAACCTCTTTAGGGCAACTTTTTGGTTTTGGCCAGTCTGGGGCCGCATGTGAGAGACTCAAACAGAGAGTTGCGAAAGAGATGAACACAGACTAGGAAAGGGGCAACTTAGTCAAGCATTTTGGAGAGGAAAGTATAATGGGATGCTGGTATTCCAGGATTAAGGGGTTAGGAGTGTTTTATTTTCAAATGGGAGAGCTGTGAACAATATCTGTGAAAGGAAGGCAGCGAGGGAAAGATTTATATTGTCCAGGTAGACAATGTGAGGGGTGTCCAAGGTGTGAGCACGAGTCGCCTGATATTCGCTTCCAGCAAAAGCCATATTGAGTCGAGGATGTGAAATGTGGTCTGTGCAGTTTTACTCTGTTTTTTTTAATGTGCTGCAAAACTTGTGGTTATAGGGAGGGAGTGTTTTCTGGGCCCCTCTTCTCCTTCATACTCAAGGTGAGTGGGCCCCTCTTCTCCTTCATACTCAAGGTGAGTGGGCCCCTCTTCTCCTTCATACTCAAGGTGAGTGGGCCCCTCTTCTCCTTCATACTCAAGGTGAGTGGGCCCCTCTTCTCCTTCATACTCAAGGTGAGTGGGCCCCTCTTCTCCTTCATACTCAAGGTGAGTGGGCCCCTCTTCTCCTTCATACTCAAGGTGAGTGGAGCCAGGGCAGGGTGTGGAATTGGATAGTTGGTGTGGAGTTGGCTGCTGGAGGTTAATTAAAACCTCACTGAGATTGAGGATCGTCACCTCAGTTAGAGCTAACCGTATTGGCTCTCTGTTCTGAATTTCAGAATCCGTGCCTGTCTCCTTTGGCGGCCCGGGAAGATTATGGCCATAATTCTCCGGCTGATTCTCTGTTCCCATTGGCAGCACGATCCCGCCCGCGGGTTTCCCGGTGGCGTGGGCTGCCTGGCGGAACAAAGAATTCCGCCCTATGTATCCGGGGGAAGACTGGATTCCTCTGGCTCTTCCTTGAGGTTGGAGTGTTTTTGTTCGGCTTTTTTTCTTTTCAGCTATCGTAATAGAACATAGAATTTACAGTGCAGAAGGAGGCCATTTGGCCCATCGAGTCTGCACCAATGGGAGGGAATTGAGTGGCAGCGTGTACCGAGGTGGGTTTGGTCAATCCTGGACTGATTTGCTGGAGGGAGAGACTGTTTCCCATGCCTCTACATTGTTGCAGCTCTTCCCTTGCGTGGGGGTAGGTTTGATGGGGGGGGGGCACCCTCTTCCAAATGGTCTTATATGGCAGGTTCCTGAGCGTTCTCCTTATTGTAGTTGGGCTTTCCATGTGGAAGCAGTGTTTGTGTCTCTGTTGAGGCAGCTGTCATTTCCCTTCATGCCCAACTTGTGATGGTGGGCAGTGCTGGACGGTGACTAATCCTCCTCGGTCAGTCATGGCTTCTTCCCTTAGGGTTTATTTTTTGTATCTTCCTCTGGGTGAGCAGTGTGCTGCTATAAATCCTGGCCCGCTCCAATGGTCTATGGGAGATTTCCCGTATTGTACCGGGGGGAGTGATTCAGCCCCACCTCCCAGGGCACCAAATTATTCTCTTCGGTGATGGGGTCTCCCCAGCAGGGGCTGTTGTACCTATTTTATAGTGTAAATAGGAATGGTGCACTGCCCTGCGTGTGGTCGGTGAGGTGTGGGAGGGGCTGCGGAGTCGGTCTGGAGCTATTGATTCCTGTGTGTCGGAGTGTGCTGAGCTAGGTTAGATCCGATGCTGTTGTTAGTGTCCTGTTGCCCCCCCAGAGCTGGGATGTCCCTTCCTCGAAGGCATTTATTAGGTACATTCTGAGAGACTGGGTTCTGCTTCTTCGGTAGCTCTAATTTTCTTTCCTAATGTTTTTCTTGGGATGCGTTGATGACACTGATCTTAACCCGAACATGTTGCTGCTGGACCTCACTGTATAAACGTGTGGAATGATGTTGGTTCTGTACTGGGCCTGAGGCTCGGGTTATGTTGTGTTGTGTGATAGTTATGTAAAAGCCCTTTAGAACTGGGGTTCTCGTGTATCTTCATTGTGTGTTTCTCTTTAGGGGTGGGAATAAAGAATCCGTGATTGGTTCTTGCAGGGGTACAGATGGGTCTGGTGTCCAAGGAGAGGAGCTGGTGGGTGGTGCTGGAGCTGCTGGAGGCAAGGGGATATATATTGGTGAACATGCCCCTTAAGGGGTCCTCCCCTTGGCCCACTGTGACGTCCACCACGTCAGCGCCACGCTGGGAAATACCAGTAGTCAATCCCGCTCATGTGATTCCCGGCCCAAAGGACTGGAGAATCACCCGGGCCCGGGGAATATGGTGCCAGGCCCACTAAGTGGATGGCGTGCGTGTGAGAACGCCGATTCCACCGCCAGCGGGAGTGCCAATCTTGTTTTTTTCCCTGACGCCCAATTCACCACTGCATCGGGAACACTGCTACCAGCGGCGAGCAGTGAAGAATCTCACCCAATATTCCAATTGTGGTCCCCAATGATTTGTGGAGGTGTAACATCCCTTCCGTGCTTTTACACTCTATGCTTCTATTAATAAACCCAAGGATCCTATTAGACTTCTTAACAACTATTTTAACTTGCCTGGCCGGCTTCAGAGAATTATGCACTTGAACCCCGAGGTCTCTCTGCTCCTGTATTCCCCTCAATGTTGGACCATTGAGCCTGGATTGTCTCCCCATGTTCCTTCTCCCAAAATGCATTACCTCACGTTTCTCTGCATTGAAGTTAATCTGCCAGGTGTCTGCCCATTTGGTCAACTTGTCAATGTCCTTCTGAAGTTGCTCAGCATCAAGCTCACCATTCACTATTCTCCCTAGCTTAGTATCACCTGCAAATTTAGAGATTTTGCCCTCAACGCCCACCTCTAAATCGTTTATACAAATCAGAAAAAGCAAGGGTTTCAACACTCAGCCCTGGGGAACACCACTTCCAACTCGTCTCCAGTCTGAGAAATGCCCACCTATATCTACCCACTGTCTCCTATTTTTTAACCAAATTCTAATCCATGCTGCCAAGGACCCATCAAACCCAAACATTTCGGATTTGCTAACCAACGTGCCATGTCACACCCTATCAAATGCTTTCTGAAAGTCCAAATATACAACATCCACAGCAATACCCTCATCTACTGCCTGTCTCACCTTGTCAAAGAACTCAATTAAATTTGTCAGACGTGACCTGCCCAGCACAAAGCCCTGTTGCTGAGCGTTTTCTTTTGCTTGCTGTGCTGTGTCGTGTTTTTTGTGGCTCTGTTGCACTGTTTGTCAAAACGTGAAACCTTAATAAGTATACTTTTTTGAAAAAGCAACGTTTGGGGAATGCGCAGAAGGTTGGTCTTTGCAGAGAGAATGGGCAGGTTTACAGTTAGTGCCAGCACCCAAGTGGTAAACCTATTTCAGATCTCCCGCAGATCCTGACTGACCTCGTGTGTATTTCCTGCAAGGTCTGTGTAGCCACCTGGGGTGGCCACGTCCCAATTACAAAGTGGACACTTGCAGAGAATGCAGGGAAAATGGACAATTCTGAGAAAGCAAGCAGGAGCAAGGCTTGTCTGTTGATTGGAGTTTGCAGCTCCCAGACAAGACCGATACTGCAAAGCCATTAACATACTAATGAGCAAGGGCAGCACGGTGGCCTAGTGGTTAGCACAACCGCTTCACGGCGCTGAGGTCCCAGGTTCGATCCCGGCTCTGGGTCACTGACGGTGTGGAGTTTGCACATTCTCCCCGTGTCTGCGTGGGTTTCGCCCCCACAACCCAAAAATGTGCAGAGTAGGTGGATTGGCCACACTAAATTGCCCCTTAATTGGAAAAAATAATTGGGTAATCTAAATTTATAAAAAAACATACTAATGAGCCATCTCCGGGGACACAAGAGAAACATTTAGGTAAACTATGCTAAAGCAGACACCCCGGCGCCAGAGGAGACTAGAACAAAGCCGGCCAACGGCCACCTAGGGCCCTCCCAGCAATCAGGGCAGCCACCCCTTTATTGGAGGAAATCAATACCAATGATCAGGATACGGTCCGATTAATTGGGGCCAAGTTCAAGGCCCACCCAAAAGTGCGCGAAGCCCCCTTTGGGGTATAAGAAGAAGCCCCCAAGAGAGAATCGCTCTCTTGGCCTTGACTCTCAGCGAGGAGAGACCTGCCTAGCAGCTGCACCAGAACAAGTCAGTCCAAAGTCAACGCACGCTATGAGACAGACGCTCCTAGCTACTATTCCGTACCAGCTCAACCCCAGCAGCCTCAGAACCGGACAATGGCCATTGATCCTCTGACTGAGTGGGCGTCCGAAGCTAAGTATAGGCTTTAGTAGTAGTGATAGTTTAGTTGGTAGAGTTGTGCATGAGTATATTTGACTGTGTGTGTAAATAAATGAGCATTGATTTCGAACTTACTAACTGGTGTGTCGAGTCTTTGATCAGTATTCAGTTTTGAACCTTGTGGTGGTATCAGAAAGATACCCACCGACTCTTGAGCAAACGTAATTAGAATTAAGGAAGGTGACCATATTAACCGCCATAAACAGAGCCAATTAAAGAGAGAACTCAACGAGCAACATCTGTTTTTGCTTTCATTGGCCGCTTTCTTCATTTGACGGTGCCATGGGCTTTGACCATTCCTTCACCGTGTTTGTGCATTTGCTGCTAAAGCGCATTAAAACAACGACAAATGCGTCCTTAGGATGTCGGACCTCACCAACGTCAGCAGTGGAGAGAGACGGTCCCGCGCTGATTTTTTTCAGTCACCTTTTTATTTTAAACTTTCTTTCATCCTCGTTGTTCTCTTGCCCTGTGGGAATATAATTTATTTTAGCTCACTGATAACAAGTCCTCCAGTTGCCGGCATCATTTAAAAAAAAACTAGCTTGGAGGCAAAAGAAAGTGGAGAAATAAAGAGCGGTAGTATTTTTCAAACCTTTATATAATGAGATGGCTCCAATCTCGCTGATGCAGGAAGCAGGCAGCTCACATCAGATGTAATTTCAGTTAGTGCATTTTATAAATCATTACATCACTTGCAGGGATGAAGGGTCTGCTTGTCTAAGATCTCTGTGCAATTTGTGCATTTTCCTATTGCAATGTGGGTGTTGTATTCTGCATACATTCCTGCACCCTACACTTCCATCTTCTGAACAATAAAATGCTTTCTTTCATTCTTTCTCAGCTTCTGTGAATAGATCTCTGTTGACAACAAGCCCTGCTCTCACCGTTTAAGAATTTCAAAAATTACAGTAGGTCAATGCATCGGTTGATCAGCATTATTTTCAATAGACTCTTGAAAGACTGTGTTTAATAAACTGTGGTTTGGTGGTTTAATGCAACCATTCGCTGGCTTGTATATTAAACATACTTCTTGCGACAGAAAATAAACATTGCTTGTTAAACTGTGTGTTTAATCTACCATCTGCCACACAGTCAGGTGGCAGAACAGTGGCACAGGAAATGTCACACTTTCTAACAAGGAGCCACAAGATTGTTAACAACATTAATGCTTGTTCAATAGCAGGGTCCATCTGATTTGCAGATATTAGAGGAAACATATCACCAACCTCCTTTATAAACCAGCCTCTTATTCAGTGATCTCCAATGGCAGCCTTCCATCTTCTAAGATGATGGGCAGGATTCTCCCATTTTTGGGACAAAGTGGGGCGGTGGACCATTCCAGTGGCGTCTGCCCGCACCCCCCCCCCTCCCCCCACCCACCCCAACCAGAATTGCAGGATCGCGTGACAGTCTCAACATTTAGAAGCCAATTCATTTGGTTTTTACGACAATTGACAATGGTTCCATGGGTCTTTTCATTCTAGATTTTTTTTAAATTATTGATTTCAAATTGGTGGGATTCAAAGCCAGTCCCCCAGAGCATTACTCTGGGTCCCTGGATTACTTTGCTATGATAATGCCACTGTGCGTCACTGCCTCACCTGGGAGTAGAAGTAGGCCACTCGGCCCATCGAGTCTGCTCCGCCATTCAATCATGGCTGATATTTTCTCATTCCCATTCTCCTGCCTTCTCCCCATAACCCCTGATCCCCTTATTGATCAAAAAACCTAATTATCTCTGTCTTAAAGACACACAGTGACTTGGTTTGCAGTTGTGCCCATTTCCAGTGTTTGATGAGCTTGGGCAATATAGTAGCAGAAACCTGGACCTTTTCCCATGGCAAGCAAGTCAATAGCTTTGCTAAGCTCTTCCACTGTGGCTTCAATATCCAACTCTACCATGACAGACAGATCATGGTCTCTAGATCTTCCTTGGTGACAGTGTTCTCCCTGGAATACAGCTGAAGGTAACGTTCCACCTGACTCTCCAGATGTTTATTGCAGTCGGTGATGACCTCCCCTGTATTTGTTTTCAATGGAGCCATTTTCTCCTTCCTGATGGACCTGTTGCCTTTTTGATCCATTCATACATATCCCTGACTGTTCCTCTGTCGAAGAGCACCTGGATATTATGGCATAGTTAAAACCTGTAGTGGTTGACACACTGCCGAGCAGTCTGTTGGCCTGTCAAGTGCTCTCAGTCCAGTCAGAGTCACTTTGTTCAGATCTCGCTTGTAGTTGATGAAAATCATAGAATCATAGAATTTACAGTGCAGAAGGAGGCCATTCAGCCCATCGAGTCTGCACCGGCTCTTGGAAAGAGCACCCCACCCAAGGTCAACACCTCCACCCTATCCTCATAACCCAGTAACCCCACCCAACTCTAAGGGCAATTTTGGACACTAAGGGCAATTTATCATGGCCAATCCACCTAACCTGCACATCTTTGGACTGTGGGAGGAAACCGGAGCACTCGGAGGAAACCCACGCACACACGGGGAGGATGTGCAGACTCTGCACTGACAGTGACCCAAGCTGGAATCGAACCTGGGACCCTGGAGCTGTGAAGCGATTGTGCTATCCACAATGCTACCGTGCTGCCCATTGGACCGGTTGTACATTGAACATAGAACATACAGTGCAGAACGAGGCCAATGACAAGTGCCAGCCATCACAGTGATGTTTGCCACAAACCAGTCAACTGTTTTCTGCTCTTGCTTCCCATGTGCTAAGAGAGCAGTTTTATTTGGTGGCTCAAAATATGTTCCATTTTGCTCTGCACTTTGGTGCCAGTCTGCCTCAGAGCACTTGTTCAATCGAGTTGAGGAAATGTTGTTTTTATCCAGGTGGGCAGTATGGCTGATGCTGATTCGAGAACAGCATTTCCGCTTTGCATGAAGAAACTTTGAGGGCTGTAACCTAACCTTCTGGCATATCAGAGAGTGATGTGCATGGCAGTCAGTGCTGTGGTAGCTGTGTGTATTGGGAATGGTGCAGAGGGAGAGTGACGTCTTCTGACAATTAGATCCGGCTGTTAACAATGTCCTGACCTCGGATGTCTCCAAGACACTTGGTGGCATGGTTTATCCTGAAAGAAGTTATTAGTTACACAAAGATCTCGGCAAAGCTCAGGTGGTCTCTCTCCATTGTCATTTATCTTTCCCAGACCATAACGTATTTTGCAGAGGTGTAGACATCTACATTCATGCCTTGGTGACGATAATGCTGAGTGGATCACCAATTTTTTATGTTACCCGCCCAGATCCCGTTAAACACCATTCAACAGTGAACGGAAAAATCCACTGGCCTGAAAATTGCACACATGTGAAGAATTGGGTTGAAAGTTCTTGCTCTGCATGTTTAGTGACGTTTGACACCTTGCTCTTATAATTCCCATCCTGATTTCCAAATCTCCCCATGTCATTGCCCCCCTGCCTACCTCTGTAATCTCTTCCAGTCCTATAACCGTCTGAGATATCTGCGTTTCTGGATCTAGATGTTCATAGTCCAAGGTAGGAACCTTTGCTCAATTTAAATTGAAGGGAACAGCAGCACAGGTCAAATGTGAAACGGATGAAAGTGAGTTCCAGCCTGTTTTGACCAGGAGAGATATAAAACAAGCTGCTTATTCCCTTACATCCGTTTTACATTTTCGCACAAAGTCAAAATTGTGTCACAGGAAATGCCCTTTCAAACATACAAGCAAAAATACAAAAAGGAAGTAAATTATCTAAGTTTTTTTTTTCTCTTTCATTTTCTCTTCCTACCCCCTTTCCCTTATCGTGAAGGTATTGGGTTCCTCCTAAACCAGACATCTGAACCAGACCAGGGGCACATTCTTCAATCAGTCAGTGGGATATTCAACCATGAAGAGTGTTGTCGTGCGAGACACAGCGACGAGGCAGTAACAAAGGAAAAACTTTATATTACTCGACACAGGCAGTGACCCAAGGCCGGAATTGAACCCAGGACCCTGGTTCAGTCAGGCAGCAGTGCTGACGACTGAGGAGGGATTGACGAGACTGGACCTGTATTCTCCGGATGTTTAGAAGAATGAGAATTGACCTCATTGAAACAGACAAAATTCTTACAGGGCTCTCAGTGGTTAGCACTGTTGCTTCACAGCTCCAGGGTCCCAGGTTCGCTTCCCGGCTTGGGTCACTGTCTGTGTGGAGTTCACACATTCTCCCTGTGTTTCCGTGGGTTTCCTCCGGGTGCTCTGGTTTCCTCCCACAAGTTCAGAAACATGTGCTTGTTAGGTGAGTCGGCCATTTCTTCCTCAATGTACCTGAACAGGTGCCGGAATGTGGCGACTAGGGGCTTTTCACAGTAACTTTAGTGCAGTGTTAATGTAAGCCTACTTGTGACAATAAAGATTATTATTATTAATAGATGCGGGATGTTTCCCCTGGCGGGGGGGCCTGGAAATAGGGGACATAGTCTCAGAATAAGGGGTGGGCCATTTACAACTGAGATTAGAATGAATTCCTTCAGTCAGAGGATTGGGATTCTTTGGAATTCTTCACCCCAGAGAGAAGTGGAGGTTCTGGCATTGAGAATATACAAAGCAGAGGTCAGTAGATTTCTATATCCCAATGACGTCAAGGAATACAGGGTTAGCGTGGGAAGATGGCGTCGAGGTGGGAAGGTCAGCATGATCTAGTTGAATGACAGGGCAGGCTCGAGGGGCCGAATGGCCCACTGCTGCTCCGATGTCCCCCTGTTCCTAGTCACATATAGCAATCCTGGTTGGTTTTTCCACTCCCCCTGACACACTTTCATCAGCAGTGACCTGTATTCATAGAATTTACAGTGCAGAAGGAGGCCATTCGGCCCATCGAGTCTGCACTGGATCCTGGAAAGAGCACCCTACCCAAGGTTAACCTCTCCACCCTATCCCCATAACCCAGTAACCCCACCCAACACTAATGGCAATTTTGGACACTAAGGGCAATTTATCATGGCCAATCCACCTAACTTGCACACCTTTTGGACTGTGGGAGGAAACCGGAGCACCCGGAGGAAACCCACGCACACATGGGGAGGATGCGCAGACTCCGCACAGACAGTGACCCAAGCCGGAATTGAACCTGGGACCCTGGAGCTGTGAAGCGATTGTGCTATCCACAATGCTACCGTGCTGCCCTGTAGTTCAGCTCCTCCTCAGCACCGTCTTGGTCTCTGAGATTAGCTGCGTTTTATTTGATATTGCACTGTCGTAGATTTCTCCTTTGGGCATTTTTAAAAAGCACAGATTTTATAATCCATCTGAAGTGTGATTGTACCCAAAGTTAGTTGTGCAACAATACTAACAGCCCATTCAGCAAATATTGTATCTGGAAGTTACATAAATCAGTGAAGCATTGCACAATAATTGTTAATTTGATCAAGTTTGGGACATGAAAATCTGATTGCATTGAAGAATGCAAAATGAATAGAGAACCTCTGGAGGATTTTGCTGCATCTATATCAGGGTTGTTTAGGATAGTCTCTTACCTCACTTCCTGTCAACTTGGGTGGACATAATCATACTAAACCCTGACCTTGACATCAGGGGACGACTAATACAGAAATACAAGAGTAAAGCAACTGGAGCGAGACAATCAAAGGAAGGTTAAAGATCCCTTTCCACTGTTTCCTCTGTAACTGATGGTTTATTCAGATGGTTTGCACATAAATTTACGTTATACTGAAATTACAAACGGGTTTGTGCCTCTTTCCAGTGCTTAACATCTCACTGGACGGAATAAAAATGGATAATAGATGTTTAATTCAGATTTCTGTTTTCCCTCTCCAGTTCTGAAAAAGAGCCATATTGGGCTTGAAACATTAACTCTGTTTCTCTCTCCACAGATGCTGCCAGACCGGCTGAGTCTGTCCAACATTTTCTGTTTTTATTTCAGATTTTCAGCTTTTATTTGTTTTTGTGGTTTGCTATTTTCACAAGGGTTACACTTCCAATTGATTAATGCTTCTGTTAAAATAACTGATGGAAGGAAGTCAGGTGTGTGCCTCCGTTAATGCCAGCAATAGTCGCTTCTGTCCAATGATTTCAAAAATAATAGATGATATTCTACTTTTTACAAAATGACGCAGCACTCTATACCGGTTCTCCAAAGCTGGGGGGCGGGATTCTCCGAGACCCCGCGCTGAAATCGCAATTGGCGCAGGGGCGAAGAATCGGCGTCGATGCCGAAATCCGTCCCCGGTGAATCGCCATGAATCGCACGCAAGCTGTCTACGTGGCGCGGGTAGGGGGCCATTGACAGAGGACCCCCACAGTGTGGTTCGAACCATGTTTTGCCTGTCGGGAAGGGCCCGTGGCGGCTGCGGACTCAGTCCACGGCTGCCCTAGTGGGGAGTTGGGGATCCTTCACCGGGGGGGGCGGGGAGACCTCACAGACGGCCAGGCAAGCGATCGGGTGACACCGATCCGCGGGCGCGCGCGGTCTCGGGGGGGGACCTGCACTCCTGGTGCCGCTCCGCAGGCTGAGTCCGCCATGTCGCACGAGGTGGCCGCCGTCGTGCGCATGCGCGGACTCCTGACTGGAAGTGCAGGGCCTCATATCCGCAGCCAGAGCTGTGAGGAGCACTCCGGGCCCCTGCTAGCCCCCTGCAGGTAAGAGAATCGCTCTGGGCTTTCTTAAGGAAAGGGACGCTGGCGTTGGGGCATAGCCCCATTATTGGAGAATCCCGCCCAGGGTTTCATATTTTACACCAAACAATTCTTTCGCTCTCTCTACACATAATGCACAACATAAACCCAACAGCTGAACCACTGCGTGACGTGAAAGTTGCCATGAAAGCTGCCCAAAGGAAAGGGGGTTGCCACACAAATAAACATGAATCAACTTAAGAAAATCAAACTGCTTGTGACAATGGAAATCTACGAGCTATGACTGAAGGGATCAAGAGGGTGCATGGCCTAACTTCACCAAAGTTACCCACCTGAAGTCGGCAGATGGGGAAGTACTTACCAGCAGAACTAAACAGTTATCCCGCTTGACGGTGTGTGATATGCCAACCAGCTAGTGGCAATAGAGGTCTATCACATGACTCAAGACACCCGCCAGTTGGTAGTATGACGTTTGAGAGGGTAGTCGCACTTAGAGTAACTCCAGGAGAATTCTCTGAATTCATTTAGTAGCCATCGCCTGTATTATAGTTTGTTAGTTATTTTTCCAGGTGTTTGTTAATAAATCATCTTTCTAGTTAAACAACTAGATATTCTGTGTACATCAATATAACAGTTATATCACAGAGCACAACAGGCGAGACTCTACAACGGTCTGTACTCCTGTGAGATGGACATCACCCTCAGTCCACACTTTATTTTTATTTTTTTCTAAATTTAGAGTAACCAATTAATTTTTTCCAATTAAGGGGCAATTTATCGTGACCAATCCACCTACCCTGCACATCTTTGGGTTGTGGAGGCGAAACCCACACAGACACGAGGAGAATGTGCAAACTCCACACGGACAGTGACCCAGAGCCGGGATCAAACCTGGGACCTCGGCGCTGTGAGGCAGCAGTGCTAACCACTGCGTCACCGTGCTGCCCTCAGTCCACACTTTATGTGGACTGTATGAGTTAGATGGAAAACTCTCTCATTTGAGCTTGAGAAGGCCAGGGACTGCTGAGCAAACAGAAAGACACCCAGCAAGGATGGAATCATAGAATTCCTACAGTGCAGAAGGGAACCATTCAGCCCATCGAGTCTGCACTGATCCACTCCGCCTATACCCATAACCCAACCTACACATCCCTGGACACTAAGGGGCAATTTATCATGGCCAATCCACCTAACCTGCACATCTGTGGACTGTGGGAGGAAACCGGAGCTCCCGGAGGAAACCCACGCAGACACGGGGAGAACGTGCAAACTCCACACAGTGGGTTCATGCAGAGATTCCCCGGAGGCAAATAATAAAAAATCCAATCCCTAGTCCCAATCTCTTGGATACTCATGGCAATAGTCCCTAATAATGGTTTTGAGAGCCTGATAATATCTCTCCAAAGCTCCCTGAGTTTTTGGATGATAGGCTGTCGACTTTAGTTGCTTAGTACCTAAACTACAAATTAAGTCTAAGAAAGTTTTAGACAGATTGTACTTCTACGGGTAGGCCTTAGCGTGTCAAGAACTGTGCCAACTTTTACATGAAGACCTTAGCTGTAATTATTCTTAAAGTATAGCTTCCAGAAATCAGGTGGTCATATCCATGATGGTAAGAATGTACTGATGCCCTGTCTTCCTTTTAGGCAATGGGCCTACACAATCTACCAATACCCGATTAAATGGTGATCCAAACACTAGTAAGGGTATTAAAGGCTGTGAACCAATCACTTGTTGTGGTTTACCTATTACCTGACAGGTACACAGTTTCTACAAAATTGTACTACATCCTTATGCAGTCCTGGCCAGGAAAATGCCTGTTGACTGATGCCTGAGTTCCCTGAATTCCCACATGTCCTACCATTGGTATCTCATTTGCTACCCGCAGTATTTCCCGATGATATTTGGGCGGTACCACTATCTGATCAACAACTGTCTGTTCCTCGTGCACGGATCTATCAGGATTTCTCTGCTTCCTCATCATAATTCCTTTCTTAATCTAATAGCGCTCTGGAACCCCTTCAGCCTCAATGTTGGTGAGAGTTGACTGTGCTAATCTATGTAACTCTGGCTTTACCTCCTGGGCCCCAATTAATGAAGTTCTACCAAACGCCTCCTCTGAATTATCCTCGACCTCAAGGATAGTTTTGGCTATTCTAAAAACTGATTGTGGTGTGACTTCCATCTCTGGCGGTGGACTTTGTTTAGCCGTTGCCCTTGTCACCACACATGGTAGAAAAATATCTGGAAAATGTTCCTGTACCTGTTCTGTCTCCTTATCTTCTCTTGGACTCTTTAATCATGGGTGAAGCTATAACCTTCAAATTGTTCCCCAAAAGTAAGCCTACTCCATCCACTGATAACTTCTTAACAACTCCAAAAACTACTGGACCTGATAATAAATCACATTTTAATTGCACTTTATACAATGGGACTGGTATATAATCTCCACGTACCCTGGGGCAGCAGGGTAGCATGGTGGTTAGCATAAATGCTTCACAGCTCCAGGGTCCCAGGTTCGATTCCCGGCTGGGTCACTGTCAGTGTGGAGTCTGCACATCCTCCCACTGTGTGCGTGGGTTTCCTCCGGGTGCTCCGGTTTCCTCCCACAGTCCAAAGATGTGCGGGTTAGGTGGATTGGCCATGCTAAATTGCCCGTAGTGTCCTAATAAAAGTAAGGTTAAGGGGGAGGTTGTTGGGTTACGGGTATAGGGTGGATACATGGGTTTGAGTAGGGTGATCATTGCTCGGCACAACATTGAGGGCTCAAGGGCCTGTTCTGTGCTGTACTGTTCTATATGTTCTATGTATCGCATTTACTAACACCTTAACTTTCATTGAACTCACAGTGGGGAAAACCAAACCTCTCTCCAGTAAGAGAGTTTGCATAGCACAAGTGTCCCTTCAAATAGTTACGAGTTTGACTATATCATTAGATGAAAATGGGGTGATTTTGTTCCTCAGGGAAAAACCCTGCATAGCTCCCATCTATCTCATTTGTCACACCTCCTCCCACAGTAGCGTTTGCCTCAGGTCTTCTTGTTCTCATTAGAGCTGCAATCTGCCCTGTACTATTCCCCACTTTTCAGAATCCTCCATATGAACCCTAACCAGTCCCCATGGGCTTTCCTCTCAACTTCCAACATGCTGAATGAACGTGTCCCACTTATTGCAATGATAACAGCTCAGTTTTCGAGTCTCACCTCCACTCTCAGTATCTTCCTTCCTGGTCTGAGGAGGAGATCTTTGAGCATTCCCAGCTATCCATTCGTTACCTTGGCTACCTGCCTTCCTCTCACTCTCCCACTTCTTATCCTTTTCAAAATTCAGGACAGCACGGTAGGACAAGTGGCTAGCACTGTGGCTTCACAGCACCAGGGTCCCGGGGTCGATTCCCCGCTGGGTCACTGTCTGTGCGGAGTCTGCACGTTCTCCCCGTGTGCGAGTGGGTTTCCTCCGGGTGCTCCGGTTTCCTCCCACAGTCCAAAGACATGCAGGTTAGGTGGATTGGTCATGTTAAATTGCCGTTAGTGTCCAAAAATGTTAGAAGGGGCTATTGGCTAACGGGGATAGGATGGAAGTAAGGGCTTAAGTGGGTCGGTGCAGACTTGATGGGCCGAATGACCTCCTTCTGCACTGTTTGTTCTATGTCTATGCTACGCTATGTTAAAATTATGAGGGTGATGGAACAATAGTTTAAATTTATGGATCAGGTCATAATTGCTACATGTCTAGCGGTCATAACTCTCTGGTCTTCAACATGGGTTCTTGCCGCAGAAAGTAGTGAATTCTTCTAAGAGAATAATTTCTCACAGAACCTCATATGTAGATTCAACTCCCGATCTTCATATCCACTCCTTTCCTGGCTGTTCCCTGAAATTCTGATACTTTCGCCTATATGCCTCAGGAACAAGTTCATATGCACCTAGAACAGCTTTTTTTTTAACTCGTCACGATCCTGAGACACCTCGCTCTGACAGGGAAGGGTAAAATTTGTGTGCCCGCCCCCTCAATTTACTTTGCATGGGTAACGCCCACTTTTCCTGTGGTCACTCCAATGGGGTTGCTAGTTTCTCAAATGTCATGAAAAATGCCTCTATTTCCTTTTCGTCAATGCCAAGATGCCCAGGTGGCATCTTGCCCATGCTGGGGATAGGGCCAGGGGGTGCCTTGTCCATATGAGGTGGGGTGAGGGGGGCTTGGGTACTCCCTAACTGGTAAGTTGGGGCTATGGGGGAGGCCCACAGGCGGCGGTAAGGGTCCAGAGAGCAGGAAATGGGTCTGAGTGCGGCCTCGACGGGGGACTTACCGCTGAGGCCTGAAAAAGAATGAGTCTTGTTTAAAAGCGGGATCGTTCTTGGCGCTGCAAGTGCCAGGATACACACTGCTAAACATGCCCAAAATTGGACTTTGTTTCTTTTCCATTAAATCACGCCCTTAATGTGGAAACATTAACCTGAGTAAAACTACGCAGACTTTCCAACCTCACCGATTCATTCTCCGGATTCAGGTTGGAGGGTGACCCAGCGTCCTGTCCACCGGTATGAGCCAATTAAGGTGTCCTTGACTCGGAGAGATTCTCTGCTTTCGCCATAAGATTTTCAAACCGGAGATTTGGGGTGGGATTCTCCGCGAACCGGTGGGGCGGGCCACTCCGGCGCCAAGGAGTGGCGTGAACCACTCCGGCGTCAGGCAACCCCAAAGGTTCGGAATCCTCCGCACCTTCAGGGGCTAGGCCAGCGCCGGAGTGTTTGGCGCCCCGCCAGCCGGCGCGGAAGGGCCTCCGCCGGCTGCCGCAAGTTGGAGCATGCGCGGGAGCACCATCGTGTGCTGGCGTAATTCCGGCGCATGCGTAGGGTTCTTTTCCGCACCGGCCATGGCGAATGTTGACAATGGTTGGTGCGGAAGGATAGAGTGCCCCCACGGCACAGGCCGGCCCTCAGGTCAGTGGGCCCCGATCACGGGCCAGGCCACCGTGGGGGCACCCCCGGGGCCAGCTCTCCCCGCCCCCATCCAAGGACTCTGCAGGCCAGGCCGAAAACGGGCTGCCACTCGGCCTATCGCGGGCCGGAGAATCAGCGGGGGGGGGGGGGGGGGGGGGGGGGGGGACCGGTGCGGCGCGATTCCCGCCCCCGCCAAAACCGCAGCGCCGGAGAATTCGGCAGCCAGCGGGGGCCGGAGAATTTGGCCGCCAGCTGGGGCTGGATTCACGCCGCCCTCCGGCGATTCTCCGACTCAGCGTGGGGTTGTAGAATCCCGCCCCAAATGTTCAAAAGTTGGTTCAATCTTTATTCTATTGCCAAGACAAGACCCTGTGATCAACACGTTTGCGATGAACAGCAATTAAAATTTGTGTTATTTTCTAGTTAACAAAAAATATATTTTTTAAGAATTTCTTCTCTCTCAAGTGGCTGAATATTATTTTTCCTTCTTCTGAAGCATCTATAGGGGGCGAAGGGATTTATAAAATCAAGGACGGTATAAACGCATTCACTTTTTAGCATGATATGAGGTCACATTTTGTTCCTTTACTGACATTAATGACTTTAAAAGATGGAATAAATTGCCAAACTCAATAATAATGCAGTAGTGGCTTTGAGACATAATGATGGAGTTGGTCAATGCTATATATCCAAGGATATGTCCTATCGAAAGGACAGGCAGATGGGCAAAGAGGGCAGGGTTCCATTGTTAGTAAGGAAAGAAGTTAAATCGATAGCAAGGATGCAACATCGGATTAGAAGGCATAGAATCTCTATGGGTAGAGTTGAGGAATCGCAAAGGTAAAAAGACCCTGATGGGAGTTATGTACAGGCCCCCTAGCAATAGTCAGGATGTGGGGCAGAAAATAAATCAGGAGATAGAAAAGGCATGTAAAAAAGGCAATATCACAATAATCATGGGGGAACATCAATATGCAGGTGGATTGGGAAAATCAGGTTGGTAGTGGATCCCAAGAAAATGAATTTGTGGAATGTTTAAGAGATGTTTTTTTGGAGCAGCTTATGGTAGAGCCCATTAGGGAACAGGCAATTCTGGATTTGGTGATGTGCAATGAGGCAGACTTGATTAGGGATCTTAAGGTGAAGGAACCCTTAGGGAACAGACCACAATATGATAGAATTCACCCTACAATTTGAGAGGGAAAAAATGCAATCAGATGTAATGCTATTACAATTAAATAAGGGTAACTACAAAGACATGAGGGAGGAGCTGGCCAGAGTTGATTGGAAAAGGAGCCTAGCCGGGAAGGCAGTGGAACAGCAATGGCAGGAGTTTTTGGGGGTTATTAGGGAGGCACAACAGAAATTCATCCCAAGGAGGAGGAAACATACTAAGGCATCCATGGCTGACGGGGGATGTCAAGGACAGCATAAAGGCTAAAGAAAAGGCATATAAAGTGACGAGGATTAGTGGGAAGCTGGAGGATTAGGAAGCCTTGAAAAGTGAGCAGAGGACAACTAAAAAAGCAATAAGGAGGGAGAAGATGAAGTATGAGTGCAAGCTAGCTAGTAATATAAAGGAAGATAGGAAGACTTTTTTTCAATATATAAAAGGTAAGAGAGAGGCAAAAATAGACATTGGACCACTGGAAAATGTGGCTGGAGAAGTAATAATAGGAAACAAAGAAATGGCAGACGAACGGAATGGTTACTTTGCCTCAGTCTTCACGGTGG
This sequence comes from Scyliorhinus canicula, assembly GCF_902713615.1. Lineage (NCBI taxonomy): Eukaryota > Metazoa > Chordata > Chondrichthyes > Carcharhiniformes > Scyliorhinidae > Scyliorhinus > Scyliorhinus canicula. Next base: position 194,141,766 of record NC_052154.1, on the reverse strand, counting down.
AAGATACCAGTGGGATGCCAGAGCTCCAGGAGAACCAGGGGGCAGAGGTGAGGGCAGTGATCATTACTAAGGAGAAGGTTCTGGGGAAACTGAAAGGTCTGCAGGTGGATATGTCACCTGGACCGGATGGACTACACCCCAGGGTCCTAAACGAGATAGCTGAGGAAATTGTGGAGGCATTAGTGATTATCTTTCAGGAATCACTGGAGGCAGGAAGGGTCCCAGAGGACTGGAAAGTGGCTAATCTAAAACAACTGTTTAAGAAGGGAGGGAGGCAAAATTATCGGCTGGTTAGCCTGACTTCGGTCATTGGTAAGATTTTAGAGTCTGTTATTAAAGATGAGATCGCAAAGTACTTGGAAGTGCATGGTAAAATAGGACTGAGTCAGCACGGCTTTGTCAAAGGGAAGTTGTGTCTGACAAATCTGTTAGAGTTCTTTGAGGAAGTAACAAGCAAGTTAGACAAAGGAGAACCAGTGGACGTGATTTATTTAGATTTCAAGAAGCCTTTGGCAAGGTGCCGCAGAGGAGACTGTTAAATAAGTTAAGAGCCCATGGTGTTAAGGGTGCGATTCTGGCATGGATAGAGGATTGGCTGACTGGCAGAAGGCAGAGAGTGGGGGTAAAGGGGTCTTTTTCAGGATGGCAGCCGGTGACTAGTGGTGTGCCTCAGGGGTCTGTGCTGGTACCACAACTTTTCAGAATATACATTAATGATCTGGAAGAAGGTACTGAAGGCGCTGTTGCTAAGTTTGCAGATGACACAAAGATCTGTAGAGGGGCAGGTAGTATTGAGGAAGCAAGGGGACTGCAGAAGGACTTGGACAAGCTAGGAGAGTGGGCAATGAAGTGGCAAAAGAAATACAATGTGGAAAAGTGTGAGGTTATGCACTTTGGAAGGAGGAATTTAGGCATAGACTATTTTCTAAATGTGGAAATGCTTAGGAAATCAGAAGCACAAAGGGACTTGGGGATCCTTGTCCACGATTCTCTTAAGGTTAATGCAGGTTCAGTTGGCAGTTAAGAAGGCAAATGCAATGTTAGCATTCATGTCAAGAGGGCTAGAATACAAGACCAGGGATGTACTTCTGAGGCTGTATAAGACTCTGGTCAGACCCCATTTGGAATATTGTGAGCAGTTTTGGGCCCTGTATCTAAGGAAGGATGTGCTGGCCTTGGAAAGGGTCCAGAGGAGGTTCACAAGAATGATCCCGGGAATGAAGAACTTGTCGTATGAGGAACGGTTGAGGACTCTGGGTCTGTACTCGTTGGAGTTTAGAAGGATGAGGGGAGATCATATTGAAACTTACAGGATACTGCGAGGCCTGGATAGAGTGGATGTGGAGAGGATGTTTCCACTTGTAGGAAAAACTAGAAGCAGAGGACACCATCTCAGACCAAAGGGACGATCCTTTAAAACAGAGATGAGGAGGAATTTCTTCAGCCAGAGGGGGGTGAATCTGTGGAACTCTTTGCCGCAGAAGGCTGTGGAGGCCAAATCACTGAGTGTCTTTAAGACAGAGATAGATAGGTTCTTGATTAATAAGGGGATCAGGGGTTATGGGAAGAAGGCAGGAGAATGGGGATGAGAAAATATCAGCCATGATTGAATGGGGGAGCAGACTCGATGGGCCGAGTGGCCTAATTCTGCTCCTGTGTCTTATGGCCTTATGGTCTTATGGTGCAAAATATTATCATAGGAGTTTCAGATGGCTGAAGAGTGGCTGTAGATGGATGGGGCCAAAGTGAAGAACTCCAGAGGGGCAGGGGGTTTGGAGGGGAGTTGGAACTTGATGATTCGAAAGGAACCAGGAACACTTTGCACCAATTTCCCAGCCTTCTTCCCCCAAAAAGTTGCTGGATCATGATGCATCCCAGCAACTCCTAAAGTCGCATACTTGGCCCAAATCAATTTTCCAAACCTATGGCTTCAATCGAGCTAGACCCCAGACTTCATGCCCAAGAACCTGAATCCCACGGAGCTAGATCCCAATCCTCCCTTCTTCCCTCACCAGCCTCCACATCCCATTTCCAATACTTCTGATCCCACAGCTTCCTCGTTTCCCAATGCTCCCACATATGACCCATCTGTTCCAGTTAGTCCCAGGACCTTTGCCAGGACTGTTCGAGCCCTCCTCCAAAGCATTCTCATTGACCTATATTCGCACACAAAAGGAGTAATGATACAGCCATTGCAGAGTTACAATTTCCGTTTGATTACTGGAAACGTCTGTCCAGGTCAAATTTGAAGAAAGCGTCTGCTGTTGACTCTTCAAATACTCATCACTTTCGACAGTACATTAACGCGTTGCATGTTCGGGACAGATGATTCAGGATCCTGACATTTGAACAGTGTAATCTGTCTCAGCTTTCTCTTGCACCATAGGTTTTCTCAGCTGTAGGGTATGAGGTTTAGAGTTGAGGTCAGCCTTGCTTCTCTTGTAGCCTGTTTGCCTCTGAGTCAGTAAGTTGTGGGCCCAGGTCCCATTCCAGAGCATTGAGCACATAATCTAGCGACCACTCCTGTCCCGAGACAGCATCTCGGATTGAAAGTTAACCCAAAGCCTTGTCTGCCCTCTCTGGTTCAGCAGGGGATTGGGAACCTGAATTGCAGCTCCAGTACACAAGAAGCTGAGAGTAGTCAGGTCATGAGTAAGGTTTCAAAGTTGCAGGAGTGTACCAGCAGGAAGGAAGATGGTTTAAAGTGCGTCTACTTCAATGTCAGGAGCATCCGGAATAAGGTGGGTGAGCTTGCAGCATGGGTTAGTACCTGGGACTTTGATGTTGTGGCCATTTCGGAGACATGGATAGAGCAGGGCGAGGAATGGTTGTTGCAGGTGCCGGGGTTTAGATATTTCAGTAAGCTCAGGGAAGGTGGTACGAGAGGGGGAGGGGTGGCATTGTTAGTCAAGGACAGTATTACGGTAGCTGAGAGGACATTTGATGAGGACTCGAATACTGAGGTAGTATGGGCTGAGTTAAGAAACAGGAAAGGAGAGGTCACCCTGTTAGGGCTTTTCCATAGGCCTCCGAAGTAGTGTCGAAATGGGTGGACCAGGACAGATTTTTGGAGATGTGTACTCCTAGGAATTTGAAGCTGTCAACCATCTCCACCTCGGCCCCGTTGATGCTGACGGGTGTGTACAGTACATTGCTTCCTGAAGTCAATGACCAGCTCTTTAGTTTTGCTGACATTGAGGGAGAGATTGTCGTCGTTACACTACTACACTAGGTTCTCTATCTCCCTCCCGTACTCTGATTCATCGTTGTTTGAGATCCGACCCACTACGGTCATATCATCAGCAAACTTGTAGATGGAATTGGAGCCAGTTTTTGCCACAGAGTCGTGTGTGTATGGGGAGTAGAGTAGGGGGCTAAGTACGCAGCCTTGCTGGCCCCGGTATTGAAGACTATCGTGGGGGAGGTGTTTTGTTTATTCTTACTGATTGTGGTCTATGGATCAGGAAGTCAAAGATCCAGTTGCAGAGTGAGGAGCCACGTCCTAGGTTTTGGAGATTTGATATGATCTTGGCTGGGATTATGGTGTTGAAGGCAGAGCTGTAGTCAATGAATAGGAGTCTGATGTCGGAGTCCTTGTTGTCGAGATGCTCCAGGGATGAGTGTAGGGCCAGGGAAATGGCATCTGCTGTGGACCGGTTGTGGAGGTATGCGAATTGCAGTGGATCAAGGCATTCTGCTGTTGATGTGTCTCATGACCAACCTCTTGAAGCACCTCATTACGATCGGTGTCAAGGCCACCGGACGGTAGTCATTGAGGGACGAGCCTGGTTCTCCTTTGGCACCAATATGATGGTGGTCTTCTTGAAGCAGGTGGGAACCTGCACAGGTAGTGTCAGCGACGGAAGCCTTGGGTATTAAGGTATCGGCCATGGGTCAGGATGCTGAAGGCCTGGGGTACTCTGTGCGGCCATTGGCTGACTCTCAGGACAGGGCGGCCATGTCACAGGCAGCCATGAACCAGGGCCACATGGACATTGCAGCGGCGCTCCTGAGCGTGGCCCAATCACAACAGGCGAAGGCTGTGGGCACCGAGGGCATTGGCCTGGCACTGGCTGGCCTGAGCCAATCACTGAGTGAATGACCCACCACTGCACACCACCCCGATACCCAACCCCGTAGGAGTGCAGGGTGGGGGACAGGGGAGGGGATAGTTGGCCGATGGGTGCCTAGTCGGTTAGAATGTCCCGTGCGGGCAGCTCTGTCGAACACGTTGTGCGGCCTCCTGTTGTTGTCTGGGCCCCATGCCTTGCCCATCTAGCTGTCCTACAGCAGGATATAGATTGTTGGAGACTTGGGCGGAGAGTTGGCAGATGGAGTTTAATCCGGACAAATGAATGAATGAAATGAAAAGTGGCCTCAAATGTGAGGTAATGCATTTTGGAAGATCCAATACAGATGGGAAATATACAATAAATGGCAGAACCCTCAAGTATTGACAGGCAGAGAGATCTGGGTGTACAGATCCACAGGTCACAGTTGCAACACAGGTGGAGAAGGGAGTCAAGAAGGCATACGGCATGCTTGCCTTCATCAGCCGAGGCATTGAGTTTAAAAATTGGCAAGTCATGGTGCAGCTGTATAGAACCTTAGTTAGGCCACACTTGGAGTATAGTGTTCAATTCTGGTCACCACACTACCAGAAGGATGTGGAGGCTTTGGAGAGGGTGCAGAAGAGGTTTACCAGGATGTTGCCTGGTATGGAGGGCAGTAGCTATGAGGAGAGGTTGGAGAAACTCAGTTTGTTCTCACTGGGACGATGGAGGTTGAGGCGTGGCCTGATAGAGGTCTACAAGATTATGAGGGGCATAGACAGAGTGGATAGTCAGAAGCTTTTTCCCAGGGTAGAAGAGTTAATTACTAGGGGACATAGGTTTAAAGTGCGAGGGACAAAGTTTAGAGGAAATGTGCGAGGGAAGTTTTTTACACAGAGGGTAGTGGGTGCCTGGAACTCGCTGCCGGAGGAGGTGGTGGAAGCAGGGACCATAGTGACGTTTAAGGGGCATCTTGACAAATACATGAATAGGATGGGAATAGAGGGATACGGACCCCGGAAGTGTAGAAGATTTTGGGTCAGACAGGCAGCATGGTCAGCACAGGCTTGGAGGGCCGAAGGGCCTGTTCCTGTGCTGTACTTTTCTTCGTCCTTTCTTCTTTGTTCTCCTCCACATGAAATGAAATGAAATGAAAATCGCTTATTGTCACGGATAGGCTTCAATGAAGTTACTGTGAAAAGCCCCTAGTCGCCACATTCCGGTGCCTGTTCGGGGAGGCTGGTACGGGAATCGAACCGTGCTGCTGGCCTGCCTTGGTCTGCTTTAAAAGCCAGCGATTTAGCCCAGTGTGCTAGCATCCTCCTCGTCAGGCGAGGCCTGAAGTTCCTTCTCCTCCTCCTCCAGCATGTGGTCCCTCTGTTGCTTGATGTTGTGCAGGGTACAGCAGGCCACCACGATATTAGAGACCCTCCTCGGACTCTACAGGAGGGCCCTCCAGAGCAGTCCATGCACCTAAACTGCATCTTCAGGATACCGAGGCACTGCTCGAAGATGCTCCTGGTCAGTGGGTGGGCATTGTTTAAGCCTTTCTGACGTCTCCAGATAAGCATCATCAGCTATGACCACAGCAGCTTACCCCTGTCACCCAGGAGCTAACCCCTCACCCGGGGCTGCGCCTCAAAGGTGTTGGGCACCGTTGAGTGTGCCAGGATGAAGGTGCCATGCACGCTGCCTGGTTATTGGGTATAGTTGTGCATGGTGTGTATCTGGTGGTCGCACACCAGGTGCACATTGAGCGAGTAGAATCCCACCTGGGTTTGAAGGGCACCCCCTCATGCTCGTAGGGAACATGCATCCCGTCAATCACCCCCTGGACCTGGGGCATCCAAGCGAAGCCAGTGAGTTCCGCTACCTGGGGAACCTGGTGGGCTCGGTCCACATTAGGTATATATAATGTGCCGCCTGAGCATACAGGGCCTCTGGGACGGCGCGGATGCACCAGTTCACGGACGTCTGGGAGATCCCAGACAGGTCTGCACTCAGCGCCTGGAAGGGCCGCATGGCGTAAAGGTTCAGGGCGAGCGTGACCTTGACGGCAATCAGGAGCGGGTGCCCTCCCACATACCCCCGTGGTGCCAGGTGTGCCATCATCTGGCAGATATGTCGCACTGTCTCCCTGCTCAGCCGGAGTCTTTGACGGCATGCCCGATCCGGCATGTCCACAAATGACGGGCGCTGCCGGTGTACACGGAGCCTAATGTGACACCTCCATCCCACCTCCTCCTCAGCCTGTTGGACAGCCGGCTTCCCATCATCACTGGCTGGCCCTTACTCAGCTGGGGCAGGATCTGGTCCTGCTGGGCACTCCTACTTGTGCAGTCTCAGCGCGACCACCAGGGCTGCAGTGGCCAGGCAGATGCCAACCCCTCCTGGGTGGTGATCGAACTCCATTATCTGCAGCGGGTGAAGCACAGACTTGTTGGCATGGTGCTTGCCCCCGTGCCCACCCAGGTCCAACGGGCTGCATGTCCACCCCCCCCGCCCTCCCATTTCCACTCCCATCCCCAGCCATTCCCCCTGGCACTTAGCCCTCCGCATCGCACCACTGGCCCTGTCGGTTCCTGGCACCGGGGGACCTCGAACCACTTCACCCATTCCCTGTCAGTAGGGGTATTAGTGGCTGGTGCTACCCATGCCAGCGATGCGCTTTGTGGCCCCTATCCTGTGCCCTCCTGTGGGGTCTACCGTGGGGGTTGTCCTTGGGTGGGCCACCTGATATCTCACACCAGATTGTTTGCGACAGTGCGCCATGTTTGGTGGCATGCATGCAGGCAGGGCCCACGGCTGGGGCTTGGCTAAGGGGGGTGGGCACCTGTTGGGACCATAGCTGCGGTTTGCCCTGGGTCATTTGTGCGGCGCGCCGGTTGTGTCTGGGGGGGTCGGATGGATGGGGCAGGGGTGCAGTGGGCGGTCAGTGGGGTGTGTGGGCAGGTGGCTGCCTCACTGGCTGCAGCAATGGCTGGTCGCCCTCACCACTCCGCTACTCCCCCTGGTCAGGGCAGACGCCCCCCCCCACCCCCCAGCCAGCGGCATATCTGTCAGCCCACCCTTGCACTTATGGGGACATTACTCACCTCCTCTTCCTCCCTCAGCAGCTATACCGCCTGTTTCCTGATTTTAAATACCACAAGTGAACCGCGCCATCGTCACGTCCGCCTGGCGGGGACGGAGAATCGTGGGAGGCCGGAGACGCCCGGGTCGGGCACATTGATGAGGTGTTAATGCATGCTACTGTACGGTTTGCACGCTAATGCCGGCGCACGGCGTGTACAGCGTTCACACCAATATCGAGGCGGCAGAGTTGGCCGTTCCTTTGTACCCCCGGCACCGAACGCGATTTTCAGCTGACGCCATATTCTCCGCCTGATTGCGATTCTGGCGTTGCTGGGTGAAGAATCCCACCTGGTATATTTTAGTTCTCAGGTTGGGGGGGGGGGGGGGGGAGATGTTGTGGAGTTTCTTTGTTGCTCAATGCAAGGAATGGAAGGCTACCCCAGTCTCCTCAGTCAGTGCCGAGCACATGATTTTCAAGAACATTACAGCAGCTTTACAGCTCAAAACCGAGAAGGCCTGACGTTGAGAGAATGTTCAGACAATGCACAGATTAGTGGAAATCGATAAAACCCCCTAAAGGAGTGCACCAAACAAAAGTGGCTTTCCCTTTAACATAATCAAAGGCCAGAAAGTGTGGCATTGCTACATCTGTAAGTCACATGGTGCTGAAAGTGCAACAGAACACTTCCCTTTTTAAACCAGAGGGCTGTGCCTCACGATGTGGCTTTACTGGATCTCAGAAGGGGAGGTGAAACTAAAAGTCAGCAACCTGTTTAATGGCCCATTGTGCCCTTATCTTATTGGAGCTTTCAGTGGACTTTGAATGATCCACTCCTCTTAATTCCTTAGTACCGAAGGAATTGGGTCTCAGTGGTCTGCCTCCCGACCCCAAATAACCCCACCCCAGCTGCCCCCCCCCCCAAAAAATAAATACAAGGCATGAGACCTCTACTGCTGATTGGAGCTGACCAGCTGAGATGCAGCACGGTAGCTCAGTGGTTAGCACTGTTGCTTCACAGCTCCAGGGTCCCAGGTTCGATTCCCGGCTTGGGTCACTGTCTGTGTGGAGTCTGCACGTTCTCCCCGTGTCTGTGTGGGTTTCCTCCGGGTGCTCCGGTTTCATCCCGCAGTCCAAAGATGTGCGGGTTAGGTGGATTGACCGCGATAAATTGCCCTTCGTGTCCCAAAAAAGGTTTGGTGGGGTTACTGGGTTACGGGGACAGGGTGGAGGTGTGGGCTTAAGTAGGGTGCGCTTTTCAAGGGCCGGTGCAGACTCGATGGGCCGAATGGCCCCCTTCTGCACTGTAAATTCTATGATTCTCACAGCAATACCTTGCATTTCCTGTAGCCGAGTGAACTGCAGTCACAAGAGCTCACTCGGCGTTGAACCAGCCTTTTCCAGGTGTTCCAGGAAAGCCTTATTGGCCCCAGGTTTTAGAAGTAATCTCTCCATAGATTGATGCAACTGAATCGATTAATCCCAATTGGACACCGAGAACTAAATATGCACGTTGGGATATGTGACAGCGACTGATCTGTGCACATGAGGCTTTGACTATATTTTCCTAAGACCCAGGAAAACAAATCTTCAAATAAACTTGCAGATGCTTGGAAATTGTCCCAGAAAATATAACATAAACAAGAGAATTTGCCTTTTACTATCTCTGCTGCCAGCATTTCTATAAATTATGATATAAGCACACAGAGGAAATGATAAATTAGAATAATTTTATAATCACTGTGCATTCTTTCATTTAAACATTAATTCGGTAAACCTCAGAAAAAGTTGGAAGATTCAGAGCAACCATAATAAGTCAGTGGATTCAGAGCTTTGTGCTCTGATTAAAGATTTTTTAAAAGTCCTATTTTACTGTGGGAAAGTACTGCCCAAGTTATTTATGTTTTTCAACACTGTTGTGCTTTGAAAGCAGCGTGGTCTATGTTGTATTAGCTAAGTGACATTGAGAGAATGTGTGATGTCTGGATCCATATTCAATGCTTGGAATATCCTGGAGGGTCAGTGGTGGTGTTGTCCATTGTAATTGGGACGGGCATGTCTCATTCACAGTGTCAGACTAACGGGCGGAAGTTCATGGAGAAGCATTCTGTTCATGCTCACTCGCGAGTAACTTTTGACTTCACAAATTATATACCCGGTCGGTTGCTCCCTACTAATTGACAAAACATCGAACGATCTCAGACCATTTCAAATAACAGTAGAAAAATCCAAAGCACCATTTGTATCACGAAAAATCCATATTTATACAGAGCCTTCCAGCATCACAGGATGTCCCCAAACGGTTTACAGACAGTTAAGTATTTCTGAAGTGTAGCCACTGTTATAATGCAGGAAATACGGCTGCCAATGTAGACATAGAAAACGGCCAGAAACACCAATGTGATCATGACCAATGATCTATCCGAGCAGTGGTGCTGGTTTGGGGGGGATAAATGTTGATCAGGGATACTGCAGTGAACGTCCAAGGTTCGATTCCCAGCTCGGGTCACTGTCTGTGCGGAGTCTGCACGTTATCTCCGTGGGTTTCCTCCGGGTGCTCCGATCAAGAATATATGGGCGGAATTCAACCACAAAAGTGTCATTTTGGGCAAGGTAGACGGAGTGTTTGTCGCCAGCTGTTTTGGTGAGATTCACACCGCTCTTCAAATCCACTTAGTCAGTGGGCGAGCTACCTCGTTTGGGAGACTGTGGCCAAGATTCTCCATCCAGCGATGCCGGAATCACGATTCGGCCGAGAATCAGGCATCAGCCCAAAATGGAGGATGGCGCCGGGCGCCCAGCGGAGCTCCACTCTCTGCCACCTCGATGGTAGCGTGGATGCGTTACATGCCCCATGAATGTACATTAGCATTCATTAGCATATCATTATCGGGTCTGACCTGGCCGTCTCCGGCCTCCCATGATGCTCCACCTCCACCTCCATCAGGCGGACGTGACACCGCCACGGTTCATTTTGGTATTTACACACGGGGACCGGGCGTTGTGGCTGCCGAGGGAGAGGAGGGGGGAGAATTGTCCAAAGGCGCACCAGTGGACAGACAGTTGTACCGCTGGCTGGGACCGTGTCTGCCATGGCTGGGGAGGGGGGGGGGAGTAGCAGGGGAGTGACCAGGACATGCACCGTGCTGTCATGGGTCCAGGATGTCCAGGTCCCGAGGGCCCGGGTGTCTGGGCACAAACCCCCGTTGCCGTTGCCTGAAGGCTGCAGACTGTGAGCCGTATATCTGCAGAGCACCACCGGCCGTATCGGTGACCCTCACCCCCTCCCGCCCCCCCCTGCCACCCCTCACCACCCCCCCCCAGCCCTCCCGCCCCCCCGCTGCCGCCCCTCACCCCCCCCCCCCGCCCTCCCGCCCCCCCCTGCCGCCCCTCACCACCAAGGCCACTCCCCAGGAGCCCATCAACGTGATGGGTGTGGTCCAGCGCAGCCAGTGACCTCAGGTGCTGCCACTCCTCAGAGCCCCAATCCGAGGCCCTGCCTCACTGCAGGGGAGAGCAGAGCGCACCCCAAACAGCGGATGTATGCACTGTGGCCTTCGCTGGCATCCACCCTGACACACTGCCCCTTCAGGGCAGGTTACCCCAACAGTAGCACTACCAGCTATCCCACCCCTCAGGCCCACCAGCCGTCACCAAGCCCCGCCTACCCACTGCGCCCCCACCCCGGCTCCCATCCATCCTGTCCCTGGACAGGTAGGCACAACCTGTGGGTCGCACACAGGATCCAGGGCACACTACAGCTACTGCGCCGATGGGGGAGGACACACCCTCCACACGCTGAGAGGGGCTCTGTCTGGGATATCACAGACATCCATGTACAGGTGCAGCCATGCAGTCATGGATGCCCGATGTACCCAGGCAACGCACTATATAAACTTCAATATGGACCGAGCCTACCAGGTTGTCCAGGATTCGCCGCCATTGCAGTCATGCCCCAGGTCCAGGGGATGATCGATGGGACACCTATCTCCCTGCGAGGGTCGCCGCAGGAGGGGGTGCCATTCATCAAGCGGAAAGGTATCCACTCGATGAATGTGCATCAATGTGCATGTCTGCGCCCGAGACCCAGGCAGCGTGCACGACGCATTCGTCCTGCCTCACCCGACAGTGCCTGACATCTTTTAGGCCCTCCCTCGGTGAGGGATTGGCTCTTGGGTGACAGGGGTTATCTGCTGGGGTCATGGCAAATGGCAGCAGTCCGGAGGCCCCAGAGCGACGCAGAGAACTGTTACAACGACACCCATGCAGCAACCATGCATGCACCATGCGTTATCGAGCGGTGCAACGGTGTCCCAAAGATGCAGTTCAGGCACCTGGACTGCCCTAGTGGGGCATTCTAATATAGCCCGAGGAGGGTCTCCCTCATCACGCAGCAGATGGAGGCGGACATGCTGGAGGAGGAGGAGGAGGGGCACCAGGCCTCGTCTGTTGAGGAGGATGTGGAGGATGGCCAGGATGGGCAGGCATAGGAGGGTGTAGGACGTGTGTGCTTGGGCCGCTGCGCACGAGACAACCTAATCACCTCCAGCTTCACTCAGCGCCGATTCACGGCGTCTTGTGAGGTTCGGTTGTATCTCACGAGACATCTCAAGGATCGCAAATCCCGCGAGAGGGCTTTCACAAGATTCAACGGCCTCGTCACATCACCAATCAGGCGTGATGAGGCCAGTAAATCGCATCCTAAAAGCTAGTCCTGCCAATGGTGACCAGGCAACTATGATCGATTGTCATAAAACCCCATCTGGTTCACTGATGTCCTGTAGAGAAGGAAATCTGCCGTCCTTACCCGGTCTGGCCTACCTGTGACTCCAGACCCACAGCAATGTGGTTGACCCTTAACTGCCCGTTGCTCTCCTTGTCCATATTCCCTGGAAGAATGAAGGGAATAATAAACATGAGAGGCACTCTGTCAGTATCGTGCTGGAGGACCTACCTCGATTTTAAGCTCAGGTTTCTGGCATTGGGCATGAGCATACGACCTCTACTCACAGGTCAAAGTGCCACGACTGAGTGATGACTGGCGCCTGTTTCTCCACCCAATGTGCACGGCAAACTCGAGTTTATATAGTCTGCAAATGGTTAGAACAGAAGAGTATCTAAGAGTGTTGAAAGAAAGCACAATATGTGTTGCAGATTTCTGCTTACAACGCACATTGATCAGGATGGTGTGAATACCATCCAATTCTCTCAATAGTCTGGTTGTCACCCTGCTGGAAGGTTTAGATTAACAGCCTCCACGACCAGCAACAATCTGAGATGGCTCTGCATCCTGTTTTCTGAATTACTACGAATGCTCATAGTATTCAGAATAAGGTAAATGAGTTGATGCCGCAAATCATCGTGAATGACTATGAATTAGTGGCCATCACTGAAACATGGTCATGACTGGGGGGTTAAATATCCGAGGGTATCAAAGTATATGGAAGGACAGAGTGGATGGTCAGGGAGGTGGTGTAGCTCTGTTATTTAAGGATGACATCTGGGCAATAGTAAGGGATGACATCAGTGCTATGGAGGATAAGGTTGATTCAATTTGGGTGGAAATCAGGAATAGTATGGCGAAAAAGTCACTGATAGGAGTAGTCTATCGGCCACCAAATAGTAACATTATGGTGGGGCAGGCAATAAACAAAGAAATAACGGATGCATGTAGAAATGGTACAGCAGTTATCATGGGGGGATTTTAATCTACATGTCGATTGGTTTAACCAGGTCGGTCAAGGCAGCTTTGAGGAGGAGTTTATAGAATGTATCCGTGATAGTTTCCTTGAACAGTATGTAATGGAACCTACGAGGGAACAAGCGGTCCTAGATCTTGTCCTGTGTAATGAGACAGGATTGATTAATGATCTCATAGTTGGGGATCCTCTCGGAAGGAGCAATCACAATATGGTGGAATTTAAAATACAGATGGAGCGTGAGAAGGTAAAATCAAACACTAGTGTTTTGTGCTTAAACAAAGGAGCTTGCAATGGGATGAGAGAAGAACTAGCTCAGGTAGACTGGGAGCAAAGACTTTATGGTGTAACAGTTGAGGAACAGTGGCGAACCTTCCAAACGATTTTTCACAGTGCTCAGCCAAGGTTTATACCAACAAAAAGGAAGGACGGTAGAAAGAGGGAAAATCGACCGTGGATACCTAAGGAAATAAGGGAGAGTATCAAATTGAAGGAAAAAGCATACAAAGTGGCAAAGATTAGTGGGAGACCAGAAGACTGGGAAATCTTTAGGGGGAAACAGAAAGCTACTAAAAAAGCTATAAAGAAGAGTAACATAGGTTATGAGAGTAAACTTGCTCAGAGTATAAAAACAGATAGTAAAAGTTTCTACAAATATATAAAACAAAAAAGAGTGGCTAAGGTAAATATTGGTCCTTTAGAGGATGAGAAGGGAGTTTTAATAATGGGAGATGAGGAAATGGCTGAGGAACTGAACAGGTTTTTTGGGTCGGTCTTCACATTGGAAGGCACAAATAATATGCCAGCGACTGATAGAAATGAGGCTATGACAGGTGAGGACCTTGAGAGGATTGTTATCACTAAGAAGGTAGTGATGGGCAAGCAATGGGGCTAAAGGTAGACAAGTCTCCTGGCCCTGATGGAATGCATCCCAGAATGCTAAAAGAGATGGCTAGGGAAATTGCAGATGCACTTGTGATAATTTACCAAAATTCACTAGACTCTGGAGTGGTCCCGGCGGATTGGAAATGAGCAAACGTGACATCACTGTTTAAAAAAGGAGGTAGGCAGAAAGCGGGTAATTATAGGCCAGTGAGCTTAACTTCGGTAGTAGGGAAGATGCTGGAATCTATCATCAAGGAAGAAATAGCGAGGCATCTGGATAGAAGTTGTCCCATTGGGCAGACGCAGCATGGGTTCATAAAGGGCAGGTCATGCCTGACTAATTTAGTGGAATGTTTGAGGAAATTACCAGTGCGGTAGATAACGGGGAGCCAATGGATGTGGTATATCTGGATTTCCAGAAAGCTTTTGACAAGGTGCCACACAAAAGGTTGCTGCATAAGATAAAGATGCATGGCATTAAGTGTAAAGTAGTAGCATGGATAGAGGATTGGTTAATTAATAGAAAGCAAAGAGTGGGGATTAATGGGTGTTTCTCTGGTTGGCAATCAGTAGCTAGTGGTGTCCCTCAGGGATCAGTGTTGGGCCAACAATTGTTCACAATTTACATAGATGATTTGGAGGTGGGGACCAAGGGCAATGTCTCCAAGTTTGCAGACGACACTAAATTGAATGGTGAAGCAAAAAGTGCAGAGGATACCGTAAGTCTGCAGAGGGATTTGGATAGGTTAAGTGAATGGGCTCGGGTCTGGCAAATGGAATACAATGTTGACAAATTTGAGGTTATCCATTTTTGTAGGAATAATAGCAAAAGGGATTATTATTGAAATGATAAAATGTTAAAACATGCTGCTGTGCAGAGAGACCTGGGTGGTCTAGTGCATGAGTCGCAAAAAGTTGGTTTGCAGGTGCAACAGGTGATTAAGAAGGCAAATGGAGTTTTGTCCTTCATTGCGAGAGGGATGGCGTTTAAGACTAGGGAGGCTATGCTGCAATTGTATAAGGTGTTAGTGAGGCCACACCTGGAGTATTGTGTTCAGTTTTGGTCTCCTTATCTGAGAAACGACATACTGGCGCTGGAGGGTATGCAGAGGAGATTCACTAGGTTAATCCCAGAGCTGAAGGGGTTGGATTACAAGGAGGGGTTGAGTAGACTGGGACTGTACTCATTGGAATTTACAAGGATGCGGGTGGATCTTATAGAAACATATAAAATTATGAAGGGAATAGATAGGATAGATATGGGCAGGTTGTTTCCACTGGCGGGTGAAAGCAGAACTAGGGGGCATAGCCTCAAAATAAGCAGAAGTAGATTTAGGACTGAGTTTAGGAGGAACTTCTTCACCCAAAGGGTTGTGAATCTATGGAATTCCTTGCCCAGTGAAGCACTAGAGGCTTCTTCATTAAATGTTTTTAAGATAAAGATAGATAGTTATTTGAAGAATAAAGGGATTAAGGGTGATGGTGTTCGGGCCGGAAAGTGGAGCTGAGTCCACAAAAGATCAGCCATGATCTCATTGAATGGCGGAGCAGGCTCGAGGGGCCAGATGGCCTACTCCTGCTCCTAGTTCTTATGTTCTTATGTTCTTTCCTTTCCAGTCTCCACTCAATGGTTGCATGGTTAGGTTTGGGAGATCACTGGGTGAGACAGCACAAGGCCCAGCCTGTAGTCTGCCAATGTGTTGCCATGATCTCAAGACACAACTTGGGCCGTGTGATATCCATACATTTTTATTTTTTATACATTTAAAGTACCCAATTCCGCTCCCCCCCCCCCCCCCCCCCCCCCCCCCCCCCGCCCAATTAAGGGCCAATCCATCTTTGGGTTGTGGGAGTGAGACCCACCCAGACACGGGGAGAATGTACAAGCTCCACACGGACGGTGACGCGATAGCCACGCATTTAACGCATCGCAAACAGCATATTCAGGCTGCAACTTCTCAAAAATATTCTTACAATTGTTTAACCCGTTGACCTATTTCCGAGCAGTAGTACGTACAATATCTGTATTAATTATCATTACACCAGCCAAGCTTCATCACCCTTTGTCCTCTCTATATTACTGCCTCATAATCAACAATTACTGTCCTATATTCTGTCATCCAAGCCCTCAAGGAACACAGACACTGTCATCACCCATGAGTCTGGTGACCAGAGATGACAGTTTGACATTCCTGTTTATGTAGCAACGTCAAAGACAGTAGTCACTAATGAGTGGCGTGGCATAAAAGCTTGTTTGTTATGGAGCAGGGGCTGGGTGCAAGGGCAAGAGGGGTTAATGTGTCTTTTCTGATCCTGTCTTCCAGCATGCCAAATTAGTTTGCTCTAATTAGAACTCAGGCTATTGATTAAGTTAATGCACAGCTCTACACATGGAGAAGCAAGCTGTACCTCACACTGGGCTAATATTGAGCAAGAGATTTTCCAATGATTTTTAAAATACTTCCTTTATTTTCCAATTTTTTTCCCAAGGCCAGTTTTGGATTACGCAATTGTTTGACATTGGAAATGGAAATGACCATTTGATTGCAGTAAATGCACTAATTCTATAGATTACACTGATGCACATATACATATGCAGAAAGAGAGACAAAATAATACGCACATAATAGCTTTGCAGAGACAAACACAAGCTGCTTGTGTATTTTTGTTTGGGTCTAGGGGAGCAATCTGAGTCCATCGCTCTGCCGCATTGATGGCTCAATTGTTCTCCCAGACTCCATGTGCACAAATCAAACCTCAATAGACGTAAACATCTGCAGAATGACCGTTTAAAAAAAAATTAATTTACTCTCAGGGTTTAGATACTGGGAGCAAGGTCACCGTTTATTGTCCATCCCAGGTTAGTCTGTTTTCTTCAACCGTGTGGCTGGCTTCGCTACTTCAGAGGGCAGTTTCAAGTCAGTCTCATTGGTGTGGGACTGAAGTCACGTGTAGCAAGAGCAACTTGTGACGCCGTGGAAGTGGTAAAACGGCATTAACAGCGATATCTGTCACAGTGCGACGTTAAGAGATATGGGGCTGGATTCTTCCATTTTGAGGCTGTGTCCGGAGGATGTGTCTGGTTTAACGCCAAAACAGTTGGTGCTGCTCCCTGCACCGATGCTCCGGCCGGTGAGGGGCTTAGCAGCTGCGCTGGGTAAAAGACACGGCCTTCCTGATGTAAACGCCTGGAGAATTGCCGGGTCCGTGGCCGCGTATGCGCACGGAGTCGCCCTGCAGCGTTCGCACCGTACAACATGGCATCTGCCGCGGGCGGACCCGACCTGCTAGATTGTGCCCCCACTAGACACCCCCGGGCCACCCCCACCAGTCCCACCCACCCCTCACTGAAGCCCCCCCCCCCCCCAGCCAACAGCATAGCTTTTCTCCAACGGTGGCGGTGCTGGATACTGTCCACAGCCGCATGCCGGGTTCACGGAAGCTGAGAGCACATATGTCTCATGCCGTCGGGAACTCCGCCCATCGGGGGTGGAGCATTGGGGGAGGGCCTTCGGGTAACTTACCGAGGCCGTCCCCACAGCGTGTGGCATACTCCTCAATGATACCGTGAGGGGGAGGAGCATGCAAAAACAGGGTCCGCCCCCGATTCGGACGTAAACAGGGATTCTCCGCCCGATCGCTGATTACTAAATCGGTGTCGGGCAATGGAGAATCCCACCCGTGAGGTCCCCAAATGGCTGGTGGGTGACCCAAAAGGAAGGGCACAATGTTGGAGAGGTTCAGGGAGGGCGTTCCAGATTCTCGCCAGCTGAATGTACAGCTGGCAATGGAGCAGCAAGGAAAACCAGGAAATGTGCAAGAGGCCAGAATTGGAGAACTCTGATGGTTGCTAAACTGGAGGCCCGATCAGATATAGATCACAACACCGAGAATGGCTTTTTCTTTACCCTAACAGACAGTCGTGACACAGCGGGTTTATTCACGTGCATTTTCATTAACACCAGCTTTGATTTCCAAAAACTGATTCTCAAATTGCCAGTCTGGTAACGATCACAATGCTGATTGTGGGTAAATTGGCTGTCTTCCTCCTATAACAGCGGCCAAACTTCAAAAGTACCTTGTTGGCTTCAAAGCGCTTTGCGAGATCGGATGGTCTTGAAAAGGGCTATATAAATGCAAGTCTTTTTTTATGGACTGGATCGTACCAGGTGAAGCTGGCCCACTATTCAGCAGACCTTCGTGGGTTGCATTTCAGAGTGGTTTATTTATTCATCTGCGAATCTGGGACGTGCTGTTTGCTGAAGGATAGCTATTTCCAACATGTGAACTGGATACTGCACCGGGTTAGATACAAACCATTTATAGCTGGGACGTGGGTTCAAATTTACTCCACTCTGACGGAATTAAAGCTTAGCCCTCTTGGAGGTGGAAAATTCCAATGGGAATTGAGATTGCCATCTCAGACCAATGAGTCCTTAGTGAGTACCGGCCAACTGTTTCCAAATTGGAACAAATTAATAATGTAATTCATGAGATTAAATGGAAAAACAAAGCGTACGGAGGGGCCAAGGTACAATTTAGACTCTGATGAGAGAGAGAGTTATGTTGGATCCAGATGTACGTATCTCTAGTTATCTCCAAGAAGGAGACGTTAATCTGTCCATATTACACTGTCCCCTTTATTTTGTTTTTATTTCTTTTATTTAATGGAACACCATGGCCCACAAGCGAAGTCTTCCTCCACAGGTTATCGTTCCCAGGTTCTCATAAAACCATACAAAAACAGGAGTTGAGAAAGAGCCACAATTGATTGCAAAACATATTTCTTTATACGAGCAGTCCTCGACTTTATATAGTTCGATTAATGACCAACGGCAGTGGCAACGTTTACAAATTGACTTCCAGTTTTGACTTCACCATGTCGGTTTTTACTTCACAACACAAGTGTCTGTACGAGTTCAAACCTCTGCTACCCAAACTTTAACTCGCATCTCATTCTGTTCACCCATCATCCTCTACTCACTGACCAACGTTCATGATTACCGCCTGTCCAAATCCCGCTGAAGCATCTCAACATCCTCCTCACAGCTCACCCTCCCACCCAACTTTGTGTCATCTGTAAAAAGACCTATTTATTCCTGCACTTTGTTTCCTGTCTGCCAACTGGTTTACTGTCCATCTCAATACATGACCCCCCCAATCCCAGGCTCCTTAATTTTACACGCTAATCTCTTATGTTGGACTTTGTCGAAAGCCTTCTGAAAGTCCAAATAAACCACATCCACTGGCTCCCCCTCATCAACTCTATTAGTCACATCCTCAAAAAATTCCAGTTGTTTGTCAAGTATAATTTCCTTTTCATAAATTGATGCTGACTCTGTCTGCCTCTGTCAGTGTTCTCCAAGTATTAAATGTTCTATAATGGACACTAGAATTTTCCCCACTACCGACGTTAGGATCGCACACTCTCTCCAATTTCCCTCCTAAGCCATGGTTTGGCGCCTTTCCTGTTTTACTTTTGTGCCTGACAGGAATAAACAATTGTTGTAGTTCCCCCATGTGCTCTTTGAATGATAGCCATTGTCTATCCATTGGCATCCCTTTAAGTAACGTTTCCGAATCCATCAAAGCCAACTCGCGCCTCATATCATTATAGTTCCTCTTATTTGGATTCAGGACCTTAGTGTCAGTATCAAGTGCGTCACTCTCCATCTTGATGAAGACCAGTATATGCTGTAGTATTGTGGTCGCTCATCTCCAAAGCACCTTGCACAGCTAGATTGCCAATGATTCCGTTCCCATTACACAATACCCAGTCTAGGATGGCCTGCTCTCCAGTTGATTCCCCTACATATTGGTCCCAAAAAACATCCTGTATACACGCCAGGAATTCCTCCTCTACTGTTACTAATTTGATTTGCCCAATCTATGCGCAGATTAAAGTCACCCCTAATTTCAGATGTTCCTTTATTGCATGCCTCTCTAATTTCCTCTTTAATACCATTCCCTTCATCACTACAGTTTACAGGTCTTGATTCATTGGGGGATCAGGGGTTATGGGAAGAAGGCAGGAGAATGGGGATGAGAAAAATGTCAGCCATGATTGAATGGCAGAGCAGACTCGATGGGCCGAGTGGCCTAATTCTGCTCCTTTGTCTTATGGTCTTATGGTCTAAACCAAATCCCACTCATGTTTTTTGACCCTGGGTGTTTGTCTATTCTACCCATAGAAATTCCATTTAATTGGAGCTGATATCCTTCCTCGCTATTGCGTTAATTTCCTCTTTAACGACCAATGTAACAACACCGCCTTTTCCTTTTTGTCTGTCCTTCCTAAATACTGACTACCCCTGGACATTCATTTACCATCCCTGGTCACCCTGCAGCCATACCTCCGTAATCCCAACTATATAATACCCATTTACGTGTATTTGAGTGATTTATTCATCTGCTTTATTGCCAATGATCTGCGTGTGAAGGCAGTGTTAAGTTTGTATTTTTATCATTACTTGTCCCTTTCCACTATGTTGCACTGAGGCCCTGTTTGATTCTGGCCCTTTTGATTTCTCTGCCTATCACTTTGCTTATTTCCCTTCCTGTCTTTTGTTCTTGTCCGTGTTTCCCCCTCCTGAATCCTTGCAGAGGATCCCATCCCCCTGCCAATTTAGTTTAAACCCTCGCCAACCACTCTAGCAAATAGTCTCCCTGGGACATCATCCAGGTCCTGCCCAGGTGTAACCCGTCCAGTTTGTACAGGTCCCACCTCCCCCAGAACCGGTCCCAATGCCCCAGGAATCTGAAACCCTCCCCCTCACACCATCTCTTCAGCCACATATTCATCCGATATATCCTGCTATTTCTATTCTGACTAGTACATGACATTGGTGGTAATCCGGAGATCACTACCTTAGAGGACCTACTTTTCAATTTACTTCCTAACGGTGGGATCACGTGATCTGAGCGGGAGCGGCTGCGTTTTTGCGGGCTCTGCCCATCTTTCAATCTTTGTTTTTATCCTTGTGCACATCTCTTTCTCATGTCTTTTTTTGATTTACAAGGCTTTTATTATGTACCGAGATTTGTTGGTCAATGTTTTAGCACCTTTAAGTCGCGACAATATTCTTTAATCCTCATTGATTCGTGACAGTTGGAGGGTTTTGTGGTGGGGCCTAGCTTTTGGTTGTCACCGTGACGATATGGTGCACAAGATGGCTGCTAGCAATGGAGGTGATCCGGCCAATAATCTTGGCTCCACTGCAGAATGTTAAAGTCCAACGTCAAGAGTTGCGAGGTGTCTTTATGGAGGTGTTGGCGGTGCACACACAGGTTCTTGTTGCAGAGAGAGCACCGTCTCTGCTGGGAGCCCGTCTCTGCACAATTGAGTTCCTGCTGCATGGCCTGTTGTCCATTCTGTGTGGTCTTGTTCCTGTTGTCAGTCGAGGGGGGTTGGAATTGCCTGAGTCGGCCAGGCCCCCCCCCCCCACCGCCGCTGGAGCCTGGGTAGTTGACCGCATGGGCTCGGTCAAGTCGGCACGTTGGAAGTAACAAGGTTTGTGCTCCGTTCGTTGGAATCCTTGGAAGATCCAGAAAAGTGCTCTCCGTTTCAGATCCTGCTTTATCCTGGATGTCTTCTTCCTTCATGCGAGTGATCTTTAGCCTGTCGGCTTCCCCGTCTCTCAGTTGTTATCCTGGACTTGGCTCCCTGACGATCATGCTATTGTCTGTTAATGTTGTCAACTCATTCATTTGCAGGGGAGTGAACATTGAACATAGAACATTACAGCGCAGTACAGGCCCTTCGGCCCTCGATGTTGCGCCGACCTGTAAAACCACTCTAAAGCCCATCTACACTATTCCCTTATCGTCCATATGCCTATCCAATGACCATTTGAATGCGTTTAGTGTTGGCGAGTCCACTACTGTTGCAGGCAGGGCATTCCACGCCCTTACTACTCTCTGAGTAAAGAACCTACCTCTGACATCTGTCCTATATCTATTTCCCCTCAATTTAAAGCTATGCCCCCTCGTGCTGGACATCACCATCCGAGGAAAAAGGTTCTCAATGTCCACCCTATCTAATCCTCTGATCAGCTTGTATGCCTCAATTAAGTCACCTCTTAACCTTCTTCTCTCTAACGAAAACAGCCTCAAATCCTTCAGCCTTTCCTCGTAAGATCTTCCCTTCATACCAGGCAACATCCTTGTAAATCTCCTCTGTACCCTTTCCAATGCTTCCACATCCTTCCTATAATGCGGTGACCAGAACTGCACGCAATATTCCAAATGTAGCCGCACCAGAGTTTTGTACAACTGCAACATGACCTCATGGCTCCGAAACTCAATTCCTCTACCAATAAAAGCTAACACACCGTACGCCTTCTGAACAACCCTCTCAACCTGGTGGCAACGTTCAGGGATCTATGGACATGGACACCAAGATCTCTCTGCTCGTCCACACTACCAAGAATCTTACCATTCGCCCAGTAATCTGTCTTCCTGTTATTCCTTCCAAAATGATTCACCTCACACTTTTCTGCATTAAACTCCATTTGCCAGCTGTCAGCCCAGTTCTGCAGCTTTTCTATGTCCCTCTGTAACTTGTAACATCCTTCTGCACTGTCCACAACTCCACCGACTTTAGTGTCATCTGCAAATTTACTCACCCATCCTTCTACGCCCTCCTCCAGGTCATTTATAAAAATGACAAACAGCAGCGGCACCAAAACAGATCCTTGTGGTACACCACTAGTAACTGGACACCAGTCTGAACATTTCCCATCAACCACCACCCTTTGTCGTCTATCAGCTAGCCATTTTCTGATCCAAACTGCTAAATCACCCTGAATCTCATGCCTCTGCTTTTCTGCAATAGCCTACCGTGGGGAACTTATCAAATGCTTTACTGAAATCCATATACACCACATCAACTGCTTTACCCTTATCCACCTGTTTGGTCACCTTCTCGAAGAACTCAATAAGGTTTGTGAGGCACAACCTACCCTTCACAAAACCATGTTGACTATCTCTAATCAAATTATATCTTTCCAGATATTATACATCCTATCTCTTATAAACCTTTCCAAGACTTTTCCCACAACAAAAGTAAGGCTCACTGGTCTATAGTTACCGGGGTTATCTCTACTCCCCTTCTTGAACAAGGGGACAACATTTGCTATCCTCCAGTCTTCTAGCATTATTCCTGGAGACAAAGATGAATTAAAGATCAAAGCCAAAGGCTCAGCAATCTCCTCCCTAGCTTCCCAGAGAATCCTGGGATAAATCCCATCCGGCCCAGGGGACTTATCTATTTTCACACTTTCCAGAATCGCTAACACCTCCTTTTTATGAACCTCAAGCCCTTCTAGTCTAGTAGCCTGTATCTCAGTATTCTCCTCGACAACACTGTCTTTTTCCTGTGTGAATACGGACGAAAAATACTCATTTAGCACCTCTCCTATCTCCTCGGACTGCACGCACAACTTCCCACTACTGTCCTTGACTGGCCCTACTCTTACCCTAGTCATTCTTTTATTCCTGACATATCTATAGAAAGCTTTAGGGTTATCCTTGATCCTACCTGCCAAAGACTTCTCATGTCCTCTCCTGGCTCTTCTTAACTCTCTCTTTGGAGCCTTCCTAACTAACTTGTAACTCTCAAGCGCCCTAACTGATCCATCACGTCTCATCTTTACATAAGCCTCTTTCTTCCTCTTGACAAGTGTTTCACTGCTTTAGTAAACCATGGTTCCCTCGCTCGACCACTTCCTCCCTGCCTAACAGGTACATACTTATGAAGGACGCGCAGTAGCTGTTCCTTGAACATGCTCCACATTTCCATTGTGCCCATCCCCTGCAGTTTTCTTCTCCAGCCGATGCATCCTAAGTCTTGCCTCATCGCATCATAATTGCCCTTCTCCCAGATATGACTCTTGCCTTGTGGTATATACCTATCCCTTTCCATCGCTAAAGTAAACGTAATCGAATTGTGGTCACTATCACCAAAGTGCTCACCTACCTCCAAATCTGACACCTGGCCTGGTTCATTACCCAGTACCAAATCCAATACGGCCTCGCCTCTCGTTGGCCTATCTACATACTGTGTCAGGAAACCCTCCTGCACACATTGGACAAAAACGGACCCATCTAAAGTACTCGAACTATAGTGTTTCCAGTCAATATTTGGAAAGTTAAAGTCCCCCATATCAACTACCCTGTTACTTTCGCTCCTATCCAGATTCATCTTTGCAATCCTTTCCTCTACATCTCTGGAACTTTTCGGAGGCCTATAGAAAACCCCTAACAGGGTGACCTCTCCTTTCCTGTTTCTTAACTCAGCCCATACTACCTCAGTAGACAAATCCTGATCAAACATCCTTTCTACCACCGTAATACTGTCTTTGACTAACAATGCCAACCCTCCCCCTCTCTTACCACCTTCTCTGAGCTTACTTAAATATCTAAACCCCGGCACCTGCAACAACCATTCCTCGCCCTGCTCTATCCATGTCTCCGAAATGGCCACAACATCGAAGTCCCAGGTACCAACCCATGCCACAAGCTCACCCACCTTATTCCAGATGCTCCTGGCATTGAAGTAGACGCACTTTAAACCATCTTCCTTCCTGCCGGTACACTCCTGCAACTTTGAATCCTTACACATGAGCTCATTACTCTCAACTTCTTGTGTACTGGAGCTACAATTCAGGTTGCCATCCCCCTGCTGAATTAGTTTAAACCCTCCCGAAGCGCATTAGCAAACCTCCCCCCCAGGATATTAGTACCCCTCTTGTCCAGGTGTAGACCATCCCGTTTGTAGATGTCCCACCTACCCCAGAATGAGCCCCAATTGTCCAGGAATCTGAAACCCTCCCTCCTGCACCATCCCTGCAGCCACGTGTTCAACCGCTCTCTCTCCCTGTTCCTCGACTCGCTAGCACGTGGCACGGGTAACAACCCAGAGATAATAACTCTGTTTGTCCTGGATCTAAGTTTCCACCCTAGCTCCCTGAATTCCTGCCTTACATCCCTGTCCCTTTTCCTACCTTTGTCGTTGGTGCCTATGTGGACCACGACTTGGGGCTGCTCCCCCTTAAGGATCCCGAAAACGAGATCCGAGACATCGCGGACCCTGGCACCTGGGAGGCAACAAACCAACCACGAGTCTCTCTCGTTCCCACAGAATCTCCTATCTATCCCCCTAACTATGGAGTCTCCAATGACTAATGCTTTACTCCTCTCCTCCCTTCCCTTCTGAGCAACAGGCTCAGACTCTGTGCCAGAGACCTGTACCCCATGGCTGACCCCTGATAAGTCGTCGCCCCCAACAGTATCCAAAGCGGTATACCTGTTACTAAGGGGAACGACCACAGGGGATCCCTGTACTGACTGCTTACCCCCAGCCCCTCTCACCATCACCCATCTATCTTTATTCTTTGGTGTAACTACCTCCCTGAAGCTTCTATCTATGACCACCTCTGCCTCCCGAAAGATCCGAAGTTCATCCAGCTCCAGCTCCAGTTCTCTAACGCGGTTTCTGAGGAGCTGGAGGTGGACTTCCCACAGACGAAATCAGCAGGGACATTGACGGTGTCCCTCACCTCAAACATTCTGCAGGAGGAACATTGCACTGCCTTCCCTGCCATCCCCTCTAGATAAAAAACAAGAAAAAGAAAAGAACCGCTTACCTGATATTCCCTCAACACCTTAGGTTAGAGGAGGTGGAAGTGTGGGGGACACTACAAGTGTAGTGTCTCGGGTTTAGCAACCGCCCGACTTATATACAGGTACCCACCTTCCCGACAGGCCCCTGCTCCCGCTGAAAGGCAATCAAATTTAAAGGCACACACTCACCTTCACGACGAATGTTTCGAGTGTGATGTCCTGTACTATTGGCCATGCTGATTTAATGAGAGTTTATCATATTAGGCTGGATATTGATTTCGGGATTTGTGCAGAGTTTCTTCATCCTAATGTCTCTTTGGGGGGGAGGATGAGCAGAGCTGGAGTCGGGGGGTGGCGGGGCGGGGGGAGGTGGAGGATGTGGGTGGTAAGGTTAGATTTGTCCACACTATGGTCGAGGAAGGTCCCCTGGGGTCAGTTATTTTGGGAAGGGGACTGCACCTTTTTCTTCCTCAGGCCCAGGTGGACTGCGTTATCCTGTTGATTACCGGGGTTTGTTGGATTCCCCCTTCACGGGGGAGTTGGCCATTTCTCCTGATGTGGGTCTCCCTCTTTGACTGTTCTCACTGCCCTCAGACCTTTGGTGAGTGAGGCCGGGCTGAATCTCCTCTATTTGGTGGTGGGAGGTGTGTTTAGTGGAGTGGTGCCTCCCAAGAGGGTGTCTTTTTTCTCTTCTCTTAGCCTGTTGGGATGTAGGGTCTTGGTATGTGGCTTCATTTCGGAGGGGCGTCGGGTCTGGGGTGTTACGGGGGTCCTTGGAGACAGTTCTCCAATCTTTCTTTCTTTTTCCTTTGGGGCTCAGCCAGGCTCAGAATCGGGGTGGCTTCCTGTTGCTTCTTGGATGGGGGCACATCCCTGGGGTTGTCGTGGGGGGGGGGGGGGGGGGGGGGGGGGGGGGGGGCTGTGTGGATAGGTCCACATCCAGAGAGGTGAAGGTTGTGGAAGGTTCTGAAAGCTGCCTGCAGTAATTATCCTTATTTGTCTGGGGTGTTGGATGGGGCCCACTTGGTTGTTGATTGGCCAATTCGTATCCAATAGTAATACGTATCTCAGAAGGTGGTTTGTGGATCCAAGGGGTTAGTTCAGACAGTTCTTCTTCTTCTTCACTTTTCCTCTGACATTTTGAAGTTTTGGGGACGTTGCTTCTATTTCTCTCCTTGTATTGGTGCCTGTGAGGGCCAGCTGTGGTGGTGATGGATAGTGAACCTTGCTGTTCTGAACACTTCGATATGGATCTATGTTTGCCTTTGGGTGGCCTAATCCTATCTTCTTTTGTGTGTGGGGGCAGGGTGGTCCCACAGATCCGGAGGGATGGGGCGGGGGAGGGGGGGTTGCTCTTCCCTCCCAAGGCACACCCTGGTCTGGGGTTTGCTCTGTCCTGGTAGAATGTGTGGATATTCTGAGTCATGTTGATATTAATAAAGAGGAGTCGTTGGGCATCTAGAAAAGCATTAAAGTAGATAATTCCTCAGGGCCTGATGGGATCTACCCCAGAATACTGAGGGAGGCAAGGGAGGAAATTGTTGGGGCCTTGACAGTAATCTTTTTATCCTCATTGGCGATAGCTGAAGTTCCAGAGGACTGGAGAGTAGCCAACGTTGTTCCATTGTTTAAGAAGGGCAGCAGGGACAATCCAGGAAATTATAGGCCGGGGAGCCTTACGTCAGTGGTAGGGAAATTATTGGAAAAGATTCTTAGAGATAGGATTTACTCACATTTGGAAACAAATAGACTTATTAATGATGGACAGCATGGTTTTGTGAAGCGGAGGTCGTGCTCACTAACTTGATCAAGATTTTCGAGGAAGTGACAAAGATGATAGATGAGGGAAAGGCAGTAGATGTTGTTTACGTGGACTTCAGTGAAGCCTTTGACAAGGTACATCATGATAGACTGGTACAAAAGGTGAAGTCACATGGGATCAGAGGAGTGCTGGCAAGTTGTATACAAAACTGGCTTGGGCATAGAAGACAGAGGGTAGCAGTAGAAGGGGCTTTTCTGAATGGAAGGCTGTGACTAGTGGCGTTCCACAGGGATCAGTTCTGGGGCCTTTGTTGTTCGTGGTGTATATAAATGATTTGGAAAAAAATGTAGCTGGTCTGATTAGTTAGTTCGCAGACGACACAAAAATTGGTGGAGTTGCGGATAGTGAAGAGGATTGTCAGAGGATACAGCAGGATATAAACTGGTAGGAGTCCTGGGCGAAGAAATGACAGATGGAGTTCAATCTGGACAAGTGTGAGGTAATGCACTTTGGAAGGTCCAATGTGTAGGAATTACACAATAAATGGTAACAATCTTAATTGTCACAAGTAGGCTCACATTAACACTGCAATGAGGTTACTGTGAGAAGCCCCTAGTCGCCACATTCCGGCACCTGTTCATGTACACAGAGGGAGAATTCAGAATATCCAATTCACCTAACAAGCGTGTCTTTGGGACTTGTGGGAGGAAACCAAAGCACCGGAGGAAACCCAGGGAGAAAGTGCAGACAATGACCCAAGCCAGGAATCGAACCTAGACCATGGCGCCATGAAGCAACAGTACTAACCACTGCGCTACCGTGTTTTCCCCCTAATTATCATTGGCTCCAGTTTAGCTGGGGCTCCTTGATGCCATATTTGGTCAAATGCTGCCTTGATGTCAAAGTCAGTCACTCTAGGGCAGCACGGTGGCACAGTGGTTAGCATTGCTGCCTACGGCGCTGAGGACCCGGGTTCGAATCCCGGCCCTGGGTCACTGTCTGTGAGGAGTTTGCACATTCTCCCCGTGTCTGCGTGGGTTTCACCCCCACAACCCAAAGATGTGCAGGTTAGGTGGATTGGCCACGTTAAATTGCCCCTTAATTGAAAAAATGAATTGGATATTCTAAATTTAAAAAAAAAAAAAAAAAAGTCAGTCACTCTCACTCTCACCTCACCTCTGGAGTTCAGCTCTTTTGTCCATGTTTGAACCAAGGCTGTAATGAGGTCAGGAGCGGAGTGACCCTGGCTGAACCCAACCTGAGCATCAGTGAGCAGGTCATTGCTGAGTAAGTGCCGCTTGCCGGCACTGTTGATGACCCCTGCCATCACTTCACTGATGATTGCGTGTAGACCGATGGCCGGGTAATTGGTCAGGTTGGATTTGTCCTATACCTTGTGGACGAGAGTGCCAGATACCTGGCAACTGCACCACCTGGAGGTTCCCCTGTAAGTCACTCACAATCCCAACTTGGAAATACAATGCTGACCCTTCTCTATCGCTGGGCCAAAATCCTAGACCGCCTTGTCTAACAGCACTGTGGGTGTACCTACATCTCAAGGACTGCCGCGGTTCACAAAGGCAGCTCACCACCACCATCTGAAGGCTAACTAGGGATGGCGATAAACGTTGGCCTAACCAGCGATGTCCACATCCCGTAAACACATTTTTTTTTTTAAATGTTGGAATTTCAGGGCCCATAGCCAGCTGACATCCAGGAATGGTGTCGGTGTGTCTCCCCTGTTCCATTCTCTTTAAAAATAACCTCTTTGACTGAGTTCTTAAAATCCACCTGGAATCAAATCCACCCACTGTGGATTGTGTCTGTTCGTGTCTGATGCCTCTTTTACACCACTGGGCCGGTTGGAATCTAATTAGGGGCTGTGATCACCCCACACCTACCACTTCCTTCCTTGGTTCAGCATCTCCATCTTGTTCGCATTTTCTGCTCCTTGAAGTGTCTTGAGGGTGTTTTCCCAGATTAAGAGCATTAGGTTGTTGGCTTCGTGCAATGAGACTGGTCACTGGCCAAGCGAGGCAGAACTCTGCTGCGGCCTTCCAATGTGAAATGGGGAGAGTCAGAGAAAAAAAAGAGAGACAGCAAAATACAAATCGTGAAGAAAAAATGTTCGACTGGCTGAACTTTGAGAACATTCCCAAATGTTTGTTCCACATTCAAGGTCACAGTATTATCTTGGGTGAAATGGCAAAATCCTGAGCTGGC
Source organism: Scyliorhinus canicula (assembly GCF_902713615.1). Classification (NCBI taxonomy): domain Eukaryota; kingdom Metazoa; phylum Chordata; class Chondrichthyes; order Carcharhiniformes; family Scyliorhinidae; genus Scyliorhinus; species Scyliorhinus canicula. The sequence continues at coordinate 194,112,450 of NC_052154.1, read as the reverse complement.
TTCCTTTAGCACAAAGCTGTAGTGAAGGCCCTAGACACAACTAAATTAACTTTCTCCAGCAGTCTGTCAGCCTAATCTCCCAGCCCCTCAACCCCTACCGCCCACACCGAGCCCAAGAAAAGCACTATAAATAACCTTGACCCACTTTTTTCTCAGGCTCTTGAGCAGAGGAGGCCAGATTTGCTGTTCTCCCTTCCGTCTTTTCACCAGATATGAATTTGGCTTCATACGTGGGTTCCAGCTGCAACAGCTGGTTCGATGGATCTGTTGTTATGGTTACCTTTTCCTTGTGTCCTCTGGAAAAGAAAATCGAAGCATCTTTCCTTTGTCTATTTCCTCCGCTCTTTTTCCGCCCCACTCCCCAACCAACGCCCCCCTCCCCCCCCCCCCCCCCCCCCCACCCCCACCCCCACCCTCCCAGTTAGGATAAATACAGTAGAGTTTGGAATGAGCTCAATTGATGGAGGATGGAAAAGTGTTGGAATAATAAATTTCCAAGATATTTCTCTCATTAAGACCACATTATTCATCACTGTTCTGCCTAAAAATGGATTTGTCCATCCCCTCACTTGTCCATACATCCAGGGAGATCAGATGATGGTCGCTAAGGATCTGCATATCTGGCTGCTGAAACCCATCTACAAGCCTGAGCAACAGGGGTGCAATGAGAGCTGAGATCATATCACTGCCATTTTGGAGCAAATTCCAGGTTGCTTGAGCACTCTCATGGCTCCCTGCAATTTCGGCTCAGTAAGAAGTCTTACAACACCAGGTTAAAGTCCAACAGGTTTGTTTCAAACACGAGCTTTCGGAGCACTGCTCCTTCCTCAGGTGAATGAAGAGATATGATCCAGAAACATTTATATAGACAAAGTTAAAGATGCCAGACAATGCTTGGAATGCGAGCATTTGCGGGTAATCAAATCTTTACAGATCCAGAGATGGGGTAACCCCAGGTTATAGAGGTGTGAATTGTCTCAAGCCAGGACAGTAGGTAGGATTTTGCAAGTCCAGGCCAGATGGTGGGGGGTGGATGTAATGCGACATGAATCCAAGATCCCGATTGAGGCCGTACTCATGCGTGTGAAACCCGGCCACAAATTTCTGCTCGGCAATTCTGCGTTGCCGCGCGTCCTGAAGGCCGCCTTGGAGAACGCTTACCCGGAGATCAGAGGCTGAATGCCCTTGGCTGCTGAAGTGTTCCCCGACTGGAAGGGAACATTCCTGCCTGGCGATTGTCGCACGATGCCTGTTCATTCGTTGTCGCAGCGTCTGCATGGTCTCGCCAATGTACCACACTTCGGGGCATCCTTTCCTGCAGCGTATGAGGTAGACAACGTTGGTCAAGTCGCACGAGTATGTGCCGCGTACCTGGTGGGTGGTGTTACCACATGTAATGGTGGTATCATAGAACATAGAACATAGAACAGTACAGCACAGAACAGGCCCTTCGGCCCTCAATGTTGTGCCGAGCCATGATCACCCTACTCAAACCCACGTATCCACCCTATACCCGTAACCCAACAACCCCCCCCCCCCTTAACCTCACTTTTATTAGGACACTACGGGCAATTTAGCATGGCCAATCCACCTAACCCGCACATCTTTGGACTGTGGGAGGAAACCAGAGCACCCGGAGGAAACCCACGCACACAGGGGGAGGACGTGCAGACTCCACACAGACAGTGACCCAGCCGGGAATCGAACCTGGGACCCTGGAGCTGTGAAGCATTTATGCTAACCACCATGCTACCCTGCTGCCCCTGTATCCATGTCGATGATCTGGCACGTCTTGCAGAGATTGCCATGGCAGGGTTGTGTGGTGTCGTGGTCGCTGTTCTGAAGGCTGGGTAGTTTGCTGCAAACACGTCTCTGCAAGACGTGCCAGATCATCGACATGGGTACCACCATTACAAGTGGGAACACCACCCACCAGGTACGCGGCACATACTCGTGCGACTCGACCAACGTTGTCTACCTCATACGCTGCAGGAAAGGATGTCCCGAAGCGTGGTACATTGGGGAGACCATGCAGACACTGCGACAACGGATAAACGGATATTGCGTGACAATCACCAGGCAGGAATGTTCCCCTCCAGTCGGGGAACACTTCAGCAGTCAAGGGCGTTCGGCCTCTGATCTCCGGGTAAGCGTTCTCCAAGGCGGCCTTCAGGACGCGCGACAACGCAGAATTGCCGAGCAGAAATTTGTGGCCGGGTTCCGCACACATGAGTACGGCCTCAACCGGGACCTGGGATTCATGTCGCATTACATTCACCCACCACCATCTGGCCTGGGCTTGCAAAATCCTACCAACTGTCTTGGCTTGAGACAATTCACACCTCTTTAACCTGGGGGTACCCCTATCTCTGTATCTGTAATGATTTGATTACCCGCAAATGCTCGCATTCTAAGCATTGTCTGGCATCTTTAACTTTGTCTATATATATGTTTCTGGAACATACCTCTCCATTCACCTGAGGAAGGAGCAGTGCTCCAAAAGCCGGTGTTTGAAACAAACATGTTGAACTTTAACCTGGTGTTGTAAGACTTCTTACTGTGCTCACCCCAGTCCAACGCCGGCATCTCCACATTTCGGCTCAGACAAAGTTGGCCACGTGATTGAGGTTTGCTCCAGTCTTAAAGCCAAGCAACGCAACAAAGATTGAAGTTGGAGGAGCTAAAAAGAAAAAGTGTGATTATCGACTGAGGGCGATTAGGATGGAAGCAATGTGGACCTGCAGACAGAGGGCCGGTAAATCACACGGCAGTCAGAGTTCCCAGCGAGCAGCTTACCTCCTTCAATGCCCGTACCCGAGCAGTCAGAAAAAGACCCTGAGCATGGGTAGGTTTGTCATGCATTCACCACTTCCTACATCCTGTATCAAAGAACCTTTGAATCCATTCAACCAATCTCTTTGTCAGTGAAATTCTGCCAGTGCTGACTAAAATCTGTATTACGTATGAGAGGATAAACCGAGGTTCCATCTGCTCTCTCAGGTGGAGGCAGAAATCCCACGGCATTATGGCAAAGCACTCAGGAAGCTCTTGTGTGAAACATGGTTGCTGTGATTCCCACCTTACAATAGTAACAAAACCTCAATGGCTGTCAGGCACTTTGAGATGGCCCTGACATCGGGAAATGCAATTCACTTTTGTTACAATGATGAAACTGTAGGTCAAAATTGTAAATAAAGGTCCTGATTTTAATACCAAATGTAATATTGCAGCACATTCCATTGAGATCCAGATGATCAACCCAGCTTGGCTTCCTTAAAAGTTTTCACAAAGTCTACAATTATTATGTGGTACTTATCCCAGTCACTTCACCAAGGCAGCGGAAGACAATTTTTACTTATGTGGGGGGGCCTTGAGATGCAGTAGGGCAGTATCTTTTGGGAGCTTGCGTCTCTGAGCACTTGGCCGCAGCTCAGTACCATTAGTTAGTTGTTTTATTGGTTGGCATGGAAACAATCATGCCAACGCTCTGAGATAAAGGTATCGTGTGGCACTCCTGCTGCGCCCCTGGAATTCATGCCAGGCGAAAGCAGCATTGAAATGATCGAGCGTTATTTTTCACCTATAATGTTCATCATCCTACGCTGTGTCTATTTAGACTGTGTTCAACCTGCACTGACAAAGCCGAAAGAATTCTGTACTCTCTAATCCCTTCGGCAAAATCCCTATCGGGCCAGTCCTTGAGAAACAGCTATTGTCTAGATCACATGGGCTGCTTCCTTCCTCACAGGCACATCTTGTCAGCCACTAGCCCAGACTGACCCAATTCTACATTCCACTTTGCTGCTGGTGAATGCACAGTTCAGGAGGCACAGGTCAGGCTAAGGGGTCAGAGTAGCATGGTGAATTAAAGCAATCAGCTCCCTGCACTTTCACCCAGGAGATCCTAGTTTATATCCGGTTCGAGGATAGGGTGCTTAATTTCCTCCTTTCCTTTGTGGCTCTTTCTTTCAGTTGAATTAGCTTCCTCCATGTGTCCTCCTTCAGGTCTGTCACTGAGAAACCAGGTCGCGAACTCTAGCATGGCTTCCAGCACTGATTCCCTGCCATTCTCAACTGTTGGGTGATGTGACGGCTGCAGCAGTTTTTTCGTTCTGTGGGACGATCCTCGTCTGCACGAGGATCCCTTTAGGGGAAGGAAGTTTGTCCAGTCTGGGGAGGCAGTGGCATAGTGGTATTGTCACTGGATTAGTAATCTAGAGACTCAGAGTACTGCTCTGGGATTCTGGGTTCAAATCCCGCCACTGCAGATGGTGAAATTTGAATTCAATAAAAATCTGGAATGAAAGGTTTAATGATGACCATTGCCGATTGCCGTAGAAACCCATCTGGTTCACTAATGTCCCTGAGGGAAAGGAAATGCTGTCCTTACCTGGCCTGGCCTACACATGAATCTGGAGCCGCAGAAATGTGGTTGACTCGTAACTGCCCCGTTCAGGGCAATTAGGGATGGGCAATAAATGCTGACACAGCCTGTGACGCCCACGTCCCAGGAACAGTGATGTGGTTGACTCTTAACTGTCCTCTGAAATGGCCCAACAGGGGTAATTAGGGATGGGCAACAAATACTGGTCTGGTCAGCGACGTCCGCATCCCATGAAGGAATACATTTTGGAAAGGTTTGAAGGGGTATCCTATGAACGAGAGAGGTGGGGAGGTTGAGATAGCTTTTTCCAGAGCTTGTGGCATAGCTGTCTGGAGGCACGCCCGCCAATGGTGGAGGGCGTCAAATCAGGGTTGCGCAAAAGGGCAAAATTGGAGGGGCAGAGACGTGACAGGGTTGAGGGGTTGCCGAGGTTATGGAGGGGCAGGATCATATGTAAAAAGATAACGGACGGGATTCTCCCGTACCTGGCAGGGCGGGGGGTCCCGGCGGGACGCAGTGGCGTGAACCACTCTGGCGTCGGCCCGTCCCAAATGTGCGGAATCCTCCGCACCTTCAGGGGCCAAAGGGACTCCGCCGGCCGGCATGGGTCCGCGCATGCGCTGGAGTGTCAGCGGCTGCTGACGTCATCCCTGCGCATGCGCGGGGGGGGGGGGGGGGTACACCTTCGCGCTGGCCATCGCGGAGGCCTGCACAGCCGGCGCGTAGGAAAAAGTGCCCCCACGGCACAGGCCCGCCCGTGGATCGGTGGGCCCCGATCGCGGGCCTGGCCACTGTGGAGGCACCCCCCGGGGCCAGATCGCCCCGTACCCCTCCCCAGGACCCCAGAGCCCGCCCACACCGCCAGGCCCCGCCGGTAAGGGACCTAGTCTAATTTACGGCGGCGGGACTGGCAAAGAACCAGCGGGCCGGAGAATCGCCGGGGGGGGGGGGCGTTGTGAGCGCCCGCCGACTGGCGCGGCGCGATTCCCTCCCCCGCCTAATCTCCGGTGCCGGAGAATTCGGCGGACGGCAGGGGCGGGATTCACGCCGTCCCCCGGCGATTCTCCGACCCGGTGGGGGGGGGGTCGGAGAATCCCGCCCAACATTTGAAAAAACACACAGGGATATGTTCAGATCTCAATTCAACTAAGTGAGATCCAAGGAAAACTGTATTGAATATGAATTCTCATTGCTATTGGGACAATTAAATATTTTCAGCAGGGATATATTTTCAGTAAGAGAGCCAGGGACTTGAATGGCTATACACGTACTCCAAATATGTCCCAACAATATAATTCTTGATGTTTTTCTGGCGATTCCAATAATAACGCACAGTGCAGCAGTGCTAATATAGAAACTAAAACTCCAGAAGAAGCCTGAAACCAAGAAGTTGATAACTTCCTTTCAGTAAATCACGAGGTCTTGGATGAGCTCATCCTCAGCAATACAGTGCCTGGACATTGAGGATGCAATCGCAATATCAGAAAAACTCCTTCTCCCACTGGCATTATGTGCAAGAGATTTTAAAAACACTTTGATCTGTCTGTTAAAGTCCAGAGGTGGCAGTTTTTGGTGTGTCAGAAGACCCCGGGGTCGGGGGGGGGGGGGGGGGGGGTGTGGTTGAGAGAGGCCGATGTCTTGGCCTTTGCCTCCCTGGTAGCCCGGAGATGGATCTTGTTCACGTGGAGAGACTCGGAAAACCCAAAAGTCGGGGGTGTGAGTCAGCGACATGGCTTGAGAAGATCAAGTTCGCCCTGAGGGGATCGATGCTGGGGTTCACCCGGAGGTGGCAGCCATTTACCGACTTCTTTAGGGAAAATTATGGGGGGGGGGTTAAAAAGAGGAGTCAGGGACATAGGGTCAGGTGGAGGATGGTTAGTGTGGACCACGGAATTGTGGATGGGGTGTTGTTTATGTAAGGCATGTTGGATGGGTTTTGTTGTTTTTGGTGTGCGGTTGCTTATTCCGTTAAAATTTATAATATAAATGCCTCAATAAAATATTTTTTTTAAAAAAGCAATAGCAGAAAGCATCCCACAGAATGAGACGATGTGCTGCGTTATTTAGTCCTGAGCCACGATGTAGAATGGATCCTAGATTTATACATTACAACAGTGAACGCAGTTCAAACATACCCTGAAAGTTGCCACCCAGGTTGAGAGGGTTGTTAAGAAGGCGTACGGTGTGTTAGCTTTTATTGGTAGAGGAATTGAGTTTCGGAGCCATGAGGTCATGTTGCAGTTGTACAAAACTCTGGTGCGGCCGCATTTGGAGTATTACGTGCAGTTCTGGTCGCCACATTATAGGAAGGATGTGGAAGCATTGGAAAGGGTACAGAGGAGATTTACAAGAATGTTGCCTGGTATGGAGGGAAGATCTTATGAGGAAAGGCTGAAGGTCTTGAGGCTGTTTTCGTTAGAGAGAAGAAGGTTAAGAGGTGACTTAATTGAGGCATACAAGATGATCAGAGGATTAGATAGGGTGGACAGTGAGAGCCTTTTTCCTCGGATGGTGATGTCCAGCACGAGGGGACATAGCTTTAAATTGAGGGGAGATAGATATAGGACAGATGTCAGAGGTAGGTTCTTTACTCAGAGAGCAGTAAGGGCGTGGAATGCCCTGCCTGCAACAGTAGTGGACTCGCCAACACTAAACGCATTCAAATGGTCATTGGATAGGCATATGGACGATAAGGGAATAGTGTAGATGGGCTTTAGAGGGGTTTCACGGACGGCGCAACATTGCGGGCCGAAGGGCCTGTACTGCGCTGTAATGTTCTATGTTCTATGTTCATTGACAGTAAAGTGCTTCACTTGAGGTTGTGAAAGTTCTTTATTTCTTTGGGTTTTTGAGGAATTGCCCATTTCAGTGGAGCAGTTGAATCTATCGGTGCAGGCTGGTGGGTTGGTCGCCAAGTGTCACAACCATTACACTCCCACAACCCAGTTTCACTCACCTCATCCCAAGATCTCCCTTCAAAGATACAGCATCCTTCTGTGGAAGTGCCTGGAATTTTCCAATTCATAAATGTGACTTCTATGTAAACTTCTTCTGGTACTGTTGAGGCGCACACCTTAAATGCATGCGAGGGAAACACGCGAGGGAGGAAAATAATAGAAAATGGTATTGATGGGATTAGAGGGGGAGTGGGTCGGAGGAGGCTCCTGTCTAACATGAAGGCCGGCACCGAGCAGAGGGGCCGAATGGGCTGTTTCCCTGGTATGTGATGCAGTGCTGAGTGCCCGCAGCTTCCAGCTTAGAACAGTTCCATTAAAATAAACCACAAAGCACATTTTTTTAGGTTAAAACAAAAAGCCTGTGCATCATTATTTATGGAACCTTGTACAAAACATGAAATGTCAGCCTTTACCAATTTCGCATGAGGTTACAAAAAAGTTTGAAAATAAGGAAAAGTCTGCCAGTCCCTGGCATCCGAGGGTACATTCTCTCCAGCACGTGCCTGTTTGCAGAGAGAAAATGTTTTAATTGAGAAGTGAAGTATTCGCAGTGTAGTTGTTTTCACTCAGAGCGCCAGATAAAATCCGTGTTGGTTTTGGCTCTGGGCTTGGGAGTGGTGGACTCTGCTTCTGATTTGCACTGAAGCCTCTGCCTCCCTCCCACACAATCAAAACAACAGCCTTCCAACTTGCACAGTGGGCCAAACTGAAGAGCAGCACCAGGGAAGAAGGGAGGGGAAAGAACTAGGCCAGAGTAGATGGGTTTCACCGCATGCAGAGTGCTTTCTAATGGAACCAAAGCTCACTGGCTGCCTGGGTGAGAATAAAAAACACTCTCTGATTAAATGAAGCCTTTTGAGCGTCCGGTTTAAGAACTTGATCGCGTTTTAACACCAATTTAGCCAAAACAAAAGTGCACATCGAAAACCCACGGAGGAAGTTTGTTACGTTGAGGAAATCCCAAAATACAGCTTAAAGCATGCTTGGAATTGTTAATTAGCACGCAGGCGTTACGAAGGAAATGATATTCCACCGCACGCTCATCAATTTGCCAAACTGCTCCTTCCATGTCGCCTCTTATCTGCAGGAAACTGACTCCAACCCAAAAAAACAAGGATCTGCAGTTTATTGGTGTGATTGGCCTAGGTTCAGTAATGGGCTGTGATTCACATCACTGGGCTCCAGGCTCCGGAGAACTTTGGAAGTCAGCATCCTTCCCATCTCCCAAAAGTCCAGCAGGCAAAAAAATAAAGTGTGTCCGTACACTTTGTGGGGACAGGATTTCCAGGGCGTGTCCAAATTAGCAGGACGTCCCCATCAACAAATAATCCTCACTGCCAGAGATGAAAGTGAGATCATTAATGACGGACACATGCCCACCAGGTAGTGAGCAACTTCCCCCAATCCCCCCAATCCCCCCTAACCGCCTCAATCCCCCGCAAACCCCCCCAAATACCCCCAACCCCTCCCCCATTCCTCTCCAATCCCCCACCAAACCTCCCCAACCTGCATAATCCCTCTCCCATTCCCCCCCAATCCCTCCCCCAATCCCCCCTCCCCCAATCAATTTTAGTTTTATGGTAGAATGAGTAACTCATGATACGTTACAAAGAATGTGAATCAGGGGAATATAAGCTTGGCAACATCCCTACAAGTCTTCATAAAGCTTCTATTGAATGGCATGTGTGAGTCTGTCCCCCCCCCCCCCCCCCCCTCCCCATTCCTGTGAATGTCCACTCCAGTTTCTGTTGGGGGCACGTCAATATTCACGGTTCCACTTGTCAATCAACTGGTGTTGGGGGAACTCTGGTAGGTTTTTCTTTCCTAAATGACCAGGCAGAGAGGCTGGTATGTTTTGTGTGTCTGGGGAGGGTGGGGGGAGGGTGGGGTGGGTGGGGGGGGAGGGTAGGGGTGGGGTGGGTGGGGGAATGTTGTGGGGTGTGTGTGTTTGTGGGTGTGTGGGTGGGATGTGGAGGGTGGGGGGGGTGGTGTGGAGGGTAGGGGGGTAATATGGAGGGTGTAGGGGGGCGGTGTGGAGGGTGGGGGGGCTGGTGTGTGTATGTGTGTGTGTGGGGGGGGTGATGTGGAGGGTGGGGGTTGGTGTGGTGGGTGGGGTGTGTGTGTGTTTG